>NW_027362880.1:4625000-5212025 GCF_046119375.1 Phyllobates terribilis | reverse complement strand
TTATACCATTGCCCACTACAATTATAAACCCCATACATATTTAAAATCACCCTGGGAACCTTCTTAGGGTGTCTTGACAGTGCTATACTGCGATTTCCAACCCCCAATTCAAAAGTGAAGTTTCTTAAAGAGACAGTACACTTTCATATAAAATGGCCAAAAATAACCTTATACCATTGCCCACTACAATTATAAACCCCATACATATTTAAAATCACCCTGGGAACCTTCTTAGGGTTTCTTGACAGTGCAATACTGCGATTTCCAGCCCCCAATTCAAAAGGTAAGTTTCTTAAAGAGACAGTACACTTTCATATAAAATGGCCAAAAATTACCTTATACCATTGACAACTACAATTATAAACCCCATACATATTTAAAATCACCCTGGGAACCTTCTTAAGATGTCTTGACAGTGCTATACTGCGATTTCCAGCCCACAATTCAAAAGTGAAATTTCTTAAAGAGACAGTACACTTTCATATAAAATGGCCAAAAATAACCTTATACCATTGCCCACTACAATTATAAACCCCATACATATTTAAAATCACCCTGGGAACCTTCTTAGGGTGTCTTGACAGTGCTATACTGCGATTTCCAGCCCCCAATTCAAAAGTGAAGTTTCTTAAAGAGACAGTACACTTTCATATAAAATGGCCAAAAATAACCTTATACCATTGCCCACTACAATTATAAACCCCATACATATTTAAAATCACCCTGGGAACCTTCTTAGGGTGTCTTGACAGTGATATACTGCGATTTCCAGCCCCCAATTCAAAAGTGAAGTTTCTTAAAGAGACAGTACACTGTCATATAAAATGGCCAAAAATAACCTTATACCATTGCCCACTAAAATTATAAACCCCATACATATTTAAAATCACCCTGGGATCCTTCCCAGGGTGTCCTGTAAATGCTATACTGCGATTTCCAGCCCCCAATTCAAAATTAAAGTTTCTTAAAGAGACAGTACACTTTCATATACAATTTCCAAAAATAACCTTATACCATTGCCCACTACAATTATAAACCCCATACATATTTAAAATCACCCTGGGAACCTTCCCAGGGTGTCCTGAAAATGCTATACTGCGAGTTCCAGCCCCCAATTCAATAGTGAAGTTTCTTAAAGAGACAGTACACTTTCATATAAAATGGCCAAAAATAACCTTATACCATTGCCCACTACAATTATAAACCCCGTACATATTTAAAATCACCCTGGGAACCTTCTTAGGGTGTCTTGACAGTGCTATACTGCGATTTCCAACCCCAAATTCAAAAGTGAAGTTTCTTAAAGAGACAGTACACTTTCATATAAAATGGCCAAAAATAACCTTATACCATTGCCCACTACAATTATAAACCCCATACATATTTAAAATCACCCTGGGAACCTTCTTAGGGTGTCTTGACAGTGCTATACTGCGATTTCCAACCCCCAATTCAAAAGTGAAGTTTCTTAAAGAGACAGTACACTTTCATATAAAATGGCCAAAAATAACCTTATACCATTGCCCACTACAATTATAAACCCCATACATATTTAAAATCACCCTGGGAACCTTCTTAGGGTGTCTTGACAGTGCTATACTGCGATTTCCAGCCCACAATTCAAAAGTGAAATTTCTTAAAGAGACATTACACTTTCATATAAAATGGCCAAAAATAACATTATACCATTGCCCACTACAATTATAAACCCCATACATATTTAAAATCACCCTGGGAACCTTCTTAGGGTTTCTTGACAGTGCTATACTGCGATTTCCAGCCCCCAATTCAAAAGTTTAATTTCTTAAAGAGACAGTACACTTTAATATAAAATGGCCAAAAATAACCTTATATCATTGCCCACTACAATTATAAACCCCATACATATTTAAAATCACCCTGGGAACCTTCTTAGGGTGTCTTGACAGTGCTATACTGCGATTTCCAGCCCCCAATTCAAAAGTAAAGTTTCTTAAAGAGACAGTACACTTTCATATAAAATGGCCAAGAATAACCTTATACCATTGCCCACTACAATTATAAACCCCATACATATTTAAAATCACCCTGGGAACCTTCTTAGGGTTTCTTGACAGTGCAATACTGCGATTTCCAGCCCCCAATTCAAATGGTAAGTTTCTTAAAGAGACAGTACAGTTTCATATAAAATGGCCAAAAATTACCTTATACGATTGACAACTACAATTATAAACCCCATACATATTTAAAATCACCCTGGGAACCTTCTTAGGATGTCTTGACAGTGCTATTCTGCGATTTCCAGCCCACAATTCAAAAGTGAAATTTCTTAAAGAGACAGTACACTTTCATATAAAATGGCCAAAAATAACCTTATACCATTGACAACTACAATTATAAACCCCATACATATTTAAAATCACCATGGGAACCTTCCCAGGGTGTCCTGAAAATGCTATACTGCGATTTCCAGCCCACAATTCAAAAGTGAAATTCCTTAAAGAGACAGTACACTTTCATATAAAATGGCCAAAAATAACCTTATATCATTGCCCACTACAATTATAAACCCCATACATATTTAAAATCACCCTGGGAACCTTCTTAGGGTTTCTTGACAGTGCAATACTGCGATTTCCAGCCCCCAATTCAAAAGGTAAGTTTCTTAAAGAGACAGTACAGTTTCATATAAAATGGCCAAAAATAAGCTTATATCATTGCCCACTACAATTATAAACCCCATACATATTTAAAATCACCCTGGGAACCTTCTTAGGGTGTATTGACAGTGATATACTGCGATTTCCAGCCCCCAATTCAAAAGTGAAGTTTCTTAAAGAGACAGTACACTGTCATATAAAATGGCCAAAAATAACCTTATACCATTGCCCACTAAAATTATAAACCCCATACATATTTAAAATCACCCTGGGATCCTTCCCAGGGTGTCCTGTAAATGCTATACTGCGATTTCCAGCCCCCAATTCAATAGTGAAGTTTCTTAAAGAGACAGTACACTTTCATATAAAATGGCCAAAAATTACCTTATACCATTGACAACTACAATTATAAACCCCATACATATTTAAAATCACCCTGGGAACCTTCTTAGGGTGTCTTGACAGTGCTATACTGCGATTTCCAGCCCACAATTCAAATGTGAAATTTCTTAAAGAGACAGTACACTTTCATATAAAATGGCCAAAAATAACCGTATACCATTGACAACTAAAATTATAAATCCCATACATATTTAAAATCACCCTGGGAACCTTCTTAGGGTGTCTTGACAGTGCTATACTGCGATTTCCAGCCCACAATTCAAAAGTGAAATTTTTTAAAGAGACAGTACACTTTCATTGAAAATGGCCAAAAATAACCTTATATCATTGCCCACTACAATTATAAACCCCATACATATTTAAAATCACCCTGGGAACCTTCTTAGGATGTCTTGACAGTGCTATTCTGCGATTTCCAGCCCACAATTCAAAAGTGAAATTTCTTAAAGAGACAGTACACTTTCATATAAAATGGCCAAAAATAACCTTATACCATTGACAACTACAATTATAAACCCCATACATATTTAAAATCACCATGGGAACCTTCCCAGGGTGTCCTGAAAATGCTATACTGCGATTTCCAGCCCACAATTCAAAAGTGAAATTCCTTAAAGAGACAGTACACTTTCATATAAAATGGCCAAAAATAACCTTATATCATTGCCCACTACAATTATAAACCCCATACATATTTAAAATCACCCTGGGAACCTTCTTAGGGTTTCTTGACAGTGCAATACTGCGATTTCCAGCCCCCAATTCAAAAGGTAAGTTTCTTAAAGAGACAGTACAGTTTCATATAAAATGGCCAAAAATAACCTTATATCATTGCCCACTACAATTATAAACCCCATACATATTTAAAATCACCCTGGGAACCTTCTTAGGGTGTATTGACAGTGATATACTGCGATTTCCAGCCCCCAATTCAAAAGTGAAGTTTCTTAAAGAGACAGTACACTTTCATATAAAATGGCCAAAAATAACCTTATATTATTGCCCACTACAATTATAAACCCCATACATATTTAAAATCACCCTGGGAACCTTCTTAGGATGTCTTGACAGTGCTATACTGCGATTTCCAGCCCCCAATTCAAAAGTAAAGTTTCTTAAAGAGACAGTACACTTTCATATAAAATGGCCAAAAATTACCTTATACGATTGACAACTACAATTATAAACCCCATACATATTTAAAATCACCCTGGGAACCTTCTTAGGATGTCTTGACAGTGCTATACTGCGATTTCCAGCCCACAATTCAAAAGTGAAATTTCTTAAAGAGACAGTACACTTTCATATAAAATGGCCAAAAATAACCTTATACCATTGACAACTACAATTATAAACCCCATACATATTTAAAATCACCATGGGAACCTTCCCAGGGTGTCCTGAAAATGCTATACTGCGATTTCCAGCCCACAATTCAAAAGTGAAATTCCTTAAAGAGACAGTATACTTTCATATAAAATGGCCAAAAATAACCTTATATCATTGCCCACTACAATTATAAACCCCATACATATTTAAAATCACCCTGGGAACCTTCTTAGGGTTTCTTGACAGTGCAATACTGCGATTTCCAGCCCCCAATTCAAAAGGTAAGTTTCTTAAAGAGACAGTACAGTTTCATATAAAATGGCCAAAAATAACCTTATATCATTGCCCACTACAATTATAAACCCCATACATATTTAAAATCACCCTGGGAACCTTCTTAGGGTGTCTTGACAGTGATATACTGCGATTTCCAGCCCCCAATTCAAAAGTGAAGTTTCTTAAAGAGACAGTACACTGTCATATAAAATGGCCAAAAATAACCTTATACCATTGCCCACTAAAATTATAAACCCCATACATATTTAAAATCACCCTGGGATCCTTCCCAGGGTGTCCTGTAAATGCTATACTGCGATTTCCAGCCCCCAATTCAATAGTGAAGTTTCTTAAAGAGACAGTACAATTTCATATAAAATGGCCAAAAATTACCTTATACCATTGACAACTACAATTATAAACCCCATACATATTTAAAATCACCCTGGGAACCTTCTTAGGGTGTCTTGACAGTGCTATACTGCGATTTCCAGCCCACAATTCAAAAGTGAAATTTCTTAAAGAGACAGTACACTTTCATATAAAATGGCCAAAAATAACCTTATACCATTGACAACTAAAATTATAAACCCCATACATATTTAAAATCACCCTGGGAACCTTCTTAGGGTGTCTTGACAGTGCTATACTGCGATTTCCAGCCCACAATTCAAAAGCGAAATTTCTTAAAGAGACAGTACACTTTCATTTAAAATGGCCAAAAATAACCTTATATCATTGCCCACTACAATTATAAACCCCATACATATTTAAAATCACCTGGGAACCTTCTTAGGGTGTCTTGACAGTGCTATACTGCGATTTCCAGCCCACAATTCAAAAGTGAAATTTCTTAAAGAGACAGTACACTTTCATATAAAATGGCCAAAAATAACCTTATACCATTGACAACTAAAATTATAAACCCCATACATATTTAAAATCACCCTGGGAACCTTCTTAGGGTGTCTTGACAGTGCTATACTGCGATTTCCAGCCCACAATTCAAAAGTGAAATTTCTTAAAGAGACAGTACACTTTCATATAAAATGGCCAAAAATAACCTTATACCATTGCCCACTAAAATTATAAACCCCATACATATTTAAAATCACCCTGGGAACCTCCCCAGGGTGTTCTGAAAATGCTATACTGCGATTTCCAGCCCCAATTCAAAAGTTAAGATTCTTAAAGAGACAGTACACTTTCATATAAAATGGCCAAAAATAACCTTATACCATTGCCCACTACAATTATAAACCCCATACATATTTAAAATCACCCTGGGAACCTTCTTGGGGTTTCTTGACAGTGCTATACTGCGATTTCCAGCCCCCAATTCAAAAGTGAAATTTCTTAAAGAGACAGTACACTTTCATATAAAATGGCCAAAAATAACCTTATATTATTGCCCACTACAATTATAAACCCCATACATATTTAAAATCACCCTGGGAACCTTCTTAGGGTGTCTTGACAGTGCTATACTGCGATTTCCAGCCCCCAATTCAAAAGTGAAATTTCTTAAAGAGACAGTACACTTTCATATAAAATGGCCAAAAATAACCTTATATTATTGCCCACTACAATTATAAACCCCATACATATTTAAAATCACCCTGGGAACCTTCTTAGGATGTCTTGACAGTGCTATACTGCGATTTCCAGCCCCCAATTCAAAAGTAAAGTTTCTTAAAGAGACAGTACACTTTCATATAAAATGGCCAAGAATAACCTTATACCATTGCCCACTACAATTATAAACCCCATACATATTTAAAATCACCCTGGGAACCTTCTTAGGATGTCTTGACAGTGCTATACTGCGATTTCCAGCCCACAATTCAAAAGTGAAATTTCTTAAAGAGACAGTACACTTTCATATAAAATGGCCAAAAATAACCTTATACCATTGACAACTACAATTATAAACCCCATACATATTTAAAATCACCATGGGAACCTTCCCAGGGTGTCCTGAAAATGCTATACTGCGATTTCCAGCCCACAATTCAAAAGTGAAATTCCTTAAAGAGACAGTACACTTTCATATCAAATGGCCAAAAGTAACCTTATATCATTGCCACTACAATTATAAACCCCATACATATTTAAAATCACCCTGGGAACCTTCTTAGGGTGTATTGACAGTGATATACTGCGATTTCCAGCCCCCAATTCAAAAGTGAAGTTTCTTAAAGAGACAGTACACTGTCATATACAATGGCCAAAAATAACCTTATACCATTGCCCACTAAAATTATAAACCCCATACATATTTAAAATCACCCTGGGATCCTTCCCAGGGTGTCCTGTAAATGCTATACTGCGATTTCCAGCCCCCAATTCAATAGTGAAGTTTCTTAAAGAGACAGTACACTTTCATATAAAATGGCCAAAAATTACCTTATACCATTGACAACTACAATTATAAACCCCATACATATTTAAAATCACCCTGGGAACCTTCTTAGGGTGTCTTGACAGTGCTATACTGCGATTTCCAGCCCACAATTCAAATGTGAAATTTCTTAAAGAGACAGTACACTTTCATATAAAATGGCCAAAAATAACCTTATACCATTGACAACTAAAATTATAAACCCCATACATATTTAAAATCACCCTGGGAACCTTCTTAGGGTTTCTTGACAGTGCTATACTGCGATTTCCAGCCCCCAATTCAAAAGTGAAGTTTCTTAAAGAGACAGTACAGTTTCATATAAAATGGCCAAAAATTACCTTATACCATTGACAACTACAATTATAAACCACATACATATTTAAAATCACCCCGGGAACCTTCTTAGGATGTCTTGACAGTGCTATACTGCGATTTCCAGCCCACAATTCAAAAGTGAAATTTCTTAAAGAGACAGTACACTTTCATATAAAATGGCCAAAAATAACCTTATACCATTGACAACTACAATTATAAACCCCATACATATTTAAAATCACCATGGGAACCTTCCCAGGGTGTCCTGAAAATGCTATACTGCGATTTCCAGCCCACAATTCAAAAGTGAAATTCCTTAAAGAGACAGTACACTTTCATATAAAATGGCCAAAAATAACCTTATATCATTGCCCACTACAATTATAAACCCCATACATATTTAAAATCACCCTGGGAACCTTCTTAGGGTGTCTTGACAGTGATATACTGCGATTTCCAGCCCACAATTCAAAAGTGAAATTTCTTAAAGAGACAGTACACTTTCATATAAAATGGCCAAAAATAACCTTATATCATTGCCCACTTCAATTATAAACCCCATACATATTTAAAATCACCCTGGGAACCTTCTTAGGGTGTCTTGACAGTGCTATACTGCGATTTCCAGCCCCCAATTCAAAAGTGAAATTTCTTAAAGAGACAGTACACTTTCATATAAAATGGCCAAAAATAACCTTATATTATTGCCCACTACAATTATAAACCCCATACATATTTAAAATCACCCTGGGAACCTTCTTAGGATGTCTTGACAGTGCTATACTGCGATTTCCAGCCCCCAATTCAAAAGTAAAGTTTCTTAAAGAGACAGTACCCTTTCATATAAAATGGCCAAAAATAAGCTTATACCATTGCCCACTACAATTATAAACCCCATACATATTTAAAATCACCCTGGGAACCTTCTTAGGGTGTCTTGACAGTGCTGTACTGCGATTTCCAGCCCCCAATTCAAAAGTGAAGTTTCTTAAAGAGACAGTACACTTTCATATAAAATGGCCAAAAATAAACTTATACCATTGCCCACTACGATTATAAACCCCATACATATTTAAAATCACCATGGGAACCTTCCCAGGGTGTCCTGAAAATGCTATACTGCGATTTCCAGCCCACAATTCAAAAGTGAATTTTCTTAAAGAGACAGTACACTTTCATATAAAATGGCCAAAAATAACCTTATACCATTGCCCACTACAATTATAAACCCCATACATATTTAAAATCACCCTGGGATCCTTCCCAGGGTGTCCTGTAAATGCTATACTGCGATTTCCAGCCCCCAATTCAAAATTAAAGTTTCTTAAAGAGACAGTACACTTTCATATAAAATGGCCAAAAATAACCTTATACCATTGCCCACTACAATTATAAACCCCATACATATTTAAAATCACCCTGGGAACCTTCCCAGGGTGTCCTGAAAATGCTATACTGCGAGTTCCAGCCCCCAATTCAATAGTGAAGTTTCTTAAAGAGACAGTACACTTTCATATAAAATGGCCAAAAATAACCTTATACCATTGCCCACTACAATTATAAACCCCATACATATTTAAAATCACCCTGGGAACCTTCTTAGGGTGTCTTGACAGTGCTATACTGCGATTTCCAGCCCACAATTCAAAAGTGAAATTTCTTAAAGAGACAGTACACTTTCATATAAAATGGCCAAAAATAACCTTATACCATTGCCCACTACAATTATAAACCCCATACATATTTAAAATCACCCTGGGAACCTTCTTAGGGTTTCTTGACAGTGCAATACTGCGATTTCCAGCCCCCAATTCAAAAGGTAAGTTTCTTAAAGAGACAGTACAGTTTCATATAAAATGGCCAAAAATTACCTTATACGATTGACAACTACAATTATAAACCCCATACATATTTAAAATCACCCTGGGAACCTTCTTAGGATGTCTTGACAGTGCTATACTGCGATTTCCAGCCCACAATTCAAAAGTGAAATTTCTTAAAGAGACAGTACACTTTCATATAAAATGGCCAAAAATAACCTTATACCATTGACAACTACAATTATAAACCCCATACATATTTAAAATCACCATGGGAACCTTCCCAGGGTGTCCTGAAAATGCTATACTGCGATTTCCAGCCCACAATTCAAAAGTGAAATTCCTTAAAGAGACAGTACACTTTCATATAAAATGGCCAAAAATAACCTTGTATCATTGCCCACTACAATTATAAACCCCATACATATTTAAAATCACCCTGGGAACCTTCTTAGGGTGTCTTGACAGTGCTATACTGCGATTTCCAGCCCACAATTCAAAAGTGAAATTTCTTAAAGAGACAGTACACTTTCATATAAAATGTCCAAAAATAACCTTATATCATTGCCCACTACAATTATAAACCCCATACATATTTAAAATCACCCTGGGAACCTTCTTAGGGTGTCTTGACAGTGATATACTGTGATTTCCAGCCCCCAATTCAAAAGTGAAGTTTCTTAACCCCTTCCCGACCCGTGTCACACCGTTTGTGACATGGAAAACAGTTCGTTCCCGACCCATGTCACAGCGTCTGTGACATGGAGGGAAAGACCCCCTGCAGCGCCTGCGAGCGGGGTCGCTCAGGTGTCACAGTTGCTACTGCAACTGGACATCCTGAAGTCGACCCCCCGGGGGGTGGATTAACCCCCCCGTGCCTGGGACCCCTCCGATTGGCTGTTTCATTTTCACTTTTAATGAAACTGCCAATCGGTATGAATTAAATATTTCACCAATGAAAATTGGTGTAATATTTAAATCTGGGCATGGCCTGATGCTTACAGCATCAGCCATTGGCTGGGGGGAGTGTCACCTCTGTCCCCCCCTCCCCCCAGATCTGATTGGGGGGCTAGCGTCACATGGATACTAGCCCCAATCAGATGTGGAGGGAGTTTTTAATGATGGCCGCAACTGCCCGTCCATGGATCGGGTGCCGGCCGTTGTGGACCCTCTGCTGCTGCCTCCTGTGGACCCTCTGCTGCTGCCCCCCCGTGGATCGCCTGCTGCCGCCGCTGATCGCCTGCTGCCGCCGCTGATCTGCATCAGGTAGTATTGCCCCCGCTCCCCCCCGACCCCCCCTCCACTCCACCCTGCCCCCCCCTCCACCCCCGACCCCCCCTCCACTTTCATACCTGCACCCCGACCTCCGCTCCCTCTGCTCCCTCTCCCACGTCTTCATCCACCGGCTGCTGCTCTCCTTCTGACAGCCGGTGGACTGTGATCACAGCAGCAGCAGGCTCAGTGTAAATGCCCTGCTCCTGTGATCAAACCCACCATCCCCCAGTCCCAGTGATATCACCCCCCACCTCCCAATAATCACCCCTCCCCCAGTGTTCACCCCCCCTGTCCCCAGTGTTCACCCCCCCTGTCCCCAGTGTTCACCCCCCTGTCCCCAGTGTTCACCCCCCTGTCCCCAGTGTTCACCCCCCCTGTCCCCAGTGTTCACCCCCCCTGACCCCAGTGTTCACCCCCCCAGTGTTCACCCCCCCTGTCCCCAGTGTTCACTCCCCATCCCCAGTGTGCACCCCCCCATCCCAGTGATCATCCCCCCCCCCGCAAACCCAGTGATCACCCCCCTTGCTGCTGCCGGCTCCTGCCCCAGTGATCACCCCCCTTGCTGCTGCCGGCTCCTGCCCCAGTGATCACCCCCCTTGCTACTGCCGGCTCCTGCCCCAGTGATCACCCCCCTTGCTGCAGCTGCTGGCTCCTCCATCTCTTCAGCCCCCCCCCTACGCCTGACAGCCCCGTACGCCTGACAGCCCCCGTACACCTGACAGCCCCCCTACGCCTGACAGCCCCCCTACGCCTGACAGCCCCCCTACGCCTGACAGCCCCCTACGCCTGACAGCCCCCTACGCCTGACAGCCCCCTACGCCTGACAGCCCCCACACGTGACTGCAGAAGGTTACACCAAGCACACACACACACACACGTACACTCACACTATAATAAAGTTTAGATTTTTTTTTTTTTTTTTTTACACACGCACACAGCACACAAAATGTCCCGCCCGTCCCACTCATCCCAGTCTAGGGCGTACTCAGCTTAGTAGGCTATGTCAGGTTGGTGTGTGTGTTGTAGTGTGTGTGTGTGTGTGTGTGGTGTATACACTACAATATACCACACCGCACACCAACCTGACATACACTACACAATGGTGTCCACTAACAAATTGGAACCATGTTGCGTTTGGAGAGTCCCTGTGTGCCCAAACATTGGAGCTCCCCAACAAGTGACCCCATTTTGGAAACTAGACCCCCCAAGGCACCTATCTAGATGCATAGTGAGCACTTGAAACCCCCAGGTGCTTCACAAATTGATTCATAAAAATGAAAAAGTGGAAAAAAAAACACTTTTTTATTTTTACGGATTAATTTGTGAAGGACCTGGGGGTTCCAAGTGCTCACTATGCATCTAGATAGGTGCCTTGGGGGGTCTAGTTTCCAAAATGGGGTCACTTGTGGGGGAGCTCCAATGTTTGGCCACACAGCGGCTCTCCAAACGCAACATGGTGTCTTCTAACAATTTGAGCCGACAATTTGTTAGCGGACACCATGTTGCTTTTGGAGAGCCGCTGTGTGCCCAAACATTGGAGCTCCCCCACAAGTGACCCCATTTTGGAAACTAGACCCCCCAAGGCACCTATCTAGATGCATAGTGAGCACTTGGAACCCCCAGGTGCTTCACAAATTGATTCATAAAAATGAAAAAGTGGAAAAAAAAACACTTTTTTATTTTTACGGATTAATTTGTGAATGACCTGGGGGTTCCAAGTGCTCACTGTGCATCTAGATAGGTGCCTTGGGGGGTCTAGTTTCCAAAATGGGGTCACTTGTGGGGGAGCTCCAATGTTTGGCCACACAGCGGCTCTCCAAACGCGACATGGTGTCCGCTAACAAATTGAATGGAAAATCGGCTCAAATTGTTAGCGGACACCATGTTGCGTTTGGAGAGCCCCTAATGTGCCTAAACAGTGGAGCTCCCCCACAAGTGACCCCACTTTGGAAACTAGACCCCCCAAGGCACCTATCTAGATGCATAGTGAGCACTTGGAACCCCCAGGTGCTTCACAAAATGATCTGTGAAAACAAAAAAGTACTTTTTTTTTCACAAAAATTTTCTTTTAGCCTAAATTTTTTAATTTTCACATGGGTAACAGGATAAAATGCATCCTAAAATGTATTGGTCAATTTCTCCTGAGTACACTGATACCTCATATGTGGTCGTAAACCACTGTTTGGGCACATGACAGGGCTCAGAAGAGAAGGAGCGCAATTTGACTTTTGGAGCTAATTTTCCATTCAAAAAGTAAAATGGCGCTCCTTCCCTTCTGAGCCCTGCCGTGTGCCCAAACAGTGGTTTATGACCACATATGAGGTATCAGTGTACTAAGGAGAAATTGACCAACAAATTTTAGGATGCATTTTATCCTGTTACCCATGTGAAAATTAAAAAATTTAGGCTAAAAGAAAATTTTTGTTAGAAAAATAAAAATGTTCATTTTTTTCTTCCATGTGGCTTTAGTTCCTGTGATGCACCTGAAGGGTTAATAATCTTCTTGAATGTAGTTTTGAGTAGCTTGAGGGGTGCAGTTTTTGGAATGGTGTCACTTTTGGGTGTTTTCTGTCATGTACACCCCTCAAAGGGACTTCAAATGTGATGTGGTCACTAAAAAAAATGGCTTTGCAAATTTTGCTGGAAAAAAGAAAATTTGCTGATGAACTTTGAACCCTTCTAACTTCCTAACAAAAATTTTTTTTTTTTCAAAAATTGTGCTGATGTAAAGTAGACATGTGGGAAATGTTATTTATTAACTATTTTGTGTCACATCACTCTCTAGTTTAGCAGAATAAAAATTCAAAATTTGAAAATTGCAAAATTTTCAAAATTTTTCCCATATTTTTGATTTTTTCACAAATAAACGCAAATATTATCGACCTAAATTTAATACTAACATGAAGCCCAATATGTCACGAAAAAACAATCTCAGAATCGCTAGGATCCGTTGAAGTGTTCCAGAGTTTTTACTTCGTAAAGGGACACTGGTCAGAATTGACAAAAATGCCAAGGTCTTTAGGGTCAAAATAGGCTGGGTCCTGAAGGGGTTTAAAGAGACAGTACACTGTCATATAAAATGGCCAAAAATAACCTTATATCATTGCCCACTAAAATTATAAACCCCATACATATTTAAAATCACCCTGGGAACCTTCTTATGGTTTCTTGACAGTGCTATACTGCGATTTCCAGCCCCCAATTCAAAATTAAAGTTTCTTAAAGAGACAGTACACTTTCATATAAAATGGCCAAAAATAACCTTATACCATTGCCCACTACAATTATAAACCCCATACATATTTAAAATCACCCTGGGAACCTTCCCAGGGTGTCCTGAAAATGCTATACTGCGAGTTCCAGCCCCCAATTCAATAGTGAAGTTTCTTAAAGAGACAGTACACTTTCATTTAAAATGGCCAAAAATAACATTATATCATTGCCCACTACAATTATAAACCCCATACATATTTAAAATCACCCTGGGAACCTTCTTAGGGTGTCTTGACAGTGCTATACTGCGATTTCCAGCCCACAATTCAAAAGTGAAATTTCTTAAAGAGACAGTACACTTTCATATAAAATGGCCAAAAATAACCTTATACCATTGCCCACTACAATTATAAACCCCATACATATTTAAAATCACCCTGGGAACCTTCTTAGGGTTTCTTGACAGTGCTATACTGCGATTTCCAGCCCCCAATTCAAAAGTGAAGTTTCTTAAAGAGACAGTACAGTTTCATATAAAATGGCCAAAATTTACCTTATACCATTGACAACTACAATTATAATCCCCATACATATTTAAAATCACCCTGGGAACCTTCTTAGGATGTCTTGACAGTGCTATACTGCGATTTCCAGCCCACAATTCAAAAGTGAAATTTCTTAAAGAGACAGTACCCTTTCATATAAAATGGCCAAAAATAACCTTATACCATTGCCCACTACAATTATAAACGCCATACATATTTAAAATCACCCTGGGAACCTCCCCAGGGTGTCCTGAAAATGCTATACTGCGATATCCATCCCACAATTCAAAAGTGAAATTTCTTAAAGAGACAGTACACTTTCATATAAAATGGCCAAAAATAACCTTATATTATTGCCCACTACAATTATAAACCCCATACATATTTAAAATCACCCTGGGAACCTTCTTAGGATGTCTTGACAGTGCTATACTGCGATTTCCAGCCCCCAATTCAAAAGTTAAGTTTCTTAAAGAGACAGTACACTTTCATATAAAATGGCCAAAAATAACCTTATATCATTGCCCACTACATTTATAAACCCCACACATATTTAAAATAACCCTGGGAACCTTCCCAGGGTGTCCTGTAAATGCTATACTGCGATTTCCAGCCCCCAATTCAAAAGTAAAGTTTCTTAAAGAGACAGTACACTTTCATATAAAATGGCCAAAAATAACCTTATACCATTGCCCACTACAATTATAAACCCCATACATATTTAAAATCACCCTGGGAACCTTCTTAGGGTTTCTTGACAGTGCAATACTGCGATTTCCAGCCCCCAATTCAAAAGGTAAGTTTCTTAAAGAGACAGTACACTTTCATATAAAATGGCCAAAAATAACCTTATACCATTGCCCACTACAATTATAAACCCCATACATATTTAAAATCACCCTGGGAACCTTCTTAGGGTTTCTTGACAGTGCTATACTGCAATTTCCAGCCCCCAATTCAAAAGTTAAGTTTCTTAAAGAGACAGTACCCTTTCATATAAAATGGCCAAAAATAACCTTATACCATTGCCCACTACAATTATAAACCCCATACATATTTAAAATCACCCTGGGAACCTCCCCAGGGTGTCCTGAAAATGCTATACTGCGATATCCATCCCACAATTCAAAAGTGAAATTTCTTAAAGAGACAGTACACTTTCATATAAAATGGCCAAAAATAACCTTATACCATTGCCAACTACAATTATAAACCCCATACATATTTAAAATCACCCTGGGATCCTTCCCAGGATGTCCTGTAAATGCTATACTGCGATTTCCAGCCCCCAATTTAAAATTAAAGTTTCTTAAAGAGACAGTACACTTTCATATAAAATGGCCAAAAATAACCTTATACCATTGACAACTACAATTATAAACCCCATACAGATTTAAAATCACCCAGGGAATCCCCCCAGTGTGTCCTGAAAATGCTGTACTGCGATTTCCAGCCCCCAATTCAAAAGTGAAATTTCTTAAAGAGACAGTACACTTTCATATAAAATGGCCAAAAATAACCTTATACCATTGCCCACTACAAATATAAACCCAATACATATTTAAAATCACCCTGGGAACCTTCTTAGGGTGTCTTGACAGTGCTATACTGCGATTTCCAGCCCCCAATTCAAAAGTGAAATTTCTTAAAGAGACAGTACACTTTCATATAAAATGGCCAAAAATAACCTTATACCATTGCCCACTACAATTATAAACCCCATACATATTTAAAATCACCCTGGGATCCTTCCCAGGATGTCCTGTAAATGCTATACTGCGATTTCCAGCCCCCAATTCAAAATTAAAGTTTCTTAAAGAGACAGTACACTTTCATATAAAATGGCCAAAAATAACCTTATACCATTGCCCACTACAATTATAAACCCCATACATATTTAAAATCACCCTGGGAACCTTCTTAGGGTGTCTTGACAGTGCTATACTGCAATTTCCAGCCCCCAATTCAAAAGTTAAGTTTCTTAAAGAGACAGTACACTTTCATATAAAATGGCCAAAAATAACCTTATACCATTGCCCACTACAATTTTAAAACCCATACATATTTTAAATCACCCTGGGAACCTTCTTATGGTTTCTTGACAGTGCTATACTGCGATTTCCAGCCCCCAATTCAAAAGTTAAGTTTCTTAAAGAGACAGTACACTTTCATATAAAATGGCCAAAAATAAACCTTATACCATTGCCCACTACAATTATAAACCCCATACATATTTAAAATCACCCTGGGAACCTTCTTAGGGTGTCTTGACAGTGCTATACTGCGATTTCCAGCCCCCAATTCAAAAGTGAAATTTCTTAAAGAGACAGTACACTTTCATATAAAATGGCCAAAAATAACCTTATACCATTGCCCACTACAATTATAAACCCCATACATATTTAAAATCACCCTGGGAACCTTCTTAAGATGTCTTGACAGTGCTATACTGCGATTTCCAGCCCCCAATTCAAAAGTTTACTTTCTTAAAGAGACAGTACACTTTCATATAAAATGGCCAAAAATAACCTTATACCATTGCCCACTACAATTATAAACCCCATACATATTTAAAATCACCCTGGGAACCTTCTTAGGGTGTCTTGACAGTGCTATACTGCGATTTCCAGCCCCCAATTCAAAAGTTAAGCTTCTTAAAGAGACAGTACACTTTCATATAAAATGGCCAAAAATAAACCTTATACCATTGCCCACTACAATTATAAACCCCATACATATTTAAAATCACCCTGGGAACCTTCCCAGGGTGTCCTGTAAATGCTATACTGCGATTTCCAACCCCCAATTCAAAAGTGAAGTTTCTTAAAGAGACAGTACACTTTCATATAAAATGGCCAAAAATAACCTTATACCATTGCCCACTACAATTATAAACCCCATACATATTTAAAATCACCCTGGGAACCTTCTTAGGATGTCTTGACAGTGCTATACTGCGATTTCCAGCCCACAATTCAAAAGTGAAATTTCTTAAAGAGACAGTACACTTTCATATAAAATGGCCAAAAATAACCTTATACCATTGACAACTAAAATTATAAACCCCATACATATTTAAAATCACCCTGGGAACCTTCTTAGGGTGTCTTGACAGTGCTATACTGCGATTTCCAGCCCACAATTCAAAAGTGAAATTTCTTAAAGAGACAGTACACTTTCATATAAAATGGCCAAAAATAACCTTATACCATTGACAACTACAATTATAAACCCCATACATATTTAAAATCACCCTGGGAATCTCCCCAGTGTGTCCTGAAAATGTTGTACTGCGATTTCCAGCCCCCAATTCAAAAGTGAAATTTCTTAAAGAGACAGTACACTTTCATATAAAATGGCCAAAAATAACCTTATACCATTGCCCACTACAATTATAAACCCAATACATATTTAAAATCACCCTGGGAACCTTCTTAGGGTGTCTTGACAGTGCTATACTGCGATTTCCAGCCCCCAATTCAAAAGTGAAATTTCTTAAAGAGACAGTACACTTTCATATAAAATGGCCAAAAATAACCTTATACCATTGCCCACTACAATTATAAACCCCATACATATTTAAAATCACCCTGGGTTCCTTCCCAGGATGTCCTGTAAATGCTATACTGCGATTTCCAGCCCCCAATTCAAAATTAAAGTTTCTTAAAGAGACAGTACACTTTCATATAAAATGGCCAAAAATAACCTTATACCATTGCCCACTACAATTATAAACCCCATACATATTTAAAATCACCCTGGGAACCTTCTTAGGGTGTCTTGACAGTGCTATACTGCAATTTCCAGCCCCCAATTCAAAAGTTAAGTTTCTTAAAGAGACAGTACACTTTCATATAAAATGGTCAAAAATAAACCTTATACCATTGCCCACTACAATTATAAACCCCATACATATTTAAAATCACCCTGGGAACCTTCTTAGGGTGTCTTGACAGTGCTATACTGCGATTTCCAGCCCCCAATTCAAAAGTAAAATTTCTTAAAGAAACAGTACACTTTCATATAAAATGGCCAAAAATAACCTTATACCATTGCCCACTACAATTATAAACCCCATACATATTTAAAATCACCCTGGGAACCTTCTTAAGATGTCTTGACAGTGCTATACTGCGATTTCCAGCCCCCAATTCAAAAGTTAAGCTTCTTAAAGAGACAGTACACTTTCATATAAAATGGCCAAAAATAAACCTTATACCATTGCCCACTACAATTATAAACCCCATACATATTTAAAATCACCCTGCGGTGTCCTGTAAATGCTATACTGCGATTTCCAACCCCCAATTCAAAAGTGAAGTTTCTTAAAGAGACAGTACACTTTCATATAAAATGGCCAAAAATAACCTTATACCATTGCCTACTACAATTATAAACCCCATACATATTTAAAATCACCCTGGGAACCTTCTTAGGATGTCTTGACAGTGCTATACTGCGATTTCCAGCCCACAATTCAAAAGTGAAATTTCTTAAAGAGACAGTACACTTTCATATAAAATGGCCAAAAATAACCTTATACTATTGACAACTAAAATTATAAACCCCATACATATTTAAAATCACCCTGGGAACCTTCTTAGGGTGTCTTGACAGTGCTATACTGCGATTTCCAGCCCACAATTCAAAAGTGAAATTTCTTAAAGAGACAGTACACTTTCATATAAAATGGCCAAAAATAACCTTATATCATTGCCCACTACAATTATAAACCCCATACATATTTAAAATCACCCTGGGAACCTTCTTAGGGTGTCTTGACAGTGCTATACTGCGATTTCCAGCCCACAATTCAAAAGTTAAGTTTCTTAAAGAGACAGTACACTTTCATATAAAATGGCCAAAAATAAACCTTATACCATTGCCCACTACAATTATAAACCCCATACATATTTAAAATCACCCTGGGAACCTTCTTAGGGTGTCTTGACAGTGCTATACTGCGATTTCCAGCCCCCAATTCAAAAGTGAAATTTCTTAAAGAGACAGTACACTTTCATATAAAATGGCCAAAAATAACCTTATACCATTGCCCACTACAATTATAAACCCCATACATATTTAAAATCACCCTGGGAACCTTCTTAAGATGTCTTGACAGTGCTATACTGCGATTTCCAGCCCCCAATTCAAAAGTTTACTTTCTTAAAGAGACAGTACACTTTCATATAAAATGGCCAAAAATAACCTTATACCATTGCCCACTACAATTATAAACCCCATACATATTTAAAATCACCCTGGGAACCTTCTTAGGGTGTCTTGACAGTGCTATACTGCGATTTCCAGCCCCCAATTCAAAAGTTAAGCTTCTTAAAGAGACAGTACACTTTCATATAAAATGGCCAAAAATAAACCTTATACCATTGCCCACTACAATTATAAACCCCATACATATTTAAAATCACCCTGGGAACCTTCCCAGGGTGTCCTGTAAATGCTATACTGCGATTTCCAACCCCCAATTCAAAAGTGAAGTTTCTTAAAGAGACAGTACACTTTCATATAAAATGGCCAAAAATAACCTTATACCATTGCCCACTACAATTATAAACCCCATACATATTTAAAATCACCCTGGGAACCTTCTTAGGATGTCTTGACAGTGCTATACTGCGATTTCCAGCCCACAATTCAAAAGTGAAATTTCTTAAAGAGACAGTACACTTTCATATAAAATGGCCAAAAATAACCTTATACCATTGACAACTAAAATTATAAACCCCATACATATTTAAAATCACCCTGGGAACCTTCTTAGGGTGTCTTGACAGTGCTATACTGCGATTTCCAGCCCACAATTCAAAAGTGAAATTTCTTAAAGAGACAGTACACTTTCATATAAAATGGCCAAAAATAACCTTATACCATTGACAACTACAATTATAAACCCCATACATATTTAAAATCACCCTGGGAATCTCCCCAGTGTGTCCTGAAAATGTTGTACTGCGATTTCCAGCCCCCAATTCAAAAGTGAAATTTCTTAAAGAGACAGTACACTTTCATATAAAATGGCCAAAAATAACCTTATACCATTGCCCACTACAATTATAAACCCAATACATATTTAAAATCACCCTGGGAACCTTCTTAGGGTGTCTTGACAGTGCTATACTGCGATTTCCAGCCCCCAATTCAAAAGTGAAATTTCTTAAAGAGACAGTACACTTTCATATAAAATGGCCAAAAATAACCTTATACCATTGCCCACTACAATTATAAACCCCATACATATTTAAAATCACCCTGGGTTCCTTCCCAGGATGTCCTGTAAATGCTATACTGCGATTTCCAGCCCCCAATTCAAAATTAAAGTTTCTTAAAGAGACAGTACACTTTCATATAAAATGGCCAAAAATAACCTTATACCATTGCCCACTACAATTATAAACCCCATACATATTTAAAATCACCCTGGGAACCTTCTTAGGGTGTCTTGACAGTGCTATACTGCAATTTCCAGCCCCCAATTCAAAAGTTAAGTTTCTTAAAGAGACAGTACACTTTCATATAAAATGGCCAAAAATAAACCTTATACCATTGCCCACTACAATTATAAACCCCATACATATTTAAAATCACCCTGGGAACCTTCTTAGGATGTCTTGACAGTGCTATACTGCGATTTCCAGCCCACAATTCAAAAGTGAAATTTCTTAAAGAGACAGTACACTTTCATATAAAATGGCCAAAAATAACCTTATACCATTGACAACTACAATTATAAACCCCATACATATTTAAAATCACCCTGGGAATCTCCCCAGTGTGTCCTGAAAATGTTGTACTGCGATTTCCAGCCCCCAATTCAAAAGTGAAATTTCTTAAAGAGACAGTACACTTTCATATAAAATGGCCAAAAATAACCTTATACCATTGCCCACTACAATTATAAACCCAATACATATTTAAAATCACCCTGGGAACCTTCTTAGGGTGTCTTGACAGTGCTATACTGCGATTTCCAGCCCCCAATTCAAAAGTGAAATTTCTTAAAGAGACAGTACACTTTCATATAAAATGGCCAAAAATAACCTTATACCATTGCCCACTACAATTATAAACCCCATACATATTTAAAATCACCCTGGGTTCCTTCCCAGGATGTCCTGTAAATGCTATACTGCGATTTCCAGCCCCCAATTCAAAATTAAAGTTTCTTAAAGAGACAGTACACTTTCATATAAAATGGCCAAAAATAACCTTATACCATTGCCCACTACAATTATAAACCCCATACATATTTAAAATCACCCTGGGAACCTTCTTAGGGTGTCTTGACAGTGCTATACTGCAATTTCCAGCCCCCAATTCAAAAGTTAAGTTTCTTAAAGAGACAGTACACTTTCATATAAAATGGTCAAAAATAAACCTTATACCATTGCCCACTACAATTATAAACCCCATACATATTTAAAATCACCCTGGGAACCTTCTTAGGGTGTCTTGACAGTGCTATACTGCGATTTCCAGCCCCCAATTCAAAAGTAAAATTTCTTAAAGAAACAGTACACTTTCATATAAAATGGCCAAAAATAACCTTATACCATTGCCCACTACAATTATAAACCCCATACATATTTAAAATCACCCTGGGAACCTTCTTAAGATGTCTTGACAGTGCTATACTGCGATTTCCAGCCCCCAATTCAAAAGTTAAGCTTCTTAAAGAGACAGTACACTTTCATATAAAATGGCCAAAAATAAACCTTATACCATTGCCCACTACAATTATAAACCCCATACATATTTAAAATCACCCTGCGGTGTCCTGTAAATGCTATACTGCGATTTCCAACCCCCAATTCAAAAGTGAAGTTTCTTAAAGAGACAGTACACTTTCATATAAAATGGCCAAAAATAACCTTATACCATTGCCTACTACAATTATAAACCCCATACATATTTAAAATCACCCTGGGAACCTTCTTAGGATGTCTTGACAGTGCTATACTGCGATTTCCAGCCCACAATTCAAAAGTGAAATTTCTTAAAGAGACAGTACACTTTCATATAAAATGGCCAAAAATAACCTTATACTATTGACAACTAAAATTATAAACCCCATACATATTTAAAATCACCCTGGGAACCTTCTTAGGGTGTCTTGACAGTGCTATACTGCGATTTCCAGCCCACAATTCAAAAGTGAAATTTCTTAAAGAGACAGTACACTTTCATATAAAATGGCCAAAAATAACCTTATATCATTGCCCACTACAATTATAAACCCCATACATATTTAAAATCACCCTGGGAACCTTCTTAGGGTGTCTTGACAGTGCTATACTGCGATTTCCAGCCCACAATTCAAAAGTTAAGTTTCTTAAAGAGACAGTACACTTTCATATAAAATGGCCAAAAATAAACCTTATACCATTGCCCACTACAATTATAAACCCCATACATATTTAAAATCACCCTGGGAACCTTCTTAGGGTGTCTTGACAGTGCTATACTGCGATTTCCAGCCCCCAATTCAAAAGTGAAATTTCTTAAAGAGACAGTACACTTTCATATAAAATGGCCAAAAATAACCTTATACCATTGCCCACTACAATTATAAACCCCATACATATTTAAAATCACCCTGGGAACCTTCTTAAGATGTCTTGACAGTGCTATACTGCGATTTCCAGCCCCCAATTCAAAAGTTTACTTTCTTAAAGAGACAGTACACTTTCATATAAAATGGCCAAAAATAACCTTATACCATTGCCCACTACAATTATAAACCCCATACATATTTAAAATCACCCTGGGAACCTTCTTAGGGTGTCTTGACAGTGCTATACTGCGATTTCCAGCCCCCAATTCAAAAGTTAAGCTTCTTAAAGAGACAGTACACTTTCATATAAAATGGCCAAAAATAAACCTTATACCATTGCCCACTACAATTATAAACCCCATACATATTTAAAATCACCCTGGGAACCTTCCCAGGGTGTCCTGTAAATGCTATACTGCGATTTCCAACCCCCAATTCAAAAGTGAAGTTTCTTAAAGAGACAGTACACTTTCATATAAAATGGCCAAAAATAACCTTATACCATTGCCCACTACAATTATAAACCCCATACATATTTAAAATCACCCTGGGAACCTTCTTAGGATGTCTTGACAGTGCTATACTGCGATTTCCAGCCCACAATTCAAAAGTGAAATTTCTTAAAGAGACAGTACACTTTCATATAAAATGGCCAAAAATAACCTTATACCATTGACAACTAAAATTATAAACCCCATACATATTTAAAATCACCCTGGGAACCTTCTTAGGGTGTCTTGACAGTGCTATACTGCGATTTCCAGCCCACAATTCAAAAGTGAAATTTCTTAAAGAGACAGTACACTTTCATATAAAATGGCCAAAAATAACCTTATACCATTGACAACTACAATTATAAACCCCATACATATTTAAAATCACCCTGGGAATCTCCCCAGTGTGTCCTGAAAATGTTGTACTGCGATTTCCAGCCCCCAATTCAAAAGTGAAATTTCTTAAAGAGACAGTACACTTTCATATAAAATGGCCAAAAATAACCTTATACCATTGCCCACTACAATTATAAACCCAATACATATTTAAAATCACCCTGGGAACCTTCTTAGGGTGTCTTGACAGTGCTATACTGCGATTTCCAGCCCCCAATTCAAAAGTGAAATTTCTTAAAGAGACAGTACACTTTCATATAAAATGGCCAAAAATAACCTTATACCATTGCCCACTACAATTATAAACCCCATACATATTTAAAATCACCCTGGGTTCCTTCCCAGGATGTCCTGTAAATGCTATACTGCGATTTCCAGCCCCCAATTCAAAATTAAAGTTTCTTAAAGAGACAGTACACTTTCATATAAAATGGCCAAAAATAACCTTATACCATTGCCCACTACAATTATAAACCCCATACATATTTAAAATCACCCTGGGAACCTTCTTAGGGTGTCTTGACAGTGCTATACTGCAATTTCCAGCCCCCAATTCAAAAGTTAAGTTTCTTAAAGAGACAGTACACTTTCATATAAAATGGCCAAAAATAAACCTTATACCATTGCCCACTACAATTATAAACCCCATACATATTTAAAATCACCCTGGGAACCTTCTTAGGGTGTCTTGACAGTGCTATACTGCGATTTCCAGCCCCCAATTCAAAAGTAAAATTTCTTAAAGAGACAGTACACTTTCATATAAAATGGCCAAAAATAACCTTATACCATTGCCCACTACAATTATAAACCCCATACATATTTAAAATCACCCTGGGAACCTTCTTAAGATGTCTTGACAGTGCTATACTGCGATTTCCAGCCCCCAATTCAAAAGTTAAGCTTCTTAAAGAGACAGTACACTTTCATATAAAATGGCCAAAAATAAACCTTATACCATTGCCCACTACAATTATAAACCCCATACATATTTAAAATCACCCTGCGGTGTCCTGTAAATGCTATACTGCGATTTCCAACCCCCAATTCAAAAGTGAAGTTTCTTAAAGAGACAGTACACTTTCATATAAAATGGCCAAAAATAACCTTATACCATTGCCTACTACAATTATAAACCCCATACATATTTAAAATCACCCTGGGAACCTTCTTAGGATGTCTTGACAGTGCTATACTGCGATTTCCAGCCCACAATTCAAAAGTGAAATTTCTTAAAGAGACAGTACACTTTCATATAAAATGGCCAAAAATAACCTTATACTATTGACAACTAAAATTATAAACCCCATACATATTTAAAATCACCCTGGGAACCTTCTTAGGGTGTCTTGACAGTGCTATACTGCGATTTCCAGCCCACAATTCAAAAGTGAAATTTCTTAAAGAGACAGTACACTTTCATATAAAATGGCCAAAAATAACCTTATATCATTGCCCACTACAATTATAAACCCCATACATATTTAAAATCACCCTGGGAACCTTCTTAGGGTGTCTTGACAGTGCTATACTGCGATTTCCAGCCCACAATTCAAAAGTGAAATTTCTTAAAGAGACAGTACACTTTCATATAAAATGGCCAAAAATAACCTTATACCATTGCCCACTAAAATTATAAACCCCATACATATTTAAAATCACCCTGGGAACCTCCCCAGGGTGTCCTGAAAATGCTATACTGCGATTTCCAGCCCCCAATTCAAAAGTGAAATTTCTTAAAGAGAGTACACTTTCATATAAAATGGCCAAAAATAACCTTTTACCATTGCCCACTACAATTATAAACCCCATACATATTTAAAATCACCCTGGGAACCTTCTTAGGATGTCTTGACAGTGCTATACTGCAATTTCCAGCCCCCAATTCAAAAGTGAAATTTCTTAAAGAGACAGTACACTTTCATATAAAATGGCCAAAAATAACCTTATACCATTGCCCACTACAATTATAAACCCCATACATATTTAAAATCACCCTGGGAACCTTCTTAGGGTGTCTTGACAGTGCTATACTGCAATTTCCAGCCCCCAATTCAAAAGTGAAATTTCTTAAAGAGACAGTACACTTTCATATAAAATGGCCAAAAATAACCTTATACCATTGCCCACTACAATTATAAACCCCATACATATTTAAAATCACCCTGGGAACCTCCCCAGGATGTCCTGTAAATGCTATACTGTGATTTCCAGCCCCCAATTCAAAATTAAAGTTTCTTAAAGAGACAGTACACTTTCATATAAAATGGCCAAAAATAACCTTATACCATTGCCCACTACAATTATAAACCCCATACATATTTAAAATCACCCTGGGAACCTTCTTAGGGTGTCTTGACAGTGCTATACTGCAATTTCCAGCCCCCAATTCAAAAGTTAAGTTTCTTAAAGAGACAGTACACTCTCATATAAAATGGCCAAAAATAACCTTATACCATTGCCCACTACAATTATAAACCCCATACATATTTAAAATCACCCTGGGAACCTTCTTAGGGTGTCTTGACAGTGCTATACTGCGATTTCCAGCCCACAATTCAAAAGTGAAATTTCTTAAAGAGACAGTACACTTTCATATAAAATGGCCAAAAATAACCTTATACCATTGCCCACTACAATTATAAACCCCATACATATTTAAAATCACCCTGGGAACCTTCTTAGGATGTCTTGACAGTGCTATACTGCCATTTCCAGCCCCCAATTCAAAAGTTTACTTTCTTAAAGAGACAGTACACTTTCATATAAAATGGCCAAAAATAACCTTATACCATTGCCCACTACAATTATAAACCCCATACATATTTAAAATCACCCTGGGAACCTTCTTAGGGTGTCTTGACAGTGCTATACTGTGATTTCCAGCCCCCAATTCAAAAGTTAAGCTTCTTAAAGAGACAGTACACTTTCATATAAAATGGCTAAAAATAAACCTTATACCATTGCCCACTACAATTATAAACCCCATACATATTTAAAATCACCCTGGGAACCTTCCCTGGGTGTCCTGTAAATGCTATACTGCGATTTCCAGCCCCCAATTCAAAAGTGAAGTTTCTTAAAGAGACAGTACACTTTCATATAAAATGGCCAAAAATAACCTTATACCATTGACAACTAAAATTATAAACCCCATACATATTTAAAATCACCCTGGGAACCTTCTTAGGGTGTCTTGACAGTGCTATACTGCGATTTCCAGCCCCCAATTCAAAAGTTACGTTCTTAAAGAGACAGTACACTTTCATATAAAATGGCCAGAAATAACCTTATACCATTGCTCACTACAATTATAAACCCCATACATATTTAAAATCACCCTGGGAACCTTGTTAGGGTTTCTTGACAGTGCTATACTGCGATTTCCAGCCCCCAATTCAAAACTGAAATTTCTTAAAGAGACAGTACACTTTCATATAAAATGGCCAAAAATAACCTTATACCATTGCCCACTACAATTATAAACCCCATACATATTTAAAATCACCCTGGGAACCTTCTTAGGATGTCTTGACAGTGCTATACTGCAATTTCCAGCCCCCAATTCAAAAGTGAAATTTCTTAAAGAGACAGTACACTTTCATATAAAATGGCCAAAAATAACCTTATACCATTGCCCACTACAATTATAAACCCCATACATATTTAAAATCACCCTGGGAACCTCCCCAGGGTGTCCTGAAAATGCTATACTGCGATTTCCAGCCCCCAATTCAAAAGTGAAATTTCTTACAGAGACAGTACACTTTCATATAAAATGGCCAAAAATAACCTTATACCATTGCCCACTACAATTATAAACCCCATACATATTTAAAATCACCCTGGGAACCTCCGCAGGGTGTCCTAAAAATGCTATACTGCGATTTCCAGCCCCCAATTCAAAAGTTATGTTCTTAAAGAGACAGTACACTTTCATATAAAATGGCCAAAAATAACCTTATACCATTGCCCACTACAATTATAAACCCCATACATATTTAAAATCACCCTGGGAACCTTCTTAGGGTTTCTTGACAGTGCTATACTGCGATTTTCAGCCCCCAATTCAAAAGTTAAATTTCTTAAAGAGACAGTACACTTTCATATAAAATGGCCAAAAATAACCTTATATCATTTCCCACTACAATTATAAACCCCATACATATTTAAAATCACCCTGGGAACCTTCTTAGGGTGTCTTGACAGTGCTATACTGCGATTTCCAGCCCCCAATTCAAAAGTGAAATTTCTTAAAGAGACAGTACACTTTCATATAAAATGGCCAAAAATAACCTTATATTATTGCCCACTACAATTATAAACCCCATACATATTTAAAATCACACTGGGAACCTTCTTAGGATGTCTTGACAGTGCTATACTGCTATTTCCAGCCCCCAATTCAAAAGTAAAGTTTCTTAAAGAGACAGTACCCTTTCATATAAAATGGCCAAAGATAACCTTATACCATTGCCCACTACAATTATAAACCCCATACATATTTAAAATCACCCTGGGAACCTTCTAAGGGTGTCTTGACAGTGCTATACTGTGATTTCCAGCCCCCAATTCAAAAGTTACGTTCTTAAAGAGACAGTACACTTTCATATAAAATGGCCAAAAATAACCTTATACCATTGCCCACTACAATTATAAACCCCATACATATTTAAAATCACCCTGGGAACCTTCTTAGGGTGTCTTGACAGTGCTATACTGCGATTTCCAACCCCCAATTCAAAAGTGAAATTTCTTAAAGAGACAGTACACTTTCATATAAAATGGCCAAAAATAACCTTATACCATTGACAACTAAAATTATAAACCCCATACATATTTAAAATCACCCTGGGAACCTTCTTAGGGTGTCTTGACAGTGCTATACTGCGATTTCCAGCCCACAATTCAAAAGTGAAATTTCTTAAAGAGACAGTACACTTTCATATAAAATGGCCAAAAATAACCTTATACCATTGCCCACTACAATTATAAACCCCATACATATTTAAAATCACCCTGGGAACCTTCTTAGGGTGTCTTGACAGTGCTATACTGCGATTTCCAGCCCACAATTCAAAAGTGAAATTTCTTAAAGAGACAGTACACTTTCATATAAAATGGCCAAAAATAACCTTATACCATTGCCCACTAAAATTATAAACCCCATACATATTTAAAATCACCCTGGGAACATCCCCAGGGTGTCCTGAAAATGCTATACTGCGATTTCCAGCCCCCAATTCAAAAGTTACATTCTTAAAGAGACAGTACACTTTCATATAAAATGGCCAAAAATAACCTTATACCATTGCCCACTACAATTATAAACCCCATACATATTTAAAATCACCCTGGGAACCTTCTTAGGATGTCTTGACAGTGCTATACTGCAATTTCCAGCCCCCAATTCAAAAGTGAAATTTCTTAAAGAGACAGTACACTTTCATATAAAATGGCCAAAAATAACCTTATACCATTGCCCACTACAATTATAAACCCCATACATATTTAAAATCACCCTGGGAACCTTCTTAGGGTTTCTTGACAGTGCTATACTGCGATTTCCAGCCCCCAATTCAAAACTGAAATTTCTTAAAGAGACAGTACACTTTCATATAAAATGGCCAAAAATAACCTTATACCATTGCCCACTACAATTATAAACCCCATACATATTTAAAATCACCCTGGGAACCTTCTTAGGATGTCTTGACAGTGCTATACTGCAATTTCCAGCCCCCAATTCAAAAGTGAAATTTCTTAAAGAGACAGTACACTTTCATATAAAATGGCCAAAAATAACCTTATACCATTGCCCACTACAATTATAAACCCCATACATATTTAAAATCACCCTGGGAACCTTCTTAGGGTTTCTTGACAGTGCTATACTGCGATTTCCAGCCCCCAATTCAAAACTGAAATTTCTTAAAGAGACAGTACACTTTCATATAAAATGGCCAAAAATAACCTTATACCATTGCCCACTACAATTATAAACCCCATACATATTTAAAATCACCCTGGGAACCTTCTTAGGATGTCTTGACAGTGCTATACTGCAATTTCCAGCCCCCAATTCAAAAGTGAAATTTCTTAAAGAGACAGTACACTTTCATATAAAATGGCCAAAAATAACCTTATACCATTGCCCACTACAATTATAAACCCCATACATATTTAAAATCACCCTGGGAACCTCCCCAGGGTGTCCTGAAAATGCTATACTGCGATTTCCAGCCCCCAATTCAAAAGTGAAATTTCTTAAAGAGACAGTACACTTTCATATAAAATGGCCAAAAATAACCTTATACCATTGCCCACTACAATTATAAACCTCATACATATTTAAAATCACCCTGGGAACCTTCTTAGGGTTTCTTGACAGTGCTATACTGCGATTTTCAGCCCCCAACTCAAAAGTTCAATTTACACTTTCATATAAAATGGCCAAAAATAACCTTATATCATTTCCCACTACAATTATAAACCCCATACATATTTAAAATCACCCTGGGAACCTTCTTAGGGTGTCTTGACAGTGCTATACTGCGATTTCCAGCCCCCAATTCAAAAGTGAAATTTCTTAAAGAGACAGTACACTTTCATATAAAATGGCCAAAAATAACCTTATATTATTGCCCACTACAATTATAAACCCCATACATATTTAAAATCACACTGGGAACCTTCTTAGGATGTATTGACAGTGCTATACTGCGATTTCCAGCCCCCAATTCAAAAGTAAAGTTTCTTAAAGAGACAGTACCCTTTCATATAAAATGGCCAAAAATAACCTTATACCATTGCCCACTACAATTATAAACCCCATACATATTTAAAATCACCCTGGGAACCTTCTTAGGGTGTCTTGACAGTGCTATACTGCGATTTCCAACCCCCAATTCAAAAGTGAAATTTCTTAAAGAGACAGTACACTTTCATATAAAATGGCCAAAAATAACCTTATACCATTGACAACTAAAATTATAAACCCCATACATATTTAAAATCACCCTGGGAACCTTCTTAGGGTGTCTTGACAGTGCTATACTGAGATTTACAGCCCACAATTCAAAAGTGAAATTTCTTAAAGAGACAGTACACTTTCATATAAAATGGCCAAAAATAACCTTATATCATTGCCCACTACAATTATAAACCCCATACATATTTAAAATCACCCTGGGAACCTTCTTAGGGTGTCTTGACAGTGCTATACTGCGATTTCCAGCCCACAATTCAAAAGTGAAATTTCTTAAAGAGACAGTACACTTTCATATAAAATGGCCAAAAATAACCTTATACCATTGCCCACTAAAATTATAAACCCCATACATATTTAAAATCACCCTGGGAACATCCCCAGGGTGTCCTGAAAATGCTATACTGCGATTTCCAGCCCCCAATTCAAAAGTTACGTTCTTAAAGAGACAGTACACTTTCATATAAAATGGCCAAAAATAACCTTATACCATTGCCCACTACAATTATAAACCCCATACATATTTAAAATCACCCTGGGAACCTTCTTAGGGTTTCTTGACAGTGCTATACTGCGATTTCCAGCCCCCAATTCAAAACTGAAATTTCTTAAAGAGACAGTACACTTTCATATAAAATGGCCAAAAATAACCTTATACCATTGCCCACTACAATTATAAACCCCATACATATTTAAAATCACCCTGGGAACCTTCTTAGGATGCCTTGACAGTGCTATACTGCAATTTCCAGCCCCCAATTCAAAAGTGAAATTTCTTAAAGAGACAGTACACTTTCATATAAAATGGCCAAAAATAACCTTATACCATTGCCCACTACAATTATAAACCCCATACATATTTAAAATCACCCTGGGAACCTCCCCAGGGTGTCCTGAAAATGCTATACTGCGATTTTCAGCGGCCAATTCAAAAGTTAAATTTCTTAAAGAGACAGTACACTTTCATATAAAATGGCCAAAAATAACCTTATATCATTTCCCACTACAATTATAAACCCCATACATATTTAAAATCACCCTGGGAACCTTCTTAGGGTGTCTTGACAGTGCTATACTGCGATTTCCAGCCCCCAATTCAAAAGTGAAATTTCTTAAAGAGACAGTACACTTTCATATAAAATGGCCAAAAATAACCCTATATTATTGCCCACTACAATTATAAACCCCATACATATTTAAAATCACACTGGGAACCTTCAGAGGATGTCTTGACAGTGCTATACTGCGATTTCCAGCCCCCAATTCAAAAGTAAAGTTTCTTAAAGAGACAGTACCCTTTCATATAAAATGGCCAAAAATAACCTTATACCATTGCCCACTACAATTATAAACCCCATACATATTTAAAATCACCCTGGGAACCTTCTAAGGGTGTCTTGACAGTGCTATACTGTGATTTCCAGCCCCCAATTCAAAAGTTACATTCTTAAAGAGACAGTACACTTTCATATAAAATGGCCAAAAATAACCTTATATCATTGCCCACTACAATTATAAACCCCATACATATTTAAAATCACCCTGGGAACCTTCTTATGGTGTCTTGACAGTGCTATACTGCGATTTCCAGCCCACAATTCAAAAGTGAAATTTCTTAAAGAGACAGTACACTTTCATATAAAATGGCCAAAAATAACCTTATACCATTGCCCACTAAAATTATAAACCCCATACATATTTAAAATCACCCTGGGAACCTCCCCAGGGTGTCCTGAAAATGCTATACTGCGATTTCCAGCCCCCAATTCAAAAGTTACGTTCTTAAAGAGACAGTACACTTTCATATAAAATGGCCAAAAATAACCTTATACCATTGCCCACTACAATTATAAACCCCATACATATTTAAAATCACCCTGGGAACCTTCTTAGGGTGTCTTGACAGTGCTATACTGCGATTTCCAACCCCCAATTCAAAAGTGAAATTTCTTAAAGAGACAGTACACTTTCATATAAAATGGCCAAAAATAACCTTATACCATTGACAACTAAAATTATAAACCCCATACATATTTAAAATCACCCTGGGAACCTTCTTAGGGTGTCTTGACAGTGCGATACTGCGATTTCCAGCCCACAATTCAAAAGTGAAATTTCTTAAAGAGACAGTACACTTTCATATAAAATGGCCAAAAATAACCTTATATCATTGCCCACTACAATTATAAACCCCATACATATTTAAAATCACCCTGGGAACCTTCTTAGGGTGTCTTGACAGTGCTATACTGCGATTTCCAACCCACAATTCAAAAGTGAAATTTCTTAAAGAGACAGTACACTTTCATATAAAATGGCCAAAAATAACCTTATACCATTGCCCACTAAAATTATAAACCCCATACATATTTAAAATCACCCTGGGAACCTCCCCAGGGTGTCCTGAAAATGCTATACTGCGATTTCCAGCCCCCAATTCAAAAGTTACGTTCTTAAAGAGACAGTACACTTTCATATAAAATGGCCAAAAATAACCTTATACCATTGCCCACTACAATTATAAACCCCATACATATTTAAAATCACCCTGGGAACCTTCTTAGGGTTTCTTGACAGTGCTATACTGCGATTTCCAGCCCCCAATTCAAAACTGAAATTTCTTAAAGAGACAGTACACTTTCATATAAAATGGCCAAAAATAACCTTATACCATTGCCCACTACAATTATAAACCCCATACATATTTAAAATCACCCTGGGAACCTTCTTAGGATGTCTTGACAGTGCTATACTGCAATTTCCAGCCCCCAATTCAAAAGTGAAATTTCTTAAAGAGACAGTACACTTTCATATAAAATGGCCAAAAATAACCTTATACCATTGCCCACTACAATTATAAACCCCATACATATTTAAAATCACCCTGGGAACCTCCCCAGGGTGTCCTGAAAATGCTATACTGCGATTTTCAGCCCCCAATTCAAAAGTTAAATTTCTTAAAGAGACAGTACACTTTCATATAAAATGGCCAAAAATAACCTTATATCATTTCCCACTACAATTATAAACCCCATACATATTTAAAATCACCCTGGGAACCTTCTTAGGGTGTCTTGACAGTGCTATACTGCGATTTCCAGCCCCCAATTCAAAAGTGAAATTTCTTAAAGAGACAGTACACTTTCATATAAAATGGCCAAAAATAACCTTATATTATTGCCCACTACAATTATAAACCCCATACATATTTAAAATCACACTGGGAACCTTCTTAGGATGTCTTGACAGTGCTATACTGCGATTTCCAGCCCCCAATTCAAAAGTAAAGTTTCTTAAAGAGACAGTACCCTTTCATATAAAATGGCCAAAAATAACCTTATACCATTGCCCACTACAATTATAAACCCCATACATATTTAAAATCACCCTGGGAACCTTCTAAGGGTGTCTTGACAGTGCTATACTGTGATTTCCAGCCCCCAATTCAAAAGTTACGTTCTTAAAGAGACAGTACACTTTCATATAAAATGGCCAAAAATAACCTTATATCATTGCCCACTACAATTATAAACCCCATACATATTTAAAATCACCCTGGGAACCTTCTTATGGTGTCTTGACAGTGCTATACTGCGATTTCCAGCCCACAATTCAAAAGTGAAATTTCTTAAAGAGACAGTACACTTTCATATAAAATGGCCAAAAATAACCTTATACCATTGCCCACTAAAATTATAAACCCCATACATATTTAAAATCACCCTGGGAACCTCCCCAGGGTGTCCTGAAAATGCTATACTGCGATTTCCAGCCCCCAATTCAAAAGTTACGTTCTTAAAGAGACAGTACACTTTCATATAAAATGGCCAAAAATAACCTTATACCATTGCCCACTACAATTATAAACCCCATACATATTTAAAATCACCCTGGGAACCTTCTTAGGGTTTCTTGACAGTGCTATACTGCGATTTCCAGCCCCCAATTCAAAACTGAAATTTCTTAAAGAGACAGTACACTTTCATATAAAATGGCCAAAAATAACCTTATACCATTGCCCACTACAATTATAAACCCCATACATATTTAAAATCACCCTGGGAACCTTCTTATGATGTCTTGACAGTGCTATACTGCAATTTCCAGCCCCCAATTCAAAAGTGAAATTTCTTAAAGAGACAGTACACTTTCATATAAAATGGCCAAAAATAACCTTATACCATTGCCCACTACAATTATAAACCCCATACATATTTAAAATCACCCTGGGAACCTCCCCAGGGTGTCCTGAAAATGCTATACTGCGATTTTCAGCCCCCAAATCAAAAGTTAAATTTCTTAAAGAGACAGTACACTTTCATATAAAATGGCCAAAAATAACCTTATATCATTTCCCACTACAATTATAAACCCCATACATATTTAAAATCACCCTGGGAACCTTCTTAGGGTGTCTTGACAGTGCTATACTGCGATTTCCAGCCCCCAATTCAAAAGTGAAATTTCTTAAAGAGACAGTACACTTTCATATAAAATGGCCAAAAATAACCTTATATTATTGCCCACTACAATTATAAACCCCATACATATTTAAAATCACACTGGGAACCTTCTTAGGATGTCTTGACAGTGCTATACTGCGATTTCCAGCCCCCAATTCAAAAGTAAAGTTTCTTAAAGAGACAGTACCCTTTCATATAAAATGGCCAAAAATAACCTTATACCATTGCCCACTACAATTATAAACCCCATACATATTTAAAATCACCCTGGGAACCTTCTAAGGGTGTCTTGACAGTGCTATACTGTGATTTCCAGCCCCCAATTCAAAAGTTACGTTCTTAAAGAGACAGTACACTTTCATATAAAATGGCCAAAAATAACCTTATATCATTGCCCACTACAATTATAAACCCCATACATATTTAAAATCACCCTGGGAACCTTCTTATGGTGTCTTGACAGTGCTATACTGCGATTTCCAGCCCACAATTCAAAAGTGAAATTTCTTAAAGAGACAGTACACTTTCATATAAAATGGCCAAAAATACCCTTATACCATTGCCCACTAAAATTATAAACCCCATACATATTTAAAATCACCCTGGGAACCTCCCCAGGGTGTCCTGAAAATGCTATACTGCGATTTCCAGCCCCAAATTCAAAAGTTACGTTCTTAAAGAGACAGTACACTTTCATATAAAATGGCCAAAAATAACCTTATACCATTGCCCACTACAATTATAAACCCCATACATATTTAAAATCACCCTGGGAACCTTCTTAGGGTGTCTTGACAGTGCTATACTGCGATTTCCAACCCCCAATTCAAAAGTGAAATTTCTTAAAGAGACAGTACACTTTCATATAAAATGGCCAAAAATAACCTTATACCATTGACAACTAAAATTATAAACCCCATACATATTTAAAATCACCCTGGGAACCTTCTTAGGGTGTCTTGACAGTGCTATACTGCGATTTCCAGCCCACAATTCAAAAGTGAAATTTCTTAAAGAGACAGTACACTTTCATATAAAATGGCCAAAAATAACCTTATACCATTGCCCACTAAAATTATAAACCCCATACATATTTAAAATCACCCTGGGAACCTCCCCAGGGTGTCCTGAAAATGCTATACTGCGATTTCCAGCCCCCAATTCAAAAGTTACGTTCTTAAAGAGACAGTACACTTTCATATAAAATGGCCAAAAATAACCTTATACCATTGCCCACTACAATTATAAACCCCATACATATTTAAAATCACCCTGGGAACCTTCTTAGGGTTTCTTGACAGTGCTATACTGCGATTTCCAGCCCCCAATTCAAAACTGAAATTTCTTAAAGAGACAGTACACTTTCATATAAAATGGCCAAAAATAACCTTATACCATTGCCCACTACAATTATAAACCCCATACATATTTAAAATCACCCTGGGAACCTTCTTAGGATGTCTTGACAGTGCTATACTGCAATTTCCAGCCCCCAATTCAAAAGTGAAATTTCTTAAAGAGACAGTACACTTTCATATAAAATGGCCAAAAATAACCTTATACCATTGCCCACTACAATTATAAACCCCATACATATTTAAAATCACCCTGGGAACCTCCCCAGGGTGTCCTGAAAATGCTATACTGCGATTTTCAGCCCCCAATTCAAAAGTTAAATTTCTTAAAGAGACAGTACACTTTCATATGAAATGGCCAAAAATAACCTTATATCATTTCCCACTACAATTATAAACCCCATACATATTTAAAATCACCCTGGGAACCTTCTTAGGGTGTCTTGACAGTGCTATACTGCGATTTCCAGCCCCCAATTCAAAAGTGAAATTTCTTAAAGAGACAGTACACTTTCATATAAAATGGCCAAAAATAACCTTATATTATTGCCCACTACAATTATAAACCCCATACATATTTAAAATCACACTGGGAACCTTCTTAGGATGTCTTGACAGTGCTATACTGCGATTTCCAGCCCCCAATTCAAAAGTAAAGTTTCTTAAAGAGACAGTACCCTTTCATATAAAATGGCCAAAAATAAACCTTATACCAATGCCCACTACAATTATAAACCCCATACATATTTAAAATCACCCTGGGAACCTTCTTAGGATGTCTTGACAGTGCTATTCTGCGATTTCCAGCCCACAATTCAAAAGTGAAATTTCTTAAAGAGACAGTACACTTTCATATAAAATGGCCAAAAATAACCTTATACCATTGACAACTACAATTATAAACCCCATACATATTTAAAATCACCCTGGGAATCTCCCCAGTGTGTCCTGAAAATGCTGTACTGCGATTTCCAGCCCCAATTCAAAAGTGAAATTTCTTAAAGAGACAGTACACTTTCATATAAAATGGCCAGAAATAACCTTATACCATTGACAACTAAAATTATAAACCCCATACATATTTAAAATCACCCTGGGAACCTTCTTAGGGTGTCTTGACAGTGCTATACTGCAATTTCCAGCCCAAAATTCAAAAGTGAAATTTCTTAAAGAGACAGTACACTTTCATATAAAATGGCCAAAAATAACCTTATACCATTGCCCACTACAATTATAAACCCCATACATATTTAAAATCACCCTGGGAACCTTCTTAGGGTGTCTTGACAGTGCTATACTGCGATTTCCAACCCCCAATTCAAAAGTGAAATTTCTTAAAGAGACAGTACACTTTCATATAAAATGGCCAAAAATAACCTTATACCATTGACAACTAAAATTATAAACCCCATACATATTTAAAATCACCCTGGGAACCTTCTTAGGGTGTCTTGACAGTGCTATACTGCGATTTCCAGCCCCCAATTCAAAACTGAAATTTCTTAAAGAGACAGTACACTTTCATATAAAATGGCCAAAAATAACCTTATACCATTGCCCACTAAAATTATAAACCCCATACATATTTAAAATCACCCTGGGAACCTTCTTAGGGTGTCTTGACAGTGCTATACTGCGATTTCCAGCCCCCAATTCAAAAGTTACGTTCTTAAAGAGACAGTACACTTTCATATAAAATGGCCAGAAAAAACCTTATACCATTGCTCACTACAATTATAAACCCCATACATATTTAAAATCACCCTGGGAACCTTCTTAGGGTTTCTTGACAGTGCTATACTGCGATTTCCAGCCCCCAATTCAAAACTGAAATTTCTTAAAGAGACAGTACACTTTCATATAAAATGGCCAAAATTAACCTTATACCATTGCCCACTACAATTATAAACCCCATACATATTTAAAATCACCCTGGGAACCTTCTTAGGATGTCTTGACAGTGCTATACTGCAATTTCCAGCCCCCAATTCAAAAGTGAAATTTCTTAAAGAGACAGTACACTTTCATATAAAATGGCCAAAAATAACCTTATACCATTGCCCACTACAATTATAAACCCCATACATATTTAAAATCACCCTGGGAACCTCCCCAGGGTGTCCTGAAAATGCTATACTGCGATTTCCAGCCCCCAATTCAAAAGTGAAATTTCTTACAGAGACAGTACACTTTCATATAAAATGGCCAAAAATAACCTTATACCATTGCCCACTACAATTATAAACCCCATACATATTTAAAATCAACCTGGGAACCTCCGCAGGGTGTCCTAAAAATGCTATACTGCGATTTCCAGCCCCCAATTCAAAAGTTATGTTCTTAAAGAGACAGTACACTTTCATATAAAATGGCCAAAAATAACCTTATACCATTGCCCACTACAATTATAAACCCCATACATATTTAAAATCACCCTGGGAACCTTCTTAGGGTTTCTTGACAGTGCTATACTGCGATTTTCAGCCCCCAATTCAAAAGTTAAATTTCTTAAAGAGACAGTACACTTTCATATAAAATGGCCAAAAATAACCTTATATCATTTCCCACTACAATTATAAACCCCATACATATTTAAAATCACCCTGGGAACCTTCTTAGGGTGTCTTGACAGTGCTATACTGCGATTTCCAGCCCCCAATTCAAAAGTAAAGTTTCTTAAAGAGACAGTACCCTTTCATATAAAATGGCCAAAAATAACCTTATACCATTGCCCACTACAATTATAAACCCCATACATATTTAAAATCACCCTGGGAACCTTCTAAGGGTGTCTTGACAGTGCTATACTGCGATTTCCAACCCCCAATTCAAAAGTGAAATTTCTTAAAGAGACAGTACACTTTCATATAAAATGGCCAAAAATAACCTTATACCATTGACAACTAAAATTATAAACCCCATACATATTTAAAATCACCCTGGGAACCTTCTTAGGGTGTCTTGACAGTGCTATACTGCGATTTCCAGCCCACAATTCAAAAGTGAAATTTCTTAAAGAGACAGTACACTTTCATATAAAATGGCCAAAAATAACCTTATACCATTGCCCACTACAATTATAAACCCCATACATATTTAAAATCACCCTGGGAACCTTCTTAGGGTGTCTTGACAGTGCTATACTGCGATTTCCAGCCCACAATTCAAAAGTGAAATTTCTTAAAGAGACAGTACACTTTCATATAAAATGGCCAAAAATAACCTTATACCATTGCCCACTAAAATTATAAACCCCATACATATTTAAAATCACCCTGGGAACATCCCCAGGGTGTCCTGAAAATGCTATACTGCGATTTCCAGCCCCCAATTCAAAAGTTACATTCTTAAAGAGACAGTACACTTTCATATAAAATGGCCAAAAATAACCTTATACCATTGCCCACTACAATTATAAACCCCATACATATTTAAAATCACCCTGGGAACCTTCTTAGGGTTTCTTGACAGTGCTATACTGCGATTTCCAGCCCCAAATTCAAAACTGAAATTTCTTAAAGAGACAGTACACTTTCATATAAAATGGCCAAAAATAACCTTATACCATTGCCCACTACAATTATAAACCCCATACATATTTAAAATCACACTGGGAACCTTCTTAGGATGTCTTGACAGTGCTATACTGCAATTTCCAGCCCCCAATTCAAAAGTGAAATTTCTTAAAGAGACAGTACACTTTCATATAAAATGGCCAAAAATAACCTTATACCATTGCCCACTACAATTATAAACCCCATACATATTTAAAATCACCCTGGGAACCTTCTTAGGGTTTCTTGACAGTGCTATACTGCGATTTCCAGCCCCCAATTCAAAACTGAAATTTCTTAAAGAGACAGTACACTTTCATATAAAATGGCCAAAAATAACCTTATACCATTGCCCACTACAATTATAAACCCCATACATATTTAAAATCACCCTGGGAACCTTCTTAGGATGTCTTGACAGTGCTATACTGCAATTTCCAGCCCCCAATTCAAAAGTGAAATTTCTTAAAGAGACAGTACACTTTCATATAAAATGGCCAAAAATAACCTTATACCATTGCCCACTACAATTATAAACCCCATACATATTTAAAATCACCCTGGGAACCTTCTAAGGGTGTCTTGACAGTGCTATACTGTGATTTCTAGCCCCCAATTCAAAAGTTACGTTCTTAAAGAGACAGTACACTTTCATATAAAATGGCCAAAAATAACCTTATATCATTGCCCACTACAATTATAAACCCCATACATATTTAAAATCACCCTGGGAACCTTCTTATGGTGTCTTGACAGTGCTATACTGCGATTTCCAGCCCACAATTCAAAAGTGAAATTTCTTAAAGAGACAGTACACTTTCATATAAAATGGCCAAAAATAACCTTATACCATTGCCCACTAAAATTATAAACCCCATACATATTTAAAATCACCCTGGGAACCTCCCCAGGGTGTCCTGAAAATGCTATACTGCGATTTCCAGCCCCCAATTCAAAAGTTACGTTCTTAAAGAGACAGTACACTTTCATATAAAATGGCCAAAAATAACCTTATACCATTGCCCACTACAATTATAAACCCCATACATATTTAAAATCACCCTGGGAACCTTCTTAGGGTTTCTTGACAGTGCTATACTGCGATTTCCAGCCCCCAATTCAAAACTGAAATTTCTTAAAGAGACAGTACACTTTCATATAAAATGGCCAAAAATAACCTTATACCATTGCCCACTACAATTATAAACCCCATACATATTTAAAATCACCCTGGGAACCTTCTTAGGATGTCTTGACAGTGCTATACTGCAATTTCCAGCCCCCAATTCAAAAGTGAAATTTCTTAAAGAGACAGTACACTTTCATATAAAATGGCCAAAAATAACCTTATACCATTGCCCACTACAATTATAAACCCCATACATATTTAAAATCACCCTGGGAACCTCCCCAGGGTGTCCTGAAAATGCTATACTGCGATTTTCAGCCCCCAATTCAAAAGTTAAATTTCTTAAAGAGACAGTACACTTTCATATAAAATGGCCAAAAATAACCTTATATCATTTCCCACTACAATTATAAACCCCATACATATTTAAAATCACCCTGGGAACCTTCTTAGGGTGTCTTGACAGTGCTATACTGCGATTTCCAGCCCCCAATTCAAAAGTGAAATTTCTTAAAGAGACAGTACACTTTCATATAAAATGGCCAAAAATAACCTTATATTATTGCCCACTACAATTATAAACCCCATACATATTTAAAATCACACTGGGAACCTTCTTAGGATGTCTTGACAGTGCTATACTGCGATTTCCAGCCCCCAATTCAAAAGTAAAGTTTCTTAAAGAGACAGTACCCTTTCATATAAAATGGCCAAAAATAACCTTATACCATTGCCCACTACAATTATAAACCCCATACATATTTAAAATCACCCTGGGAACCTTCTAAGGGTGTCTTGACAGTGCTATACTGTGATTTCCAGCCCCCAATTCAAAAGTTACGTTCTTAAAGAGACAGTACACTTTCATATAAAATGGCCAAAAATAACCTTATATCATTGCCCACTACAATTATAAACCCCATACATATTTAAAATCACCCTGGGAACCTTCTTATGGTGTCTTGACAGTGCTATACTGCGATTTCCAGCCCACAATTCAAAAGTGAAATTTCTTAAAGAGACAGTACACTTTCATATAAAATGGCCAAAATACCCTTATACCATTGCACACTAAAATTATAAACCCCATACATATTTAAAATCACCCTGGGAACCTCCCCAGGGTGTCCTGAAAATGCTATACTGCGATTTCCAGCCCCAAATTCAAAAGTTACGTTCTTAAAGAGACAGTACACTTTCATATAAAATGGCCAAAAATAACCTTATACCATTGCCCACTACAATTATAAACCCCATACATATTTAAAATCACAATGGGAACCTTCTTAGGGTGTCTTGACAGTGCTATACTGCGATTTCCAACCCCCAATTCAAAAGTGAAATTTCTTAAAGAGACAGTACACTTTCATATAAAATGGCCAAAAATAACCTTATACCATTGACAACTAAAATTATAAACCCCATACATATTTAAAATCACCCTGGGAACCTTCTTAGGGTGTCTTGACAGTGCTATACTGCGATTTCCAGCCCACAATTCAAAAGTGAAATTTCTTAAAGAGACAGTACACTTTCATATAAAATGGCCAAAAATAACCTTATACCATTGCCCACTAAAATTATAAACCCCATACATATTTAAAATCACCCTGGGAACCTCCCCAGGGTGTCCTGAAAATGCTATACTGCGATTTCCAGCCCCCAATTCAAAAGTTACGTTCTTAAAGAGACAGTACACTTTCATATAAAATGGCCAAAAATAACCTTATACCATTGCCCACTACAATTATAAACCCCATACATATTTAAAATCACCCTGGGAACCTTCTTAGGGTTTCTTGACAGTGCTATACTGCGATTTCCAGCCCCCAATTCAAAACTGAAATTTCTTAAAGAGACAGTACACTTTCATATAAAATGGCCAAAAATAACCTTATACCATTGCCCACTACAATTATAAACCCCATACATATTTAAAATCACCCTGGGAACCTTCTTAGGATGTCTTGACAGTGCTATACTGCAATTTCCAGCCCCCAATTCAAAAGTGAAATTTCTTAAAGAGACAGTACACTTTCATATAAAATGGCCAAAAATAACCTTATACCATTGCCCACTACAATTATAAACCCCATACATATTTAAAATCACCCTGGGAACCTCCCCAGGGTGTCCTGAAAATGCTATACTGCGATTTTCAGCCCCCAATTCAAAAGTTAAATTTCTTAAAGAGACAGTACACTTTCATATAAAATGGCCAAAAATAACCTTATATCATTTCCCACTACAATTATAAACCCCATACATATTTAAAATCACCCTGGGAACCTTCTTAGGGTGTCTTGACAGTGCTATACTGCGATTTCCAGCCCCCAATTCAAAAGTGAAATTTATTAAAGAGACAGTACACTTTCATATAAAATGGCCAAAAATAACCTTATATTATTGCCCACTACAATTATAAACCCCATACATATTTAAAATCACACTGGGAACCTTCTTAGGATGTCTTGACAGTGCTATACTGCGATTTCCAGCCCCCAATTCAAAAGTAAAGTTTCTTAAAGAGACAGTACCCTTTCATATAAAATGGCCAAAAATAACCTTATACCATTGCCCACTACAATTATAAACCCCATACATATTTAAAATCACCCTGGGAACCTTCTAAGGGTGTCTTGACAGTGCTATACTGTGATTTCCAGCCCCCAATTCAAAAGTTACGTTCTTAAAGAGACAGTACACTTTCATATAAAATGGCCAAAAATATCCTTATATCATTGCCCACTACAATTATAAACCCCATACATATTTTAAATCACCCTGGGAACCATCTTATGGTTTCTTGACAGTGCTATACTGCGATTTCCAGCCCCCAATTCAAAAGTTAAGTTTCTTAAAGAGACAGTACACTTTCATATAAAATGGCCAAAAATAAACCTTATACCAATGCCCACTACAATTATAAACCCCATACATATTTAAAATCACCCTGGGAACCTTCTTAGGATGTCTTGACAGTGCTATACTGCGATTTCCAGCCCACAATTCAAAAGTGAAATTTCTTAAAGAGACAGTACACTTTCATATAAAATGGCCAAAAATAACCTTATACCATTGACAACTACAATTATAAACCCCATACATATTTAAAATCACCCTGGGAATCTCCCCAGTGTGTCCTGAAAATGCTGTACTGCGATTTCCAGCCCCAATTCAAAAGTGAAATTTCTTAAAGAGACAGTACACTTTCATATAAAATGGCCAGAAATAACCTTATACCATTGACAACTAAAATTATAAACCCCATACATATTTAAAATCACCCTGGGAACCTTCTTAGGGTGTCTTGACAGTGCTATACTGCGATTTCCAGCCCAAAATTCAAAAGTGAAATTTCTTAAAGAGACAGTACACTTTCATATAAAATGGCCAAAAATAACCTTATACCATTGCCCACTACAATTATAAACCCCATACATATTTAAAATCACCCTGGGAACCTTCTTAGGGTGTCTTGACAGTGCTATACTGCGATTTCCAACCCCCAATTCAAAAGTGAAATTTCTTAAAGAGACAGTACACTTTCATATAAAATGGCCAAAAATAACCTTATACCATTGACAACTAAAATTATAAACCCCATACATATTTAAAATCACCCTGGGAACCTTCTTAGGGTGTCTTGACAGTGCTATACTGCGATTTCCAGCCCCCAATTCAAAAGTTACGTTCTTAAAGAGACAGTACACTTTCATATAAAATGGCCAGAAATAACCTTATACCATTGCTCACTACAATTATAAACCCCATACATATTTAAAATCACCCTGGGAACCTTCTTAGGGTTTCTTGACAGTGCTATACTGCGATTTCCAGCCCCCAATTCAAAACTGAAATTTCTTAAAGAGACAGTACACTTTCATATAAAATGGCCAAAAATAACCTTATACCATTGCCCACTACAATTATAAACCCCATACATATTTAAAATCACCCTGGGAACCTTCTTAGGATGTCTTGACAGTGCTATACTGCAATTTCCAGCCCCCAATTCAAAAGTGAAATTTCTTAAAGAGACAGTACACTTTCATATAAAATGGCCAAAAATAACCTTATACCATTGCCCACTACAATTATAAACCCCATACATATTTAAAATCACCCTGGGAACCTCCCCAGGGTGTCCTGAAAATGCTATACTGCGATTTCCAGCCCCCAATTCAAAAGTGAAATTTCTTACAGAGACAGTACACTTTCATATAAAATGGCCAAAAATAACCTTATACCATTGCCCACTACAATTATAAACCCCATACATATTTAAAATCACCCTGGGAACCTCCGCAGGGTGTCCTAAAAATGCTATACTGCGATTTCCAGCCCCCAATTCAAAAGTTATGTTCTTAAAGAGACAGTACACTTTCATATAAAATGGCCAAAAATAACCTTATACCATCTTATATACCATCTTATATACCATTGCCCACTACAATTATAAACCCCATACATATTTAAAATCACCCTGGGAACCTTCTTAGGGTTTCTTGACAGTGCTATACTGCGATTTTCAGCCCCCAATTCAAAAGTTAAATTTCTTAAAGAGACAGTACACTTTCATATAAAATGGCCAAAAATAACCTTATATCATTTCCCACTACAATTATAAACCCCATACATATTTAAAATCACCCTGGGAACATTCTTAGGGTGTCTTGACAGTGCTATACTGCGATTTCCAGCCCCCAATTCAAAAGTGAAATTTCTTAAAGAGACAGTACACTTTCATATAAAATGGCCAAAAATAACCTTATATTATTGCCCACTACAATTATAAACCCCATACATATTTAAAATCACACTGGGAACCTTCTTAGGATGTCTTGACAGTGCTATACTGCTATTTCCAGCCCCCAATTCAAAAGTAAAGTTTCTTAAAGAGACAGTACCCTTTCATATAAAATGGCCAAAAATAACCTTATACCATTGCCCACTACAATTATAAACCCCATACATATTTAAAATCACCCTGGGAACCTTCTAAGGGTGTCTTGACAGTGCTATACTGTGATTTCCAGCCCCCAATTCAAAAGTTACGTTCTTAAAGAGACAGTACACTTTCATATAAAATGGCCAAAAATAACCTTATACCATTGCCCACTACAATTATAAACCCCATACATATTTAAAATCACCCTGGGAACCTTCTTAGGGTGTCTTGACAGTGCTATACTGCGATTTCCAACCCCCAATTCAAAAGTGAAATTTCTTAAAGAGACAGTACACTTTCATATAAAATGGCCAAAAATAACCTTATACCATTGCCCACTACAATTATAAACCCCATACATATTTAAAATCACCCTGGGAACCTTCTTAGGGTGTCTTGACAGTGCTATACTGCGATTTCCAACCCCCAATTCAAAAGTGAAATTTCTTAAAGAGACAGTACACTTTCATATAAAATGGCCAAAAATACCCTTATACCATTGCCCACTAAAATTATAAACCCCATACATATTTAAAATCACCCTGGGAACCTCCCCAGGGTGTCCTGAAAATGCTATACTGCGATTTCCAGCCCCAAATTCAAAAGTTACGTTCTTAAAGAGACAGTACACTTTCATATAAAATGGCCAAAAATAACCTTATACCATTGCCCACTACAATTATAAACCCCATACATATTTAAAATCACAATGGGAACCTTCTTAGGGTGTCTTGACAGTGCTATACTGCGATTTCCAACCCCCAATTCAAAAGTGAAATTTCTTAAAGAGACAGTACACTTTCATATAAAATGGCCAAAAATAACCTTATACCATTGACAACTAAAATTATAAACCCCATACATATTTAAAATCACCCTGGGAACCTTCTTAGGGTGTCTTGACAGTGCTATACTGCGATTTCCAGCCCACAATTCAAAAGTGAAATTTCTTAAAGAGACAGTACACTTTCATATAAAATGGCCAAAAATAACCTTATACCATTGCCCACTAAAATTATAAACCCCATACATATTTAAAATCACCCTGGGAACCTCCCCAGGGTGTCCTGAAAATGCTATACTGCGATTTCCAGCCCCCAATTCAAAAGTTACGTTCTTAAAGAGACAGTACACTTTCATATAAAATGGCCAAAAATAACCTTATACCATTGCCCACTACAATTATAAACCCCATACATATTTAAAATCACCCTGGGAACCTTCTTAGGGTTTCTTGACAGTGCTATACTGCGATTTCCAGCCCCCAATTCAAAACTGAAATTTCTTAAAGAGACAGTACACTTTCATATAAAATGGCCAAAAATAACCTTATACCATTGCCCACTACAATTATAAACCCCATACATATTTAAAATCACCCTGGGAACCTTCTTAGGATGTCTTGACAGTGCTATACTGCAATTTCCAGCCCCCAATTCAAAAGTGAAATTTCTTAAAGAGACAGTACACTTTCATATAAAATGGCCAAAAATAACCTTATACCATTGCCCACTACAATTATAAACCCCATACATATTTAAAATCACCCTGGGAACCTCCCCAGGGTGTCCTGAAAATGCTATACTGCGATTTTCAGCCCCCAATTCAAAAGTTAAATTTCTTAAAGAGACAGTACACTTTCATATAAAATGGCCAAAAATAACCTTATATCATTTCCCACTACAATTATAAACCCCATACATATTTAAAATCACCCTGGGAACCTTCTTAGGGTGTCTTGACAGTGCTATACTGCGATTTCCAGCCCCCAATTCAAAAGTGAAATTTCTTAAAGAGACAGTACACTTTCATATAAAATGGCCAAAAATAACCTTATATTATTGCCCACTACAATTATAAACCCCATACATATTTAAAATCACACTGGGAACCTTCTTAGGATGTCTTGACAGTGCTATACTGCGATTTCCAGCCCCCAATTCAAAAGTAAAGTTTCTTAAAGAGACAGTACCCTTTCATATAAAATGGCCAAAAATAACCTTATACCATTGCCCACTACAATTATAAACCCCATACATATTTAAAATCACCCTGGGAACCTTCTAAGGGTGTCTTGACAGTGCTATACTGTGATTTCCAGCCCCCAATTCAAAAGTTACGTTCTTAAAGAGACAGTACACTTTCATATAAAATGGCCAAAAATATCCTTATATCATTGCCCACTACAATTATAAACCCCATACATATTTTAAATCACCCTGGGAACCATCTTATGGTTTCTTGACAGTGCTATACTGCGATTTCCAGCCCCCAATTCAAAAGTTAAGTTTCTTAAAGAGACAGTACACTTTCATATAAAATGGCCAAAAATAAACCTTATACCAATGCCCACTACAATTATAAACCCCATACATATTTAAAATCACCCTGGGAACCTTCTTAGGATGTCTTGACAGTGCTATACTGCGATTTCCAGTCCACAATTCAAAAGTGAAATTTCTTAAAGAGACAGTACACTTTCATATAAAATGGCCAAAAATAACCTTATACCATTGACAACTACAATTATAAACCCCATACATATTTAAAATCACCCTGGGAATCTCCCCAGTGTGTCCTGAAAATGCTGTACTGCGATTTCCAGCCCCAATTCAAAAGTGAAATTTCTTAAAGAGACAGTACACTTTCATATAAAATGGCCAGAAATAACCTTATACCATTGACAACTAAAATTATAAACCCCATACATATTTAAAATCACCCTGGGAACCTTCTTAGGGTGTCTTGACAGTGCTATACTGCGATTTCCAGCCCAAAATTCAAAAGTGAAATTTCTTAAAGAGACAGTACACTTTCATATAAAATGGCCAAAAATAACCTTATACCATTGCCCACTACAATTATAAACCCCATACATATTTAAAATCACCCTGGGAACCTTCTTAGGGTGTCTTGACAGTGCTATACTGCGATTTCCAACCCCCAATTCAAAAGTGAAATTTCTTAAAGAGACAGTACACTTTCATATAAAATGGCCAAAAATAACCTTATACCATTGACAACTAAAATTATAAACCCCATACATATTTAAAATCACCCTGGGAACCTTCTTAGGGTGTCTTGACAGTGCTATACTGCGATTTCCAGCCCCCAATTCAAAAGTTACGTTCTTAAAGAGACAGTACACTTTCATATAAAATGGCCAGAAATAACCTTATACCATTGCTCACTACAATTATAAACCCCATACATATTTAAAATCACCCTGGGAACCTTCTTAGGGTTTCTTGACAGTGCTATACTGCGATTTCCAGCCCCCAATTCAAAACTGAAATTTCTTAAAGAGACAGTACACTTTCATATAAAATGGCCAAAAATAACCTTATACCATTGCCCACTACAATTATAAACCCCATACATATTTAAAATCACCCTGGGAACCTTCTTAGGATGTCTTGACAGTGCTATACTGCAATTTCCAGCCCCCAATTCAAAAGTGAAATTTCTTAAAGAGACAGTACACTTTCATATAAAATGGCCAAAAATAACCTTATACCATTGCCCACTACAATTATAAACCCCATACATATTTAAAATCACCCTGGGAACCTCCCCAGGGTGTCCTGAAAATGCTATACTGCGATTTCCAGCCCCCAATTCAAAAGTGAAATTTCTTACAGAGACAGTACACTTTCATATAAAATGGCCAAAAATAACCTTATACCATTGCCCACTACAATTATAAACCCCATACATATTTAAAATCACCCTGGGAACCTCCGCAGGGTGTCCTAAAAATGCTATACTGCGATTTCCAGCCCCCAATTCAAAAGTTATGTTCTTAAAGAGACAGTACACTTTCATATAAAATGGCCAAAAATAACCTTATACCATTGCCCACTACAATTATAAACCCCATACATATTTAAAATCACCCTGGGAACCTTCTTAGGGTTTCTTGACAGTGCTATACTGCGATTTTCAGCCCCCAATTCAAAAGTTAAATTTCTTAAAGAGACAGTACACTTTCATATAAAATGGCCAAAAATAACCTTATATCATTTCCCACTACAATTATAAACCCCATACATATTTAAAATCACCCTGGGAACCTTCTTAGGGTGTCTTGACAGTGCTATACTGCGATTTCCAGCCCCCAATTCAAAAGTGAAATTTCTTAAAGAGACAGTACACTTTCATATAAAATGGCCAAAAATAACCTTATATTATTGCCCACTACAATTATAAACCCCATACATATTTAAAATCACACTGGGAACCTTCTTAGGATGTCTTGACAGTGCTATACTGCTATTTCCAGCCCCCAATTCAAAAGTAAAGTTTCTTAAAGAGACAGTACCCTTTCATATAAAATGGCCAAAAATAACCTTATACCATTGCCCACTACAATTATAAACCCCATACATATTTAAAATCACCCTGGGAACCTTCTAAGGGTGTCTTGACAGTGCTATACTGTGATTTCCAGCCCCCAATTCAAAAGTTACGTTCTTAAAGAGACAGTACACTTTCATATAAAATGGCCAAAAATAACCTTATACCATTGCCCACTACAATTATAAACCCCATACATATTTAAAATCACCCTGGGAACCTTCTTAGGGTGTCTTGACAGTGCTATACTGCGATTTCCAACCCCCAATTCAAAAGTGAAATTTCTTAAAGAGACAGTACACTTTCATATAAAATGGCCAAAAATAACCTTATACCATTGACAACTAAAATTATAAACCCCATACATATTTAAAATCACCCTGGGAACCTTCTTAGGGTGTCTTGACAGTGCTATACTGCGATTTCCAGCCCACAACTCAAAAGTGAAATTTCTTAAAGAGACAGTACACTTTCATATAAAATGGCCAAAAATAACCTTATACCATTGCCCACTACAATTATAAACCCCATACATATTTAAAATCACCCTGGGAACCTTCTTAGGGTGTCTTGACAGTGCTATACTGCGATTTCCAGCCCACAATTCAAAAGTGAAATTTCTTAAAGAGACAGTACACTTTCATATAAAATGGCCAAAAATAACCTTATACCATTGCCCACTACAATTATAAACCCCATACATATTTAAAATCACCCTGGGAACCTTCTTAGGGTTTCTTGACAGTGCTATACTGCGATTTCCAGCCCCAAATTCAAAACTGAAATTTCTTAAAGAGACAGTACACTTTCATATAAAATGGCCAAAAATAACCTTATACCATTGCCCACTACAATTATAAACCCCATACATATTTAAAATCACACTGGGAACCTTCTTAGGATGTCTTGACAGTGCTATACTGCAATTTCCAGCCCCCAATTCAAAAGTGAAATTTCTTAAAGAGACAGTACACTTTCATATAAAATGGCCAAAAATAACCTTATACCATTGCCCACTACAATTATAAACCCCATACATATTTAAAATCACCCTGGGAACCTTCTTAGGGTTTCTTGACAGTGCTATACTGCGATTTCCAGCCCCCAATTCAAAACTGAAATTTCTTAAAGAGACAGCACACTTTCATATAAAATGGCCAAAAATAACCTTATACCATTGCCCACTACAATTATAAACCCCATACATATTTAAAATCACCCTGGGAACCTTCTTAGGATGTCTTGACAGTGCTATACTGCAATTTCCAGCCCCCAATTCAAAAGTGAAATTTCTTAAAGAGACAGTACACTTTCATATAAAATGGCCAAAAATAACCTTATACCATTGCCCACTACAATTATAAACCCCATACATATTTAAAATCACCCTGGGAACCTCCCCAGGGTGTCCTGAAAATGCTATACTGCGATTTCCAGCCCCCAATTCAAAAGTGAAATTTCTTAAAGAGACAGTACACTTTCATATAAAATGGCCAAAAATAACCTTATACCATTGCCCACTACAATTATAAACCCCATACATATTTAAAATCACCCTGGGAACCTCCCCAGGGTGTCCTGAAAATGCTATACTGCGATTTCCAGCCCCCAATTCAAAAGTGAAATTTCTTAAAGAGACAGTACACTTTCATATAAAATGGCCAAAAATAACCTTATACCATTGCCCACTACAATTATAAACCTCATACATATTTAAAATCACCCTGGGAACCTTCTTAGGGTTTCTTGACAGTGCTATACTGCGATTTTCAGCCCCCAATTCAAAAGTTAAATTTCTTAAAGAGACAGTACACTTTCATATAAAATGGCCAAAAATAACCTTATATCATTTCCCACTACAATTATAAACCCCATACATATTTAAAATCACCCTGGGAACCTTCTTAGGGTGTCTTGACAGTGCTATACTGCGATTTCCAGCCCCCAATTCAAAAGTGAAATTTCTTAAAGAGACAGTACACTTTCATATAAAATGGCCAAAAATAACCTTATATTATTGCCCACTACAATTATAAACCCCATACATATTTAAAATCACACTGGGAACCTTCTTAGGATGTATTGACAGTGCTATACTGCGATTTCCAGCCCCCAATTCAAAAGTAAAGTTTCTTAAAGAGACAGTACCCTTTCATATAAAATGGCCAAAAATAACCTTATACCATTGCCCACTACAATTATAAACCCCATACATATTTAAAATCACCCTGGGAACCTTCTTAGGGTGTCTGGACAGTGCTATACTGCGATTTCCAACCCCCAATTCAAAAGTGAAATTTCTTAAAGAGACAGTACACTTTCATATAAAATGGCCAAAAATAACCTTATACCATTGACAACTAAAATTATAAACCCCATACATATTTAAAATCACCCTGGGAACCTTCTTAGGGTGTCTTGACAGTGCTATACTGAGATTTACAGCCCACAATTCAAAAGTGAAATTTCTTAAAGAGACAGTACACTTTCATATAAAATGGCCAAAAATAACCTTATATCATTGCCCACTACAATTATAAACCCCATACATATTTAAAATCACCCTGGGAACCTTCTTAGGGTGTCTTGACAGTGCTATACTGCGATTTCCAGCCCACAATTCAAAAGTGAAATTTCTTAAAGAGACAGTACACTTTCATATAAAATGGCCAAAAATAACCTTATACCATTGCCCACTAAAATTATAAACCCCATACATATTTAAAATCACCCTGGGAACATCCCCAGGGTGTCCTGAAAATGCTATACTGCGATTTCCAGCCCCCAATTCAAAAGTTACGTTCTTAAAGAGACAGTACACTTTCATATAAAATGGCCAAAAATAACCTTATACCATTGCCCACTACAATTATAAACCCCATACATATTTAAAATCACCCTGGGAACCTTCTTAGGGTTTCTTGACAGTGCTATACTGCGATTTCCAGCCCCCAATTCAAAACTGAAATTTCTTAAAGAGACAGTACACTTTCATATAAAATGGCCAAAAATAACCTTATACCATTGCCCACTACAATTATAAACCCCATACATATTTAAAATCACCCTGGGAACCTTCTTAGGATGCCTTGACAGTGCTATACTGCAATTTCCAGCCCCCAATTCAAAAGTGAAATTTCTTAAAGAGACAGTACACTTTCATATAAAATGGCCAAAAATAACCTTATACCATTGCCCACTACAATTATAAACCCCATACATATTTAAAATCACCCTGGGAACCTCCCCAGGGTGTCCTGAAAATGCTATACTGCGATTTTCAGCCCCCAATTCAAAAGTTTAATTTCTTAAAGAGACAGTACACTTTCATATAAAATGGCCAAAAATAACCTTATATCATTTCTCACTACAATTATAAACCCCATACATATTTAAAATCACCCTGGGAACCTTCTTAGGGTGTCTTGACAGTGCTATACTGCGATTTCCAGCCCCCAATTCAAAAGTGAAATTTCTTAAAGAGACAGTACACTTTCATATAAAATGGCCAAAAATAACCTTATATTATTGCCCACTACAATTATAAACCCCATACATATTTAAAATCACACTGGGAAACTTCAGAGGATGTCTTGACAGTGCTATACTGCGATTTCCAGCCCCCAATTCAAAAGTAAAGTTTCTTAAAGAGACAGTACCCTTTCATATAAAATGGCCAAAAATAACCTTATACCATTGCCCACTACAATTATAAACCCCATACATATTTAAAATCACCCTGGGAACCTTCTAAGGGTGTCTTGACAGTGCTATACTGTGATTTCCAGCCCCCAATTCAAAAGTTACATTCTTAAAGAGACAGTACACTTTAATATAAAATGGCCAAAAATAACCTTATATCATTGCCCACTACAATTATAAACCCCATACATATTTAAAATCACCCTGGGAACCTTCTTATGGTGTCTTGACAGTGCTATACTGCGATTTCCAGCCCACAATTCAAAAGTGAAATTTCTTAAAGAGACAGTACACTTTCATATAAAATGGCCAAAAATAACCTTATACCATTGCCCACTAAAATTATAAACCCCATACATATTTAAAATCACCCTGGGAACCTCCCCAGGGTGTCCTGAAAATGCTATACTGCGATTTCCAGCCCCCAATTCAAAAGTTACGTTCTTAAAGAGACAGTACACTTTCATATAAAATGGCCAAAAATAACCTTATACCATTGCCCACTACAATTATAAACCCCATACATATTTAAAATCACCCTGGGAACCTCCCCAGGGTGTCCTGAAAATGCTATACTGCGATTTTCAGCCCCCAATTCAAAAGTTTAATTTCTTAAAGAGACAGTACACTTTCATATAAAATGGCCAAAAATAACCTTATATCATTTCTCACTACAATTATAAACCCCATACATATTTAAAATCACCCTGGGAACCTTCTTAGGGTGTCTTGACAGTGCTATACTGCGATTTCCAGCCCCCAATTCAAAAGTGAAATTTCTTAAAGAGACAGTACACTTTCATATAAAATGGCCAAAAATAACCTTATATTATTGCCCACTACAATTATAAACCCCATACATATTTAAAATCACACTGGGAAACTTCAGAGGATGTCTTGACAGTGCTATACTGCGATTTCCAGCCCCCAATTCAAAAGTAAAGTTTCTTAAAGAGACAGTACCCTTTCATATAAAATGGCCAAAAATAACCTTATACCATTGCCCACTACAATTATAAACCCCATACATATTTAAAATCACCCTGGGAACCTTCTAAGGGTGTCTTGACAGTGCTATACTGTGATTTCCAGCCCCCAATTCAAAAGTTACATTCTTAAAGAGACAGTACACTTTCATATAAAATGGCCAAAAATAACCTTATATCATTGCCCACTACAATTATAAACCCCATACATATTTAAAATCACCCTGGGAACCTTCTTATGGTGTCTTGACAGTGCTATACTGCGATTTCCAGCCCACAATTCAAAAGTGAAATTTCTTAAAGAGACAGTACACTTTCATATAAAATGGCCAAAAATAACCTTATACCATTGCCCACTAAAATTATAAACCCCATACATATTTAAAATCACCCTGGGAACCTCCCCAGGGTGTCCTGAAAATGCTATACTGCGATTTCCAGCCCCCAATTCAAAAGTTACGTTCTTAAAGAGACAGTACACTTTCATATAAAATGGCCAAAAATAACCTTATACCATTGCCCACTACAATTATAAACCCCATACATATTTAAAATCACCCTGGGAACCTTCTTAGGGTGTCTTGACAGTGCTATACTGCGATTTCCAACCCCCAATTCAAAAGTGAAATTTCTTAAAGAGACAGTACACTTTCATATAAAATGGCCAAAAATAACCTTATACCATTGACAACTAAAATTATAAACCCCATACATATTTAAAATCACCCTGGGAACCTTCTTAGGGTGTCTTGACAGTGCTATACTGCGATTTCCAGCCCACAATTCAAAAGTGAAATTTCTTAAAGAGACAGTACACTTTCATATAAAATGGCCAAAAATAACCTTATATCATTGCCCACTACAATTATAAACCCCATACATATTTAAAATCACCCTGGGAACCTTCTTAGGGTGTCTTGACAGTGCTATACTGCGATTTCCAACCCACAATTCAAAAGTGAAATTTCTTAAAGAGACAGTACACTTTCATATAAAATGGCCAAAAATAACCTTATACCATTGCCCACTAAAATTATAAACCCCATACATATTTAAAATCACCCTGGGAACCTCCCCAGGGTGTCCTGAAAATGCTATACTGCGATTTCCAGCCCCCAATTCAAAAGTTACGTTCTTAAAGAGACAGTACACTTTCATATAAAATGGCCAAAAATAACCTTATACCATTGCCCACTACAATTATAAACCCCATACATATTTAAAATCACCCTGGGAACCTTCTTAGGGTTTCTTGACAGTGCTATACTGCGATTTCCAGCCCCCAATTCAAAACTGAAATTTCTTAAAGAGACAGTACACTTTCATATAAAATGGCCAAAAATAACCTTATACCATTGCCCACTACAATTATAAACCCCATACATATTTACAATCACCCTGGGAACCTTCTTAGGATGTCTTGACAGTGCTATACTGCAATTTCCAGCCCCCAATTCAAAAGTGAAATTTCTTAAAGAGACAGTACACTTTCATATAAAATGGCCAAAAATAACCTTATACCATTGCCCACTACAATTATAAACCCCATACATATTTAAAATCACCCTGGGAACCTCCCCAGGGTGTCCTGAATATGCTATACTGCGATTTTCAGCCCCCAATTCAAAAGTTAAATTTCTTAAAGAGACAGTACACTTTCATATAAAATGGCCAAAAATAACCTTATATCATTTCCCACTACAATTATAAACCCCATACATATTTAAAATCACCCTGGGAACCTTCTTAGGGTGTCTTGACAGTGCTATACTGCGATTTCCAGCCCCCAATTCAAAAGTGAAATTTCTTAAAGAGACAGTACACTTTCATATAAAATGGCCAAAAATAACCTTATATTATTGCCCACTACAATTATAAACCCCATACATATTTAAAATCACACTGGGAACCTTCTTAGGATGTCTTGACAGTGCTATACTGCGATTTCCAGCCCCCAATTCAAAAGTAAAGTTTCTTAAAGAGACAGTACCCTTTCATATAAAATGGCCAAAAATAACCTTATACCATTGCCCACTACAATTATAAACCCCATACATATTTAAAATCACCCTGGGAACCTTCTAAGGGTGTCTTGACAGTGCTATACTGTGATTTCCAGCCCCCAATTCAAAAGTTACGTTCTTAAAGAGACAATACACTTTCATATAAAATGGCCAAAAATAACCTTATATCATTGCCCACTACAATTATAAACCCCATACATATTTAAAATCACCCTGGGAACCTTCTTATGGTGTCTTGACAGTGCTATACTGCGATTTCCAGCCCACAATTCAAAAGTGAAATTTCTTAAAGAGACAGTACACTTTCATATAAAATGGCCAAAAATAACCTTATACCATTGCCCACTAAAATTATAAACCCCATACATATTTAAAATCACCCTGGGAACCTCCCCAGGGTGTCCTGAAAATGCTATACTGCGATTTCCAGCCCCCAATTCAAAAGTTACGTTCTTAAAGAGACAGTACACTTTCATATAAAATGGCCAAAAATAACCTTATACCATTGCCCACTACAATTATAAACCCCATACATATTTATAATCACCCTGGGAACCTTCTTAGGGTTTCTTGACAGTGCTATACTGCGATTTCCAGCCCCCAATTCAAAACTGAAATTTCTTAAAGAGACAGTACACTTTCATATAAAATGGCCAAAAATAACCTTATACCATTGCCCACTACAATTATAAACCCCATACATATTTAAAATCACCCTGGGAACCTTCTTAGGATGTCTTGACAGTGCTATACTGCAATTTCCAGCCCCCAATTAAAAAGTGAAATTTCTTAAAGAGACAGTACACTTTCATATAAAATGGCCAAAAATAACCTTATACCATTGCCCACTAAAATTATAAACCCCATACATATTTAAAATCACCCTGGGAACCTCCCCAGGGTGTCCTGAAAATGCTATACTGCGATTTTCAGCCCCCAATTCAAAAGTTAAATTTCTTAAAGAGACAGTACACTTTCATATAAAATGGCCAAAAATAACCTTATATCATTTCCCACTACAATTATAAACCCCATACATATTTAAAATCACCCTGGGAAGCTTCTTAGGGTGTCTTGACAGTGCTATACTGCGATTTCCAGCCCCCAATTCAAAAGTGAAATTTCTTAAAGAGACAGTACACTTTCATATAAAATGGCCAAAAATAACCTTATATTATTGCCCACTACAATTATAAACCCCATACATATTTAAAATCACACTGGGAACCTTCTTAGGATGTCTTGACAGTGCTATACTGCGATTTCCAGCCCCCAATTCAAAAGTAAAGTTTCTTAAAGAGACAGTACCCTTTCATATAAAATGGCCAAAAATAACCTTATACCATTGCCCACTACAATTATAAACCCCATACATATTTAAAATCACCCTGGGAACCTTCTAAGGGTGTCTTGACAGTGCTATACTGTGATTTCCAGCCCCCAATTCAAAAGTTACGTTCTTAAAGAGACAGTACACTTTCATATAAAATGGCCAAAAATAACCTTATATCATTGCCCACTACAATTATAAACCCCATACATATTTAAAATCACCCTGGGAACCTTCTTATGGTGTCTTGACAGTGCTATACTGCGATTTCCAGCCCACAATTCAAAAGTGAAATTTCTTAAAGAGACAGTACACTTTCATATAAAATGGCCAAAAATACCCTTATACCATTGCCCACTAAAATTATAAACCCCATACATATTTAAAATCACCCTGGGAACCTCCCCAGGGTGTCCTGAAAATGCTATACTGCGATTTCCAGCCCCAAATTCAAAAGTTACGTTCTTAAAGAGACAGTACACTTTCATATAAAATGGCCAAAAATAACCTTATACCATTGCCCACTACAATTATAAACCCCATACATATTTAAAATCACCCTGGGAACCTTCTTAGGGTGTCTTGACAGTGCTATACTGCGATTTCCAACCCCCAATTCAAAAGTGAAATTTCTTAAAGAGACAGTACACTTTCATATAAAATGGCCAAAAAAAACCTTATACCATTGACAACTAAAATTATAAACCCCATACATATTTAAAATCACCCTGGGAACCTTCTTAGGGTGTCTTGACAGTGCTATACTGCGATTTCCAGCCCACAATTCAAAAGTGAAATTTCTTAAAGAGACAGTACACTTTCATATAAAATGGCCAAAAATAACCTTATACCATTGCCCACTAAAATTATAAACCCCATACATATTTAAAATCACCCTGGGAACCTCCCCAGGGTGTCCTGAAAATGCTATACTGCGATTTCCAGCCCCCAATTCAAAAGTTACGTTCTTAAAGAGACAGTACACTTTCATATAAAATGGCCAAAAATAACCTTATACCATTGCCCACTACAATTATAAACCCCATACATATGTAAAATCACCCTGGGAACCTTCTTAGGGTTTCTTGACAGTGCTATACTGCGATTTCCAGCCCCCAATTCAAAACTGAAATTTCTTAAAGAGACAGTACACTTTCATATAAAATGGCCAAAAATAACCTTATACCATTGCCCACTACAATTATAAACCCCATACATATTTAAAATCACCCTGGGAACCTTCTTAGGATGTCTTGACAGTGCTATACTGCAATTTCCAGCCCCCAATTCAAAAGTGAAATTTCTTAAAGAGACAGTACACTTTCATATAAAATGGCCAAAAATAACCTTATACCATTGCCCACTACAATTATAAACCCCATACATATTTAAAATCACCCTGGGAAACTCCCCAGGGTGTCCTGAAAATGCTATACTGCGATTTTCAGCCCCCAATTCAAAAGTTAAATTTCTTAAAGAGACAGTACACTTTCATATAAAATGGCCAAAAATAACCTTATATCATTTCCCACTACAATTATAAACCCCATACATATTTAAAATCACCCTGGGAACCTTCTTAGGGTGTCTTGACAGTGCTATACTGCGATTTCCAGCCCCCAATTCAAAAGTGAAATTTCTTAAAGAGACAGTTCACTTTCATATAAAATGGCCAAAAATAACCTTATATTATTGCCCACTACAATTATAAACCCCATACATATTTAAAATCACACTGGGAACCTTCTTAGGGTGTCTTGACAGTGCTATACTGTGATTTCCAGCCCCCAATTCAAAAGTTACGTTCTTAAAGAGACAGTACACTTTCATATAAAATGGCCAAAAATAACCTTATATCATTGCCCACTACAATTATAAACCCCATACATATTTAAAATCACCCTGGGAACCTTCTTATGGTGTCTTGACAGTGCTATACTGCGATTTCCAGCCCACAATTCAAAAGTGAAATTTCTTAAAGAGACAGTACACTTTCATATAAAATGGCCAAAAATACCCTTATACCATTGCCCACTAAAATTATAAACCCCATACATATTTAAAATCACCCTGGGAACCTCCCCAGGGTGTCCTGAAAATGCTATACTGCGATTTCCAGCCCCAAATTCAAAAGTTACGTTCTTAAAGAGACAGTACACTTTCATATAAAATGGCCAAAAATAACCTTATACCATTGCCCACTACAATTATAAACCCCATACATATTTAAAATCACCCTGGGAACCTTCTTAGGGTGTCTTGACAGTGCTATACTGCGATTTCCAACCCCCAATTCAAAAGTGAAATTTCTTAAAGAGACAGTACACTTTCATATAAAATGGCCAAAAATAACCTTATACCATTGACAACTAAAATTATAAACCCCATACATATTTAAAATCACCCTGGGAACCTTCTTAGGGTGTCTTGACAGTGCTATACTGCGATTTCCAGCCCCCAATTCAAAACTGAAATTTCTTAAAGAGACAGTACACTTTCATATAAAATGGCCAAAAATAACCTTATACCATTGCCCACTACAATTATAAACCCCATACATATTTAAAATCACCCTGGGAACCTTCTTAGGATGTCTTGACAGTGCTATACTGCAATTTCCAGCCCCCAATTCAAAAGTAAAGTTTCTTAAAGAGACAGTACCCTTTCATATAAAATGGCCAAAAATAACCTTATACCATTGCCCACTACAATTATAAACCCCATACATATTTAAAATCACCCTGGGAACCTTCTAAGGGTGTCTTGACAGTGCTATACTGTGATTTCCAGCCCCCAATTCAAAAGTTACGTTCTTAAAGAGACAGTACACTTTCATATAAAATGGCCAAAAATAACCTTATACCATTGCCCACTACAATTATAAACCCCATACATATTTAAAATCACCCTGGGAACCTTCTTAGGGTTTCTTGACAGTGCTATACTGCGATTTCCAGCCCCCAATTCAAAACTGAAATTTCTTAAAGAGACAGTACACTTTCATATAAAATGGCCAAAAATAACCTTATACCATTGCCCACTACAATTATAAACCCCATACATATTTAAAATCACCCTGGGAACCTTCTTAGGATGTCTTGACAGTGCTATACTGCAATTTCCAGGCCCCAATTCAAAAGTGAAATTTCTTAAAGAGACAGTACACTTTCATATAAAATGGCCAAAAATAAACTTATACCATTGCCCACTACAATTTTAAACCCCATACATATTTAAAATCACCCTGGGAACCTTCTTAGGGTTTCTTGACAGTGCTATACTGCGATTTTCAGCCCCCAATTCAAAAGTTAAATTTCTTAAAGAGACAGTACACTTTCATATAAAATGGCCAAAAATAACCTTATATCATTTCGCACTACAATTATAAACCCCATACATATTTAAAATCACCCTGGGAACCTTCTTAGGGTGTCTTGACAGTGCTATACTGCGATTTCCAGCCCCCAATTCAAAAGTTAAATTTCTTAAAGAGACAGTACACTTTCATATAAAATGGCCAAAAATAACCTTATATCATTTCGCACTACAATTATAAACCCCATACATATTTAAAATCACCCTGGGAACCTCCCCAGGGTGTCCTGAAAATGCTATACTGCGATTTCCAGCCCCCAATTCAAAAGTTAAGTTTCTTAAAGAGACAGTACACTTTCATATAAAATGGCCAAAAATAACCTTATACCATTGACAACTACAATTATAAACCCCATACATATTTAAAATCACCCTGGGAACCTTCTTAGGGTGTCTTGACAGTGCTATTCTGCGATTTCCAGCCCACAATTCAAAAGAGAAATTTCTTAAAGAGACAGTACACTTTCATATAAAATGGCCAAAAATAACCTTATGCCATTGCCCACTACAATCATAAACCCCATACATATTTAAAATCACCCTGGGAACCTTCTTAGGGTGTCTTGACAGTGCTATACTGCGATTTCCAGCCCACAATTCAAAAGTGAAATTTCTTAAAGAGACAGTACACTTTCATATAAAATGGCCAAGAATAACCTTATACCATTGCCCACTACAATTATAAACCCCATACATATTTAAAATCACCCTGGGAACTTCCGCAGGGTGTCCAAAAATGCTATACTGCGATTTCCAGCCCCCAATTCAAAAGTTACGTTCTTAAAGAGACAGTACACTTTCATATAAAATGGCCAAAAATAACCTTATACCATTGCCCACTACAATTATAAACCCCATACATATTTAAAATCACCCTGGGAACCTCCGCAGGGTGTCCTAAAAATGCTATACTGCGATTTCCAGCTCCCAATTCAAAAGTTACGTTCTTAAAGAGACAGTACACTTTCATATAAAATGGCCAAAATAACCTTATTCCATTGCCCACTACAATTATAAACCCCATACATATTTAAAATCACCCTGGGAACCTTCTTAGGATGTCTTGACAGTGCTATACTGCAATTTCCAGCCCCCAATTCAAAAGTGAAATTTCTTAAAGAGACAGTACACTTTCATATAAAATGGCCAAAAATAACCTTATACCATTGCCCACTACAATTATAAACCCCATACATATTTAAAATCACCCTGGGAACCTCCCCAGGGTGTCCTGAAAATGCTATACTGCGATTTCCAGCCCCCAATTCAAAAGTGAAATTTCTTAAAGAGACAGTACACTTTCATATAAAATGGCCAAAAATAACCTTATACCATTGCCCACTACAATTATAAACCCCATACATATTTAAAATCACCCTGGGAACCTTCTTAGGGTTTCTTGACAGTGCTATACTGCGATTTTCAGCCCCCAATTCAAAAGTTAAATTTCTTAAAGAGACAGTACACTTTCATATAAAATGGCCAAAAATAACCTTATATCATTTCCCACTACAATTATAAACCCCATACATATTTAAAATCACCCTGGGAACCTTCTTAGGGTGTCTTGACAGTGCTATACTGCGATTTCCAGCCCCCAATTCAAAAGTGAAATTTCTTAAAGAGACAGTACACTTTCATATAAAATGGCCAAAAATAACCTTATATTATTGCCCACTACAATTATAAACCCCATACATATTTAAAATCACACTGGGAACCTTCTTAGGATGTCTTGACAGTGCTATACTGCGATTTCCAGCCCCCAATTCAAAAGTAAAGTTTCTTAAAGAGACAGTACCCTTTCATATAAAATGGCCAAAAATAACCTTATACCATTGCCCACTACAATTATAAACCCCATACATATTTAAAATCACCCTGGGAACCTTCTAAGGGTGTCTTGACAGTGCTATACTGTGATTTCCAGCCCCCAATTCAAAAGTTAAGTTCTTAAAGAGACAGTACCCTTTCATATAAAATGGCCAAAAATAACCTTATACCATTGCCCACTACAATTATAAACCCCACACATATTTAAAATCACCCTGGGAACCTCCCCAGGGTGTCCTGAAAATGCTATACTGCGATTTCCAGCCCCCAATTCAAAAGTTAAGTTTCTTAAAGAGACAGTACACTTTCATATAAAATGGCCAAAAATAACCTTATACCATTGACAACTACAATTATAAACCCCATACATATTTAAAATCACCCTGGGAACCTTCTTAGGGTGTCTTGACAGTGCTATTCTGCGATTTCCAGCCCACAATTCAAAAGAGAAATTTCTTAAAGAGACAGTACACTTTCATATAAAATGGCCAAAAATAACCTTATGCCATTGCCCACTACAATCATAAACCCCATACATATTTAAAATCACCCTGGGAACCTTCTTAGGGTGTCTTGACAGTGCTATACTGCGATTTCCAGCCCACAATTCAAAAGTGAAATTTCTTAAAGAGACAGTACACTTTCATATAAAATGGCCAAGAATAACCTTATACCATTGCCCACTACAATTATAAACCCCATACATATTTAAAATCACCCTGGGAACTTCCGCAGGGTGTCCTAAAAATGCTATACTGCGATTTCCAGCCCCCAATTCAAAAGTTACGTTCCTAAAGAGACAGTACACTTTCATATAAAATGGCCAAAAATAACCTTATACCATTGCCCACTACAATTATAAACCCCATACATATTTAAAATCACCCTGGGAACCTCCGCAGGGTGTCCTAAAAATGCTATACTGCGATTTCCAGCCCCCAATTCAAAAGTTACGTTCTTAAAGAGACAGTACACTTTCATATAAAATGGCCAAAATAACCTTATTCCATTGCCCACTACAATTATAAACCCCATACATATTTAAAATCACCCTGGGAACCTTCTTAGGTTGTCTTGACAGTGCTATAGTGCGATTTCCAGCCCCCAAGTCAAAAGTGAAATTTCTTAAAGAGACAGTACACTTTCATATAAAATGGCCAAAAATAACCTTATACCATTGCCCACTACAATTATAAACCCCATACATATTTAAAATCACCCTGGGAACCTTCTTAGGGTTTCTTGACAGTGCTATACTGCGATTTCCAGCCCCCAATTCAAAAGTTTAATTTCTTAAAGAGACAGTACACTTTCATATAAAATGGCAAAAAATAACCTTATACCATTGACAACTACAATTATAAATCCCATACATATTTAAAATCACCCTGGGAAAATGCCATACTGCGAATTCCAGCACCCAATTCAAAAGTCAAGTTTCTTAAAGAGACAGTACACTTTCATATAAAATGGCCAAAAATAACCTTATACCATTTCCCACTACAATTATAAACCCGATACATATTTAAAATCACCCTGGGAACCTTCTTAGGGTGTCTTGACAGTGCTATACTGCGATTTCCAGCCCCCAATTCAAAAGTAAAGTTTCTTAAAGAGACAGTACACTTTCATATAAAATGGCCAAGAATAACCTTATACCATTGCCCACTACAATTATAAACCCCATACATATTTAAAATCACCCTGGGAACCTCCGCAGGGTGTCTTGACAGTGCTATACTGCGATTTCCAGCCCCCAATTCAAAAGTTACGTTCTTAAAGAGGCAGTACACTTTCATATAAAATGGCCAAAAATAACCTTATACCATTGCCCACTACAATTATAAACCCCATACATATTTAAAATCACCCTGGGAACCTTCTTAGGGTGTCTTGACAGTGCTATACTGCGATTTCCAGCCCCCAATTCAAAAGTTAAGTTTCTTAAAGAGACAGTACCCTTTCATATAAAATGGCCAAAAATAACCTTATACCATTGCCCACTACAATTATAAACCCCATACATATTTAAAATCACCCTGGGAACCTCCGCAGGGTGTCCTGAAAATGCTATACTGCGATTTCCAGCCCCCAATTCAAAAGTTACGTTCTTAAAGAGACAGTACACTTTCATATAAAATGGCCAAAAATAACCTTATACCATTGCCCACTACAATTATAAACCCCATACATATTTAAAATTACCCTGGGAACCTTCTTAGGGTGTCTTGGCAGTGCTATACTGCGATTTCCAGCCCCCAATTCAAAAGTTAAGTTTCTTAAAGAGACAGTACACTATCATATAAAATGGCCAAAAATAACCTTATGCCATTGACAACTACAATTATAAACCCCATACATATTTAAAATCACCCTGGGAACCTTCTTAGGGTGTCTTGACAGTGCTATACTGCGATTTCCAGCCCACAATTCAAAAGTGAAATTTCTTAAAGAGACAGTACACTTTCATATAAAATGGCCAAAAATAACCTTATACCATTGCCCACTACAATTATAAACCCCATACATATTTAAAATCACCCTGGGAACCTTCTTAGGGTGTCTTGACAGTGCTATACTGCGATTTCCAGCCCACAGTTCAAAAGTGAAATTTCTTAAAGAGACAGTACACTTTCATATAAAATGGCCAAAAATAACCTTATACCATTGCCCACTACAATTATAAACCCCATACATATTTAAAATCACCCTGGGAACCTCCGCAGGGTGTCCTGAAAATGCTATACTGCGATTTCCAGCCCCCAATTCAAAAGTTACGTTCTTAAAGAGACAGTACACTTTCATATAAAATGGCCAAAAATAACCTTATACCATTGCCCACTACAATTATAAACCCCATACATATTTAAAATCACCCTGGGAAACTTCTTAGGGTGTCTTGACAGTGCTATACTGCGATTTCCAGCCCCCAATTCAAATGTAAAGTTTCTTAAAGAAACAGTACCCTTTCATATAAAATGGCCAAAAATAACCTTATACCATTGCCCACTACAATTATAAACCCCATACATATTTAAAATCACCCTGGGAACCTTCTTAGGGTGTCTTGACAGTGCTATACTGCGATTTCCAGCCCCCAATTCAAAAGTTACATTCTTAAAGAGACAGTACACTTTCATATAAAATGGCAAAAAATAACCTTATACCATTGCCCACTACAATTATAAACCCCATACATATTTAAAATCACCCTGGGAACCTTCTTAGGGTTTCTTGACAGTGCTATACTGCGATTTCCAGCCCCCAATTCAAAAGTTTAATTTCTTAAAGAGACAGTACACTTTCATATAAAATGGCAAAAAATAAACTTATACCATTGACAACTACAATTATAAACCCCATACATATTTAAAATGACCCTGGGAAAATGCCATACTGCGAATTCCAGCCCCCAATTCAAAAGTAAAGTTTCTTAAAGAGACAGTACACTTTCATATAAAATGGCCAAAAATAACCTTATACCATTGCCCACTACAATTATAATCCCCATACATATTTAAAATCACCCTGGGAACCTTCCCAGGGTGTGCTGAAAATGCTATACTGCGATTTCCTGCCCCCAATTCAAAAGTAAAGTTTCTTAAAGAGACAGTACACTTTAATATAAAATGGCCAAAAATAACCTTATACCATTGCCCACTACAATTATAAACCCCATACATATTTAAAATTACCCTGGGAACCTTCTTAGGGTGTCTTGACAGTGCTATACTGCGATTTCCAGCCCCCAATTCAAAAGTTAAGATTCTTAAAGAGACAGTAAACTTTCATATAAAATGGCCAAAAATAACATTATACCATTGCCCACTACAATTATAAACCTGATACATATTTAAAATCACCCTGGGAACCTTCTTAGGGTGTCTTGACAGTGCTATACTGCGATTTCCAGCCCACAATTCAAAAGTGAAATTTCTTAAAGAGACAGTACACTTTCATATAAAATGGCCAAAAATAACCTTATACCATTGCCCACTACAATTATAAACCCCATACATATTTAAAATCACCCTGGGAACCTTCCCAGGATGTCCTGAAAATGCTATACTGCGATTTCCAGCCCCCAATTCAAAAGTAAAGTTTCTTAAAGAGACAGTACACTTTCATATAAAATGGCCAAAATAACCTTATTCCATTGCCCACTACAATTATAAACCCCATACATATTTAAAATCACCCTGGGAACCTTCTTAGGATGTCTTGACAGTGCTATACTGCAATTTCCAGCCCCCAATTCAAAAGTGAAATTTCTTAAAGAGACAGTACACTTTCATATAAAATGGCCAAAAATAACCTTATACCATTGCCCACTACAATTATAAACCCCATACATATTTAAAATCACCCTGGGAACCTTCTTAGGGTGTCTTGACAGTGCTATACTACGATTTCCAGCCCACAATTCAAAAGTGAAATTTCTTAAAGAGACAGTACACTTTCATATAAAATGGCAAAAAATAAACTTATACCATTGACAACTACAATTATAAACCCCATACATATTTAAAATCACCCTGGGAAAATGCCATACTGCGAATTCCAGCCCCCAATTCAAAAGTAAAGTTTCTTAAAGAGACAGTACACTTTCATATAAAATGGTCAAAAATAACCTTATACCATTGCCCACTACAATTATAAACCCCATACATATTTAAAATCACCCTGGGAACCTTCTTAGGGTGTCCTGAAAATGCTATACTGCGAATTCCAGCCCCCAATTCAAAAGTAAAGTTTCTTAAAGAGACAGTACACTTTCATATAAAATGGCCAAAAATAACCTTATACCATTGCCCACTACAATTATAAACCCCATACATATTTAAAATCACCCTGGGAACCTCCCCAGGGTGTCCTGAAAATGCTATACTGCGATTTCCAGCCCCCAATTCAAAAGTTAAGTTTCTTAAAGAGACAGTACACTTTCATATAAAATGGCCAAAAATAACCTTATACCATTGCCCACTACAATTATAAACCCCATACATATTTAAAATCACCCTGGGAACCTTCTTAGGGTGTCTTGACAGTGCTATACTGCGATTTCCAGCCCCCAATTCAAAAGTGAAATTTCTTAAAGAGACAGTACACTTTCATATAAAATGGCCAAAAATAACCTTATACCATTGCCCACTACAATTCTAAACCCCATACATATTTAAAATCACCAAGGGAACCTTCCCAGGGTGTCCTGAAAATGCTATACTGCAATTTCCAGCCCCCAATTCAAAAGTTTAATTTCTTAAAGAGACAGTACACTTTCATATAAAATGGCCAAAAATAACCTTATACCATTGCCCACTACAATTATAAACCCCATACATATTTAAAATCACCATGGGAACCTTCCCAGGGTGTCCTGAAAATGCTATACTGCGATTTCCAGCCCCCAATTCAAAAGTAAAGTTTCTTAAAGAGACAGTACTCTTTCATATAAAATGGTCAAAAATAACATTATACCATTGCCCACTACAATTATAAACCCCATACATATTTAAAATCACTCTGGGAACCTTCTTAGGGTGTCTTGACAGTGCTATACTGCGATTTCCAGCCCACAATTCAAAAGTGAAATTTCTTAAAGAGACAGTACACTTTCATATAAAATGGCCAAAAATAACCTTATACCATTGCCCACTACAATTATAAACCCCATACATATTTAAAATCACCCTGGGAACCTTCCCAGGATGTCCTGAAAATGCTATACTGCGATTTCCAGCCCCAGTTCAAAAGTAAAGTTTCTTAAAGAGACAGTGCACTTTCATATAAAATGGCCAAAAATAACCTTACCCCAGTGACAACTACGATTATAAACCCCATACATATTTAAAATCACCCTGAGAACCTTCTTAGGGTGTCTTGACAGTGCTATACTGCGATTTCCAGCCCCCAATTCAAAAGTTACGTTCCTTAAAGAGACAGTACACTTTCATATAAAATGGCCAAAAATAACCTTATACCATTGCCCACTACAATTATAAACCCCATACATATTTAAAATCACCCTGGGAACCTTCTAAGGGTGTCTTGACAGTGCTATACTGTGATTTCCAGCCCCCAATTCAAAAGTTAAGTTCTTAAAGAGACAGTACCCTTTCATATAAAATGGCCAAAAATAACCTTATACCATTGCCCACTACAATTATAAACCCCATACATATTTAAAATCACCCTGGGAACCTCCCCAGGGTGTCCTGAAAATGCTATACTGCGATTTCCAGCCCCCAATTCAAAAGTTAAGTTTCTTAAAGAGACAGTACACTTTCATATAAAATGGCCAAAAATAACCTTATACCATTGACAACTACAATTATAAACCCCATACATATTTAAAATCACCCTGGGAACCTTCTTAGGGTGTCTTGACAGTGCTATTCTGCGATTTCCAGCCCACAATTCAAAAGAGAAATTTCTTAAAGAGACAGTACACTTTCATATAAAATGGCCAAAAATAACCTTATGCCATTGCCCACTACAATCATAAACCCCATACATATTTAAAATCACCCTGGGAACCTTCTTAGGGTGTCTTGACAGTGCTATACTGCGATTTCCAGCCCACAATTCAAAAGTGAAATTTCTTAAAGAGACAGTACACTTTCATATAAAATGGCCAAGAATAACCTTATACCATTGCCCACTACAATTATAAACCCCATACATATTTAAAATCACCCTGGGAACTTCCGCAGGGTGTCCAAAAATGCTATACTGCGATTTCCAGCCCCCAATTCAAAAGTTACGTTCTTAAAGAGACAGTACACTTTCATATAAAATGGCCAAAAATAACCTTATACCATTGCCCACTACAATTATAAACCCCATACATATTTAAAATCACCCTGGGAACCTCCGCAGGGTGTCCTAAAAATGCTATACTGCGATTTCCAGCCCCCAATTCAAAAGTTACGTTCTTAAAGAGACAGTACACTTTCATATAAAATGGCCAAAATAACCTCATTCCATTGCCCACTACAATTATAAACCCCATACATATTTAAAATCACCCTGGGAACCTTCTTAGGATGTCTTGACAGTGCTATACTGCAATTTCCAGCCCCCAATTCAAAAGTGAAATTTCTTAAAGAGACAGTACACTTTCATATAAAATGGCCAAAAATAACCTTATACCATTGCCCACTACAATTATAAACCCCATACATATTTAAAATCACCCTGGGAACCTCCCCAGGGTGTCCTGAAAATGCTATACTGCGATTTCCAGCCCCCAATTCAAAAGTGAAATTTCTTAAAGAGACAGTACACTTTCATATAAAATGGCCAAAAATAACCTTATACCATTGCCCACTACAATTATAAACCCCATACATATTTAAAATCACCCTGGGAACCTTCTTAGGGTTTCTTGACAGTGCTATACTGCGATTTTCAGCCCCCAATTCAAAAGTTAAATTTCTTAAAGAGACAGTACACTTTCATATAAAATGGCCAAAAATAACCTTATATCATTTCCCACTACAATTATAAACCCCATACATATTTAAAATCACCCTGGGAACCTTCTTAGGGTGTCTTGACAGTGCTATACTGCGATTTCCAGCCCCCAATTCAAAAGTGAAATTTCTTAAAGAGACAGTACACTTTCATATAAAATGGCCAAAAATAACCTTATATTATTGCCCACTACAATTATAAACCCCATACATATTTAAAATCACACTGGGAACCTTCTTAGGATGTCTTGACAGTGCTATACTGCGATTTCCAGCCCCCAATTCAAAAGTAAAGTTTCTTAAAGAGACAGAACCCTTTCATATAAAATGGCCAAAAATAACCTTATACCATTGCCCACTACAATTATAAACCCCATACATATTTAAAATCACCCTGGGAACCTTCTAAGGGTGTCTTGACAGTGCTATACTGTGATTTCCAGCCCCCAATTCAAAAGTTAAGTTCTTAAAGAGACAGTACCCTTTCATATAAAATGGCCAAAAATAACCTTATACCATTGCCCACTACAATTATAAACCCCATACATATTTAAAATCACCCTGGGAACCTCCCCAGGGTGTCCTGAAAATGCTATACTGCGATTTCCAGCCCCCAATTCAAAAGTTAAGTTTCTTAAAGAGACAGTACACTTTCATATAAAATGGCCAAAAATAACCTTATACCATTGACAACTACAATTATAAACCCCATACATATTTAAAATCACCCTGGGAACCTTCTTAGGGTGTCTTGACAGTGCTATTCTGCGATTTCCAGCCCACAATTCAAAAGAGAAATTTCTTAAAGAGACAGTACACTTTCATATAAAATGGCCAAAAATAACCTTATGCCATTGCCCACTACAATCATAAACCCCATACATATTTAAAATCACCCTGGGAACCTTCTTAGGGTGTCTTGACAGTGCTATACTGCGATTTCCAGTCCACAATTCAAAAGTGAAATTTCTTAAAGAGACAGTACACTTTCATATAAAATGGCCAAGAATAACCTTATACCATTGCCCACTACAATTATAAACCCCATACATATTTAAAATCACCCTGGGAACTTCCGCAGGGTGTCCTAAAAATGCTATACTGCGATTTCCAGCCCCCAATTCAAAAGTTACGTTCTTAAAGAGACAGTACACTTTCATATAAAATGGCCAAAAATAACCTTATACCATTGCCCACTACAATTATAAACCCCATACATATTTAAAATCACCCTGGGAACCTCCGCAGGGTGTCCTAAAAATGCTATACTGCGATTTCCAGCCCCCAATTCAAAAGTTACGTTCTTAAAGCGACAGTACACTTTCATATAAAATGGCCAAAATAACCTTATTCCATTGCCCACTACAATTATAAACCCCATACATATTTAAAATCACCCTGGGAACCTTCTTAGGTTGTCTTGACAGTGCTATAGTGCGATTTCCAGCCCCCAATTCAAAAGTTTAATTTCTTAAAGAGACAGTACACTTTCATATAAAATGGCAAAAAATAAACTTATACCATTGACAACTACAATTATAAACCCCATACATATTTAAAATGACCCTGGGAAAATGCCATACTGCGAATTCCAGCCCCCAATTCAAAAGTAAAGTTTCTTAAAGAGACAGTATACTTTCATATAAAATGGCCAAAAATAACCTTATACCATTGCCCACTACAATTATAATCCCCATACATATTTAAAATCACCCTGGGAACCTTCCCAGGGTGTGCTGAAAATGCTATACTGCGATTTCCTGCCCCCAATTCAAAAGTAAAGTTTCTTAAAGAGACAGTACACTTTAATATAAAATGGCCAAAAATAACCTTATACCATTGCCCACTACAATTATAAACCCCATACATATTTAAAATTACCCTGGGAACCTTCTTAGGGTGTCTTGACAGTGCTATACTGCGATTTCCAGCCCCCAATTCAAAAGTTAAGATTCTTAAAGAGACAGTAAACTTTCATATAAAATGGCCAAAAATAACATTATACCATTGCCCACTACAATTATAAACCTGATACATATTTAAAATCACCCTGGGAACCTTCTTAGGGTGTCTTGACAGTGCTATACTGTGATTTCCAGCCCACAATTCAAAAGTGAAATTTCTTAAAGAGACAGTACACTTTCATATAAAATGGCCAAAAATAACCTTATACCATTGCCCACTACAATTATAAACCCCATACATATTTAAAATCACCCTGGGAACCTTCCCAGGATGTCCTGAAAATGCTATACTGCGATTTCCAGCCCCCAATTCAAAAGTAAAGTTTCTTAAAGAGACAGTACACTTTCATATAAAATGGCCAAAATAACCTTATTCCATTGCCCACTACAATTATAAACCCCATACATATTTAAAATCACCCTGGGAACCTTCTTAGGATGTCTTGACAGTGCTATACTGCAATTTCCAGCCCCCAATTCAAAAGTGAAATTTCTTAAAGAGACAGTACACTTTCATATAAAATGGCCAAAAATAACCTTATACCATTGCCCACTACAATTATAAACCCCATACATATTTAAAATCACCCTGGGAACCTTCTTAGGGTGTCTTGACAGTGCTATACTACGATTTCCAGCCCACAATTCAAAAGTGAAATTTCTTAAAGAGACAGTACACTTTCATATAAAATGGCAAAAAATAAACTTATACCATTGACAACTACAATTATAAACCCCATACATATTTAAAATCACCCTGGGAAAATGCCATACTGCGAATTCCAGCCCCCAATTCAAAAGTAAAGTTTCTTAAAGAGACAGTACACTTTCATATAAAATGGTCAAAAATAACCTTATACCATTGCCCACTACAATTATAAACCCCATACATATTTAAAATCACCCTGGGAACCTTCTTAGGGTGTCCTGAAAATGCTATACTGCGAATTCCAGCCCCCAATTCAAAAGTAAAGTTTCTTAAAGAGACAGTACACTTTCATATAAAATGGCCAAAAATAACCTTATACCATTGCCCACTACAATTATAAACCCCATACATATTTAAAATCACCCTGGGAACCTCCCCAGGGTGTCCTGAAAATGCTATACTGCGATTTCCAGCCCCCAATTCAAAAGTTAAGTTTCTTAAAGAGACAGTACACTTTCATATAAAATGGCCAAAAATAACCTTATACCATTGCCCACTACAATTATAAACCCCATACATATTTAAAATCACCCTGGGAACCTTCTTAGGGTGTCTTGACAGTGCTATACTGCGATTTCCAGCCCCCAATTCAAAAGTGAAATTTCTTAAAGAGACAGTACACTTTCATATAAAATGGCCAAAAATAACCTTATACCATTGCCCACTACAATTCTAAACCCCATACATATTTAAAATCACCATGGGAACCTTCCCAGGGTGTCCTGAAAATGCTATACTGCAATTTCCAGCCCCCAATTCAAAAGTTTAATTTCTTAAAGAGACAGTACACTTTCATATAAAATGGCCAAAAATAACCTTATACCATTGCCCACTACAATTATAAACCCCATACATATTTAAAATCACCATGGGAACCTTCCCAGGGTGTCCTGAAAATGCTATACTGCGATTTCCAGCCCCCAATTCAAAAGTAAAGTTTCTTAAAGAGACAGTACTCTTTCATATAAAATGGTCAAAAATAACATTATACCATTGCCCACTACAATTATAAACCCCATACATATTTAAAATCACTCTGGGAACCTTCTTAGGGTGTCTTGACAGTGCTATACTGCGATTTCCAGCCCACAATTCAAAAGTGAAATTTCTTAAAGAGACAGTACACTTTCATATAAAATGGCCAAAAATAACCTTATACCATTGCCCACTACAATTATAAACCCCATACATATTTAAAATCACCCTGGGAACCTTGCCAGGATGTCCTGAAAATGCTATACTGCGATTTCCAGCCCCAATTCAAAAGTAAAGTTTCTTAAAGAGACAGTGCACTTTCATATAAAATGGCCAAAAATAACCTTACCCCAGTGACAACTACGATTATAAACCCCATACATATTTAAAATCACCCTGAGAACCTTCTTAGGGTGTCTTGACAGTGCTATACTGCGATTTCCAGCCCCCAATTCAAAAGTTACGTTCCTTAAAGAGACAGTACACTTTCATATAAAATGGCCAAAAATAACCTTATACCATTGCCCACTACAATTATAAACCCCATACATATTTAAAATCACCCTGGGAACCTTCTAAGGGTGTCTTGACAGTGCTATACTGTGATTTCCAGCCCCCAATTCAAAAGTTAAGTTCTTAAAGAGACAGTACCCTTTCATATAAAATGGCCAAAAATAACCTTATACCATTGCCCACTACAATTATAAACCCCATACATATTTAAAATCACCCTGGGAACCTCCCCAGGGTGTCCTGAAAATGCTATACTGCGATTTCCAGCCCCCAATTCAAAAGTTAAGTTTCTTAAAGAGACAGTACACTTTCATATAAAATGGCCAAAAATAACCTTATACCATTGACAACTACAATTATAAACCCCATACATATTTAAAATCACCCTGGGAACCTTCTTAGGGTGTCTTGACAGTGCTATTCTGCGATTTCCAGCCCACAATTCAAAAGAGAAATTTCTTAAAGAGACAGTACACTTTCATATAAAATGGCCAAAAATAACCTTATGCCATTGCCCACTACAATCATAAACCCCATACATATTTAAAATCACCCTGGGAACCTTCTTAGGGTGTCTTGACAGTGCTATACTGCGATTTCCAGCCCACAATTCAAAAGTGAAATTTCTTAAAGAGACAGTACACTTTCATATAAAATGGCCAAGAATAACCTTATACCATTGCCCACTACAATTATAAACCCCATACATATTTAAAATCACCCTGGGAACTTCCGCAGGGTGTCCAAAAATGCTATACTGCGATTTCCAGCCCCCAATTCAAAAGTTACGTTCTTAAAGAGACAGTACACTTTCATATAAAATGGCCAAAAATAACCTTATACAATTGCCCACTACAATTATAAACCCCATACATATTTAAAATCACCCTGGGAACCTCCGCAGGGTGTCCTAAAAATGCTATACTGCGATTTCCAGCCCCCAATTCAAAAGTTACGTTCTTAAAGAGACAGTACACTTTCATATAAAATGGCCAAAATAACCTTATTCCATTGCCCACTACAATTATAAACCCCATACATATTTAAAATCACCCTGGGAACCTTCTTAGGATGTTTTGACAGTGCTATACTGCAATTTCCAGCCCCCAATTCAAAAGTGAAATTTCTTAAAGAGACAGTACACTTTCATATAAAATGGCCAAAAATAACCTTATACCATTGCCCACTACAATTATAAACCCCATACATATTTAAAATCACCCTGGGAACCTCCCCAGGGTGTCCTGAAAATGCTATACTGCGATTTCCAGCCCCCAATTCAAAAGTGAAATTTCTTAAAGAGACAGTACACTTTCATATAAAATGGCCAAAAATAACCTTATACCATTGCCCACTACAATTATAAATGCCATACATATTTTAAATCACCCTGGGAACCTTCTTAGGGTTTCTTGACAGTGCTATACTGCAATTTTCAGCCCCCAATTCAAAAGTTAAATTTCTTAAAGAGACAGTACACTTTCATATAAAATGGCCAAAAATAACCTTATATCATTTCCCACTACAATTATAAACCCCATACATATTTAAAATCACCCTGGGAACCTTCTTAGGGTGTCTTGACAGTGCTATACTGCGATTTCCAGCCCCCAATTCAAAAGTGAAATTTCTTAAAGAGACAGTACACTTTCATATAAAATGGCCAAAAATAACCTTATATTATTGCCCACTACAATTATAAACCCCATACATATTTAAAATCACACTGGGAACCTTCTTAGGATGTCTTGACAGTGCTATACTGCGATTTCCAGCCCCCAATTCAAAAGTAAAGTTTCTTAAAGAGACAGTACCCTTTCATATAAAATGGCCAAAAATAACCTTATACCATTGCCCACTACAATTATAAACCCCATACATATTTAAAATCACCCTGGGAACCTTCTAAGGGTGTCTTGACAGTGCTATACTGTGATTTCCAGCCCCCAATTCAAAAGTTAAGTTCTTAAAGAGACAGTACCCTTTCATATAAAATGGCCAAAAATAACCTTATACCATTGCCCACTACAATTATAAACCCCATACATATTTAAAATCACCCTGGGAACCTCCCCAGGGTGTCCTGAAAATGCTATACTGCGATTTCCAGCCCCCAATTCAAAAGTTAAGTTTCTTAAAGAGACAGTACACTTTCATATAAAATGGCCAAAAATAACCTTATACCATTGACAACTACAATTATAAACCCCATACATATTTAAAATCACCCTGGGAACCTTCTTAGGGTGTCTTGACAGTGCTATTCTGCGATTTCCAGCCCACAATTCAAAAGAGAAATTTCTTAAAGAGACAGTACACTTTCATATAAAATGGCCAAAAATAACCTTATGCCATTGCCCACTACAATCATAAACCCCATACATATTTAAAATCACCCTGGGAACCTTCTTAGGGTGTCTTGACAGTGCTATACTGCGATTTCCAGCCCACAATTCAAAAGTGAAATTTCTTAAAGAGACAGTACACTTTCATATAAAATGGCCAAGAATAACCTTATACCATTGCCCACTACAATTATAAACCCCATACATATTTAAAATCACCCTGGGAACCTCCGCAGGGTGTCCTAAAAATGCTATACTGCGATTTCCAGCCCCCAATTCAAAAGTTACGTTCTTAAAGAGACAGTACACTTTCATATAAAATGGCCAAAATAACCTTATTCCATTGCCCACTACAATTATAAACCCCATACATATTTAAAATCACCCTGGGAAACTTCTTAGGTTGTCTTGACAGTGCTTTAGTGCGATTTCCAGCCCCCAAGTCAAAAGTGAAATTTCTTAAAGAGACAGTACACTTTCATATAAAATGGCCAAAAATAACCTTATACCATTGCCCACTACAATTATAAACCCCATACATATTTAAAATCACCCTGGGAACCTTCTTAGGGTTTCTTGACAGTGCTATACTGCGATTTCCAGCCCCCAATTCAAAAGTTTAATTTCTTAAAGAGACAGTACACTTTCATATAAAATGGCAAAAAATAACCTTATACCATTGACAACTACAATTATAAATCCCATACATATTTAAAATCACCCTGGGAAAATGCCATACTGCGAATTCCAGCACCCAATTCAAAAGTCAAGTTTCTTAAAGAGACAGTACACTTTCATATAAAATGGCCAAAAATAACCTTATACCATTTCCCACTACAATTATAAACCCGATACATATTTAAAATCACCCTGGGAACCTTCTTAGGGTGTCTTGACAGTGCTATACTGCGATTTCCAGCCCCCAATTCAAAAGTAAAGTTTCTTAAAGAGACAGTACACTTTCATATAAAATGGCCAAGAATAACCTTATACCATTGCCCACTACAATTATAAACCCCATACATATTTAAAATCACCCTGGGAACCTCCGCAGGGTGTCTTGACAGTGCTATACTGCGATTTCCAGCCCCCAATTCAAAAGTTACGTTCTTAAAGAGGCAGTACTCTTTCATATAAAATGGCCAAAAATAACCTTAAACCATTGCCCACTACAATTATAAACCCCATACATATTTAAAATCACCCTGGGAACCTTCTTAGGGTGTCTTGACAGTGCTATACTGCGATTTCCAGCCCCCAATTCAAAAGTTAAGTTTCTTAAAGAGACAGTACCCTTTCATATAAAATGGCCAAAAATAACCTTATACCATTGCCCACTACAATTATAAACCCCATGCATATTTAAAATCACCCTGGGAACCTTCTTAGTGTGTCTTGACAGTGCTATACTGCGATTTCCAGCCCCCAATTCAAAAGTTAAGTTTCTTAAAGAAACAGTACACTTTCATAGAAAATGGCCAAAAATAACCTTATACCATTGCCCACTACAATTATAAACCCCATACATATTTAAAATCACCCTGGGAACCTCCGCAGGGTGTCCTGAAAATGCTATACTGCGATTTCCAGCCCCCAATTCAAAAGTTACGTTCTTAAAGAGACAGTACACTTTCATATAAAATGGCCAAAAATAACCTTATACCATTGCCCACTACAATTATAAACCCCATACATATTTAAAATCACCCTAGGAACCTTCTTAGGGTTTCTTGACAGTGCTATACTGCGATTTCCAGCCCCCAATTCAAAAGTTTAATTTCTTAAAGAGACAGTACACTTTCATATAAAATGGCAAAAAATAAACTTATACCATTGACAACTACAATTATAAACCCCATACATATTTAAAATCACCCTGGGAAAATGCCATACTGCGAATTCCAGCCCCCAATTCAAAAGTAAAGTTTCTTAAAGAGACAGTACACTTTCATATAAAATGGCCAAAAATAACCTTATACCATTGCCCACTACAATTATAATCCCCATACATATTTAAAATCACCCTGGGAACCTTCCCAGGGTGTGCTGAAAATGCTATACTGCGATTTCCAGCCCCCAATTCAAAAGTAAAGTTTCTTAAAGAGACAGTACACTTTAATATAAAATGGCCAAAAATAACCTTATACCATTGCCCACTACAATTATAAACCCCATACATATTTAAAATTACCCTGGGAACCTTCTTAGGGTGTCTTGACAGTGCTATACTGCGATTTCCAGCCCCCAATTCAAAAGTTAAGATTCTTAAAGAGACAGTAAACTTTCATATAAAATGGCCAAAAATAACATTATACCATTGCCCACTACAATTATAAACCTGATACATATTTAAAATCACCCTGGGAACCTTCTTAGGGTGTCTTGACAGTGCTATACTGCGATTTCCAGCCCACAATTCAAAAGTGAAATTTCTTAAAGAGACAGTACACTTTCATATAAAATGGCCAAAAATAACCTTATACCGTTGCCCACTACAATTATAAACCCCATACATATTTAAAATCACCCTGGGAACCTTCCCAGGATGTCCTGAAAATGCTATACTGCGATTTCCAGCCCCCAATTCAAAAGTAAAGTTTCTTAAAGAGACAGTACACTTTCATATAAAATGGCCAAAAATAACCTCATACCATTGACAACTACGATTATAAACCCCATACATATTTAAAATCACCCTGGGAACCTTCTTAGGTTGTCTTGACAGTGCTATACTACGATTTCCAGCCCACAATTCAAAAGTGTAATTTCTTAAAGAGACAGTACACTTTCATATAAAATGGCAAAAAATAAACTTATACCATTGACATCTACAATTATATACCCCATACATATTTAAAATCACCCTGGGAAAATGCCATACTGCGAATTCCAGCCCCCAATTCAAAAGTAAAGTTTCTTAAAGAGACAGTACACTTTCATATAAAATGGCCAAAAATAACCTTATACCATTGCCCACTACAATTATAAACCCCATACATATTTAAAATCACCCTGGGAACCTTCTTAGGGTGTCCTGAAAATGCTATACTGCGAATTCCAGCCCCCAATTCAAAAGTAAAGTTTCTTAAAGAGACAGTACACTTTCATATAAAATGGCCAAAAATAACCTTATACCATTTCCCACTACAATTATAAACCCGATACATATTTAAAATCACACTGGGAACCTTCTTAGGGTATCTTGACAGTGCTATACTGCGATTTCCAGCCCCCAATTCAAAAGTGAAGTTTCTTAAAGAGACAGTACACTTTCATATAAAATGGCCAAAAATATCCTTATACCATTGCCCACTACAATTATAAACCCCATACATATTTAAAATCACCCTGGGAACCTTCCCAGGGTGTCCTGAAAATGCTATACTGCGATTTCCAGCCCCCAATTCAAAAGTTAAGTTTCTTAAAGAGACAGTACACTTTCATAGAAAATGGCCAAAAATAACCTTATACCATTGCCCACTACAATTATAAACCCCATACATATTTAAAATCACCATGGTAACCTTCCCAGGGTGTCCTGAAAATGCTATACTGCGATTTCCAGCCCCCAATTAAAAAGTAAAGTTTCTTAAAGAGACAGTACACTTTCATATAAAATGGCCAGAAATAACCTTATATTATTGCCCACTACAATTATAAACCCCATACATATTTAAAATCACCCTGGGAACCTTCTTAGGATGTCTTGACAGTGCTATACTGCGATTTCCAGCCCCCTATTCAAATGTAAAGTTTCTTAAAGAGACAGTACCCTTTCATATAAAATGGCCAAAAATAACCTTATACCATTGCCCACTACAATTATAAACCCCATACATATTTAAAATAACCTCGGGAACCTTCTTAGGGTGTCTTGACAGTGCGATACTGCGATTTCCAGCCCACAATTCAAAAGTGAAATTTCTTAAAGAGACAGTACACTTTCATATTAAATGGCCAAAAATAACCTTATACCATTGCCCACTACAATTATAAACCCCATACATATTTAAAATTACCCTGGGAACCTTCTTAGGGTATCTTGACAGTGCTATACTGCGATTTCCAGCCCCCAATTCAAAAGTGAAGTTTCTTAAAGAGACAGTACACTTTCATATAAAATGGCCAAAAATATCCTTATACCATTGCCCACTACAATTATAAACCCCATACATATTTAAAATCATCCTGGGAACCTTCCCAGGGTGTCCTGAAAATGCTATACTGCGATTTCCAGCCCCCAATTCAAAAGTAAAGTTTCTTAAAGAGACAGTACACTTTCATATAAAATGGCCAAAAATAACCTTATACCATTGCCCACTACAATTATAAACCCCATACATATTTAAAATCACCCTGGGAACCTTCTTAGGGTGTCTTGACAGTGCTATACTGCGATTTCCAGCCCACAATTCAAAAGTGAAATTTCTTAAAGAGACAGTACACTTTCATTTAAAATGGCCAAAAATAACCTTATACCATTGCCCACTACAATTATAAACCCCATACATATTTAAAATCACCCTGGGAACCTCCCCAGGGTGTCCTGAAAATGCTATACTGCGATTTCCAGCCCCCAATTCAAAAGTTAAGTTTCTTAAAGAGACAGTACACTTTCATATAAAATGGCCAAAAATAACCTTATACCATTGCCCACTACAATTATAAACCCCATACATATTTAAAATCACCCTGGGAACCTTCTTAGGGTGTCTTGACAGTGCTATACTGCGATTTCCAGCCCCCAATTCAAAAGTTAAGTTTCTTAAAGAGACAGTACCCTTTCATATAAAATGGCCAAAAATAACCTTATACCATTGCCCACTACAATTATAAACCCCATACATATTTAAAATCACCCTGGGAACCTTCTTAGTGTGTCTTGACAGTGCTATACTGCGATTTCCAGCCCCCAATTCAAAAGTTAAGTTTCTTAAAGAGACAGTACACTTTCATAGAAAATGGCCAAAAATAGCCTTATACCATTGCCCACTACAATTATAAACCCCATACATATTTAAAATCACCCTGGGAACCTCCGCAGGGTGTCCTGAAAATGCTATACTGCGATTTCCAGCCCCCAATTCAAAAGTTACGTTCTTAAAGAGACAGTACACTTTCATATAAAATGGCCAAAAATAACCTTATACCATTGCCCACTACAATTATAAACCCCATACATATTTAAAATCACCCTAGGAACCTTCTTAGGGTTTCTTGACAGTGCTATACTGCGATTTCCAGCCCCCAATTCAAAAGTTTAATTTCTTAAAGAGACAGTACACTTTCATATAAAATGGCAAAAAATAAACTTATACCATTGACAACTACAATTATAAACCCCATACATATTTAAAATCACCCTGGGAAAATGCCATACTGCGAATTCCAGCCCCCAATTCAAAAGTAAAGTTTCTTAAAGAGACAGTACACTTTCATATAAAATGGCCAAAAATAACCTTATACCATTGCCCACTACAATTATAATCCCCATACATATTTAAAATCACCCTGGGAACCTTCCCAGGGTGTGCTGAAAATGCTATACTGCGATTTCCAGCCCCCAATTCAAAAGTAAAGTTTCTTAAAGAGACAGTACACTTTAATATAAAATGGCCAAAAATAACCTTATACCATTGCCCACTACAATTATAAACCCCATACATATTTAAAATTACCCTGGGAACCTTCTTAGGGTGTCTTGACAGTGCTATACTGCGATTTCCAGCCCCCAATTCAAAAGTTAAGATTCTTAAAGAGACAGTAAACTTTCATATAAAATGGCCAAAAATAACATTATACCATTGCCCACTACAATTATAAACCTGATACATATTTAAAATCACCCTGGGAACCTTCTTAGGGTGTCTTGACAGTGCTATACTGCGATTTCCAGCCCACAATTCAAAAGTGAAATTTCTTAAAGAGACAGTACACTTTCATATAAAATGGCCAAAAATAACCTTATACCATTGCCCACTACAATTATAAACCCCATACATATTTAAAATCACCCTGGGAACCTTCCCAGGATGTCCTGAAAATGCTATACTGCGATTTCCAGCCCCCAATTCAAAAGTAAAGTTTCTTAAAGAGACAGTACACTTTCATATAAAATGGCCAAAAATAACCTCATACCATTGACAACTACGATTATAAACCCCATACATATTTAAAATCACCCTGGGAACCTTCTTAGGTTGTCTTGACAGTGCTATACTACGATTTCCAGCCCACAATTCAAAAGTGTAATTTCTTAAAGAGACAGTACACTTTCATATAAAATGGCAAAAAATAAACTTATACCATTGACATCTACAATTATAAACCCCATACATATTTAAAATCACCCTGGGAAAATGCCATACTGCGAATTCCAGCCCCCAATTCAAAAGTAAAGTTTCTTAAAGAGACAGTACACTTTCATATAAAATGGCCAAAAATAACGTTATACCATTGCCCACTACAATTATAAACCCCATACATATTTAAAATCACCCTGGGAACCTTCTTAGGGTGTCCTGAAAATGCTATACTGCGAATTCCAGCCCCCAATTCAAAAGTAAAGTTTCTTAAAGAGACAGTACACTTTCATATAAAATGGCCAAAAATAACCTTATACCATTTCCCACTACAATTATAAACCCGATACATATTTAAAATCACACTGGGAACCTTCTTAGGGTATCTTGACAGTGCTATACTGCGATTTCCAGCCCCCAATTCAAAAGTGAAGTTTCTTAAAGAGACAGTACACTTTCATATAAAATGGCCAAAAATATCCTTATACCATTGCCCACTACAATTATAAACCCCATACATATTTAAAATCACCCTGGGAACCTTCCCAGGGTGTCCTGAAAATGCTATACTGCGATTTCCAGCCCCCAATTCAAAAGTTAAGTTTCTTAAAGAGACAGTACACTTTCATAGAAAATGGCCAAAAATAACCTTATACCATTGCCCACTACAATTATAAACCCCATACATATTTAAAATCACCATGGTAACCTTCCCAGGGTGTCCTGAAAATGCTATACTGCGATTTCCAGCCCCCAATTAAAAAGTAAAGTTTCTTAAAGAGACAGTACACTTTCATATAAAATGGCCAAAAATAACCTTATATTATTGCCCACTACAATTATAAACCCCATACATATTTAAAATCACCCTGGGAACCTTCTTAGGATGTCTTGACAGTGCTATACTGCGATTTCCAGCCCCCTATTCAAATGTAAAGTTTCTTAAAGAGACAGTACCCTTTCATATAAAATGGCCAAAAATAACCTTATACCATTGCCCACTACAATTATAAACCCCATACATATTTAAAATCACCTCGGGAACCTTCTTAGGGTGTCTTGACAGTGCGATACTGCGATTTCCAGCCCACAATTCAAAAGTGAAATTTCTTAAAGAGACAGTACACTTTCATATTAAATGGCCAAAAATAACCTTATACCATTGCCCACTACAATTATAAACCCCATACATATTTAAAATTACCCTGGGAACCTTCTTAGGGTATCTTGACAGTGCTATACTGCGATTTCCAGCCCCCAATTCAAAAGTGAAGTTTCTTAAAGAGACAGTACACTTTCATATAAAATGGCCAAAAATATCCTTATACCATTGCCCACTACAATTATAAACCCCATACATATTTAAAATCATCCTGGGAACCTTCCCAGGGTGTCCTGAAAATGCTATACTGCGATTTCCAGCCCCCAATTCAAAAGTAAAGTTTCTTAAAGAGACAGTACACTTTCATATAAAATGGCCAAAAATAACCTCATACCATTGACAACTACGATTATAAACCCCATACATATTTAAAATCACCCTGGGAACCTTCTTAGGTTGTCTTGACAGTGCTATACTACGATTTCCAGCCCACAATTCAAAAGTGTAATTTCTTAAAGAGACAGTACACTTTCATATAAAATGGCAAAAAATAAACTTATACCATTGACATCTACAATTATAAACCCCATACATATTTAAAATCACCCTGGGAAAATGCCATACTGCGAATTCCAGCCCCCAATTCAAAAGTAAAGTTTCTTAAAGAGACAGTACACTTTCATATAAAATGGCCAAAAATAACCTTATACCATTGCCCACTACAATTATAAACCCCATACATATTTAAAATCACCCTGGGAACCTTCTTAGGGTGTCCTGAAAATGCTATACTGCGAATTCCAGCCCCCAATTCAAAAGTAAAGTTTCTTAAAGAGACAGTACACTTTCATATAAAATGGCCAAAAATAACCTTATACCATTTCCCACTACAATTATAAACCCGATACATATTTAAAATCACACTGGGAACCTTCTTAGGGTATCTTGACAGTGCTATACTGCGATTTCCAGCCCCCAATTCAAAAGTGAAGTTTCTTAAAGAGACAGTACACTTTCATATAAAATGGCCAAAAATATCCTTATACCATTGCCCACTACAATTATAAACCCCATACATATTTAAAATCACCCTGGGAACCTTCCCAGGGTGTCCTGAAAATGCTATACTGCGATTTCCAGCCCCCAATTCAAAAGTTAAGTTTCTTAAAGAGACAGTACACTTTCATAGAAAATGGCCAAAAATAACCTTATACCATTGCCCACTACAATTATAAACCCCATACATATTTAAAATCACCATGGTAACCTTCCCAGGGTGTCCTGAAAATGCTATACTGCGATTTCCAGCCCCCAATTAAAAAGTAAAGTTTCTTAAAGAGACAGTACACTTTCATATAAAATGGCCAAAAATAACCTTATATTATTGCCCACTACAATTATAAACCCCATACATATTTAAAATCACCCTGGGAACCTTCTTAGGATGTCTTGACAGTGCTATACTGCGATTTCCAGCCCCCTATTCAAATGTAAAGTTTCTTAAAGAGACAGTACCCTTTCATATAAAATGGCCAAAAATAACCTTATACCATTGCCCACTACAATTATAAACCCCATACATATTTAAAATCACCTCGGGAACCTTCTTAGGGTGTCTTGACAGTGCGATACTGCGATTTCCAGCCCCCAATTCAAAAGTGAAGTTTCTTAAAGAGACAGTACACTTTCATATAAAATGGCCAAAAATATCCTTATACCATTGCCCACTACAATTATAAACCCCATACATATTTAAAATCATCCTGGGAACCTTCCCAGGGTGTCCTGAAAATGCTATACTGCGATTTCCAGCCCCCAATTCAAAAGTAAAGTTTCTTAAAGAGACAGTACACTTTCATATAAAATGGCCAAAAATAACCTTATACCATTGCCCACTACAATTATAAACCCCATACATATTTAAAATCACCCTGGGAACCTTCTTAGGGTGTCTTGACAGTGCTATACTGCGATTTCCAGCCACAATTCAAAAGTGAAATTTCTTAAAGAGACAGTACACTTTCATATAAAATGGCCAAAAATAACCTTATACCATTGCCCACTACAATTATAAACCCCATACATATTTAAAATCACCCTGGGAACCTCCCCAGGGTGTCCTGAAAATGCTATACTGCGATTTCCAGCCCCCAATTCAAAAGTTAAGTTTCTTAAAGAGACAGTACACTTTCATATAAAATGGCCAAAAATAACCTTATACCATTGCCCACTACAATTATAAACCCCATACATATTTAAAATCACCCTGGGAACCTTCTTAGGGTGTCTTGACAGTGCTATACTGTGATTTCCAGCCCCCAATTCAAAAGTGAAATTTCTTAAAGAGACAGTACACTTTCATATAAAATGGCCAAAAATAACCTTATACCATTGCCCACTACAATTCTAAACCCCATACATATTTAAAATCACCATGGGAACCTTCCCAGGGTGTCCTGAAAATGCTATACTGCAATTTCCAGCCCCCAATTCAAAAGTTTAATTTCTTAAAGAGACAGTACACTTTCATAGAAAATGGCCAAAAATAGCCTTATACCATTGCCCACTACAATTATAAACCCCATACATATTTAAAATCACCCTGGGAACCTCCGCAGGGTGTCCGGAAAATGCTATACTGCGATTTCCAGCCCCCAATTCAAAAGTTACGTTCTTAAAGAGACAGTACACTTTCATATAAAATGGCCAAAAATAACCTTATACCATTGCCCACTACAATTATAAACCCCATACATATTTAAAATCACCCTAGGAACCTTCTTAGGGTTTCTTGACAGTGCTATACTGCGATTTCCAGCCCCCAATTCAAAAGTTTAATTTCTTAAAGAGACAGTACACTTTCATATAAAATGGCAAAAAATAAACTTATACCATTGACAACTACAATTATAAACCCCATACATATTTAAAATCACCCTGGGAAAATGCCATACTGCGAATTCCAGCCCCCAATTCAAAAGTAAAGTTTCTTAAAGAGACAGTACACTTTCATATAAAATGGCCAAAAATAACCTTATACCATTGCCCACTACAATTATAATCCCCATACATATTTAAAATCACCCTGGGAACCTTCCCAGGGTGTGCTGAAAATGCTATACTGCGATTTCCAGCCCCCAATTCAAAAGTAAAGTTTCTTAAAGAGACAGTACACTTTAATATAAAATGGCCAAAAATAACCTTATACCATTGCCCACTACAATTATAAACCCCATACATATTTAAAATTACCCTGGGAACCTTCTTAGGGTGTCTTGACAGTGCTATACTGCGATTTCCAGCCCCCAATTCAAAAGTTAAGATTCTTAAAGAGACAGTAAACTTTCATATAAAATGGCCAAAAATAACATTATACCATTGCCCACTACAATTATAAACCTGATACATATTTAAAATCACCCTGGGAACCTTCTTAGGGTGTCTTGACAGTGCTATACTGCGATTTCCAGCCCACAATTCAAAAGTGAAATTTCTTAAAGAGACAGTACACTTTCATATAAAATGGCCAAAAATAACCTTATACCATTGCCCACTACAATTATAAACCCCATACATATTTAAAATCACCCTGGGAACCTTCCCAGGATGTCCTGAAAATGCTATACTGCGATTTCCAGCCCCCAATTCAAAAGTAAAGTTTCTTAAAGAGACAGTACACTTTCATATAAAATGGCCAAAAATAACCTCATACCATTGACAACTACGATTATAAACCCCATACATATTTAAAATCACCCTGGGAACCTTCTTAGGTTGTCTTGACAGTGCTATACTACGATTTCCAGCCCACAATTCAAAAGTGTAATTTCTTAAAGAGACAGTACACTTTCATATAAAATGGCAAAAAATAAACTTATACCATTGACATCTACAATTATAAACCCCATACATATTTAAAATCACCCTGGGAAAATGCCATACTGCGAATTCCAGCCCCCAATTCAAAAGTAAAGTTTCTTAAAGAGACAGTACACTTTCATATAAAATGGCCAAAAATAACCTTATACCATTGCCCACTACAATTATAAACCCCATACATATTTAAAATCACCCTGGGAACCTTCTTAGGGTGTCCTGAAAATGCTATACTGCGAATTCCAGCCCCCAATTCAAAAGTAAAGTTTCTTAAAGAGACAGTACACTTTCATATAAAATGGCCAAAAATAACCTTATACCATTTCCCACTACAATTATAAACCCGATACATATTTAAAATCACACTGGGAACCTTCTTAGGGTATCTTGACAGTGCTATACTGCGATTTCCAGCCCCCAATTCAAAAGTGAAGTTTCTTAAAGAGACAGTACACTTTCATATAAAATGGCCAAAAATATCCTTATACCATTGCCCACTACAATTATAAACCCCATACATATTTAAAATCACCCTGGGAACCTTCCCAGGGTGTCCTGAAAATGCTATACTGCGATTTCCAGCCCCCAATTCAAAAGTTAAGTTTCTTAAAGAGACAGTACACTTTCATAGAAAATGGCCAAAAATAACCTTATACCATTGCCCACTACAATTATAAACCCCATACATATTTAAAATCACCATGGTAACCTTCCCAGGGTGTCCTGAAAATGCTATACTGCGATTTCCAGCCCCCAATTAAAAAGTAAAGTTTCTTAAAGAGACAGTACACTTTCATATAAAATGGCCAAAAATAACCTTATATTATTGCCCACTACAATTATAAACCCCATACATATTTAAAATCACCCTGGGAACCTTCTTAGGATGTCTTGACAGTGCTATACTGCGATTTCCAGCCCCCTATTCAAATGTAAAGTTTCTTAAAGAGACAGTACCCTTTCATATAAAATGGCCAAAAATAACCTTATACCATTGCCCACTACAATTATAAACCCCATACATATTTAAAATCACCTCGGGAACCTTCTTAGGGTGTCTTGACAGTGCTATACTGCGATTTCCAGCCCACAATTCAAAAGTGAAATTTCTTAAAGAGACAGTACACTTTCATATAAAATGGCCAAAAATAACCTTATACCATTGCCTACTACAATTATAAACCCCATACATATTTAAAATCACCCTGGGAACCTCCCCAGGGTGTCCTGAAAATGCTATACTGCGATTTCCAGCCCCCAATTCAAAAGTTAAGTTTCTTAAAGAGACAGTACACTTTCATATAAAATGGCCAAAAATAACCTTATACCATTGCCCACTACAATTATAAACCCCATACATATTTAAAATCACCCTAGGAACCTTCTTAGGGTGTCTTGACAGTGCTATACTGTGATTTCCAGCCCCCAATTCAAAAGTGAAATTTCTTAAAGAGACAGTACACTTTCATATAAAATGGCCAAAAATAACCTTATACCATTGCCCACTACAATTCTAAACCCCATACATATTTAAAATCACCATGGGAACCTTCCCAGGGTGTCCTGAAAATGCTATACTGCAATTTCCAGCCCCCAATTCAAAAGTTTAATTTCTTAAAGAGACAGTACACTTTCATATAAAATGGCCAAAAATAACCTTATACCATTGCCCACTACAATTATAAACCCCATACATATTTAAAATCACCATGGGAACCTTCCCAGGGTGTCCTGAAAATGCTATACTGCGATTTCCAGCCCCCAATTCAAAAGTAAAGTTTCTTAAAGAGACAGTACTCTTTCATATAAAATGGTCAAAAATAACATTATACCATTGCCCACTACAATTATAAACCCCATACATATTTAAAATCACCCTGGGAACCTTCTTAGGGTGTCTTGACAGTGCTATACTGCGATTTCCAGCCCACAATTCAAAAGTGAAATTTCTTAAAGAGACAGTACACTTTCATATAAAATGGCCAAAAATAACCTTATACCATTGCCCACTACAATTATAAACCCCATACATATTTAAAATCACCCTGGGAACCTTCCCAGGATGTCCTGAAAATGCTATACTGCGATTTCCAGCCCCAATTCAAAAGTAATGTTTCTTAAAGAGACAGTGCACTTTCATATAAAATGGCCAAAAATAACCTTACCCCATTGACAACTACAATTATAAACCCCATACATATTTAAAATCACCCTGAGAACCTTCTTAGGGTGTCTTAACAGTGCTATACTGCGATTTCCAGCCCCCAATTCAAAAGTTACGTTCCTTAAAGAGACAGTACACTTTCATATAAAATGGCCAAAAATAACCTTATACCATTGCCCACTACAATTCTAAACCCCATACATATTTAAAATCACCATGGGAACCTTCCCAGGGTGTCCTGAAAATGCTATACTGCAATTTCCAGCCCCCAATTCAAAAGTTTAATTTCTTAAAGAGACAGTACACTTTCATATAAAATGGCCAAAAATAACCTTATACCATTGCCCACTACAATTATAAACCCCATACATATTTAAAATCACCATGGGAACCTTCTTAGGGTGTCTTGACAGTGCTATACTGCGATTTCCAGCCCACAATTCAAAAGTGAAATTTCTTAAAGAGACAGTACACTTTCATATAAAATGGCCAAAAATAACCTTATACCATTGCCCACTACAATTATAAACCCCATACATATTTAAAATCACCCTGGGAACCTTCCCAGGATGTCCTGAAAATGCTATACTGCGATTTCCAGCCCCAATTCAAAAGTAATGTTTCTTAAAGAGACAGTGCACTTTCATATAAAATGGCCAAAAATAACCTTACCCCATTGACAACTACGATTATAAACCCCATACATATTTAAAATCACCCTGAGAACCTTCTTAGGGTGTCTTGACAGTGCTATACTGCGATTTCCAGCCCCCAATTCAAAAGTTACGTTCCTTAAAGAGACAGTACACTTTCATATAAAATGGCCAAAAATAACCTTATACCATTGCCCACTACAATTATAAACCCCATACATATTTAAAATCACCCTGGGAACCTTCCCAGGATGTCCTGAAAATGCTATACTGCGATTTCCAGCCCCAATTCAAAAGTAAAGTTTCTTAAAGAGACAGTGCACTTTCATATAAAATGGCCAAAAATAACCTTATACCATTGACAACTACGATTATAAACCCCATACATATTTAAAATCACCCTGAGAACCTTCTTAGGGTGTCTTGACAGTGCTATACTGTGATTTCCAGCCCACAATTCAAAAGTGAAATTTCTTAAAGAGACAGTACACTTTCATATAAAATGGCCAAAAATAACCTTATACCATTGCCCACTACAATTATAAACCCCATACATATTTAAAATCACCATGGGAACCTTCCCAGGATGTCCTGAAAATGCTATACTGCGATTTCCAGCCCCCAATTCAAAAGTGAAATTTCTTAAAGAGACAGTACACTTTCATATAAAATGGCCAAAAATAACCTTATACCATTGACAACTACGATTATAAACCCCATACATATTTAAAATCACCCTGGGAACCTTCTTAGGGTGTCTTGACAGTGCTATACTACGATTTCCAGCCCACAATTCAAAAGTGAAATTTCTTAAAGAGACAGTACACTTTCATATAAAATGGCCAAAAATAACCTTATACCATTGCCCACTACAATTATAAACCCCATACATATTTTAAATCACCCTGGGAACCTTCTTAGGGTGTCCTGAAAATGCTATAATGCGATTTCCAGCCCCCAATTCAAAAGTTACGTTCTTAAAGAGACAGTACACTTTCATATAAAATGGCCAAAAATGACCTTATACCATTGCCCACTACAATTATAAACCCCATACATATTTAAAATCACCCTGGGAACCTTCTTAGGGTGTCTTGACAGTGCTATACTTAGATTTCCAGCCCCCAATTCAAAAGTTACGTTCTTACAGAGACAGTACACTTTCATATAAAATGGCCAAAAATAACCTTATACCATTGTCCACTACAATTATAAACCCCATACATATTTAAAATCACCATGGGAACCTTCCCAGGGTGTCCTGAAAATGCTATACTGCAATTTCCAGCCCCCAATTCAAAAGTTTAATTTCTTAAAGAGACAGTACACTTTCATATAAAATGGCCAAAAATAACCTTATACCATTGCCCACTACAATTATAAACCCCATACATATTTAAAATCACCCTGGGAACCTTCCTAGGATGTCCTGAAAATGCTATACTGCGATTTCCAGCCCCAATTCAAAAGTAAAGTTTCTTAAAGAGACAATGCACTTTCATATAAAATGGCCAAAAATAACCTTATACCATTGACAACTACGATTATAAACCCCATACATATTTAAAATCACCCTGGGAACCTTCTTAGGGTGTCTTGACAGTGCTATACTGCGATTTACAGCCCCCAATTCAAAAGTTACGTTCCTTAAAGAGACAGTACACTTTCATATAAAATGGCCAAAAATAACCGTATACCATTGACAACTACGATTATAAACCCCATACATATTTAAAATCACCCTGGGAACCTTCCCAGGGTGTCCTGAAAATGCTATACTGCGATTTCCAGCCCACAATTCAAAAGTGAAATTTCTTAAAGAGACAGTACACTTTCATATGAAATGGCCAAAAATAACCTTATACCATTGCCCACTACAATTATAAACCCCATACATATTTAAAATCACCCTGGGAACCTTCTTAGGATGTCTTGACAGTGCTATACTGTGATTTCCAGCCCCCAATTCAAAAGTGAAATTTCTTAAAGAGACAGTACACTTTCATATAAAATGGCCAAAAATAACCTTATACCATTGCCCACTACAATTATAAACCCCATACATATTTAAAATCACCCTGGGAACCTTCCCAGGATGTCCTGAAAATGATATACTGCGATTTCCAGCCCCAATTCAAAAGTAAAGTTTCTTAAAGAGACAGTACACTTTCATATAAAATGGCCAAAAATAACCTTATACCATTGCCCACTACAATTATAAACCCCATACATATTTAAAATCACCCTGGGAACCTTCTTAGGGTGTCTTGACTGTGCTATACTGCGATTTCCAGCCCCCAATTCAAAAGTTACATTTCTTAAAGAGACAGTACACTTTCATATAAAATGGCCAAAAATAACCTTATACCATTGCCCACTACAATTATAAACCCCATACATATTTAAAATCACCCTGGGAACCTTCTTAGGGTGTCTTGACAGTGCTATACTGCGATTTCCAGCCCCCAATTCAAAAGTTACGTTCTTAAAGAGACAGTACACTTTCATATAAAATGGCCAAAAATAACCTTATACCATTGACAACTAAAATTATAAACCCCATACATATTTAAAATCACCCTGGGAACCTTGTTAGGGTGTCTTGACAGTGCTATACTGCGATTTCCAGCCCACAATTCAAAAGTGAAATTTCTTAAAGAGACAGTACACTTTCATATAAAATGGCCAAAATAACCTTATACCATTGACAACTACAATTATAAACCCCATACATATTTAAAATCACCCTGGGAACCTTCTTAGGGTGTCTTGACAGTGCTATACTGCGATTTCCAGCCCACAATTCAAAAGTCAAATTTCTTAAAGAGACAGTACACTTTCATATAAAATGGCCAAAAATAACCTTATACCATTGCCCACTACAATTATAAACCCCATACAAATTTAAAATCACCCTGGGAACCTTCTTAGGATGTCTTGACAGTGCTATACTGCGATTTCCAGCCCCCAATTCAAAAGTTAAATTTCTTAAAGAGACAGTACACTTTTTATATAAAATGGCCAAAAATATCGTTATACCATTGCCCCCTACAATTATAAACCCCATACATATTTAAAATCACCCTGGGAACCTTCTTAGGGTGTCTTGACAGTGCTATACTGCCATTTCCAGCCCCCAATTCAAAGTTACGTTTCTTAAAGAGACAGTACACTTTCATATAAAATGGCCAAAAATAACCTTATACCATTGCCCACTACAATTATAAACCCCATACATATTTAAAATCACCCTGGGAACCTCCCCAGGGTGTCCTGAAAATGCTATACTGCAATTTCCAGCCCCCAATTCAAAAGTTAAGTTTCTTAAAGAGACAGTACACTTTCATATAAAATGGCCAAAAATAACCTTATACCATTGCCCACTACAATTATAAACCCCATACATATTTAAAGTCACCCTGGGAACCTTCTTAGGGTGTCTTGACAGTGCTATACTGCGATTTCCAGCCCCCAATTCAAAAGTTAAGATTCTTAAAGAGACAGTACACTTTCATATAAAATGGCCAAAAATAACCTTATAGCATTGACAACTAAAATTATAAACCCCATACATATTAAAAATCAACCTGGGAACCTTATTAGGGTGTCTTGACAGTGCTATACTGCGATTTCCAGCCCACAATTCAAAAGTGAAATTTCTTAAAGAGACAGTACACTTTCATATAAAATGGCCAAAAATAACCTTATACCATTGCCCACTACAATTATAAACCCCATACATATTTAAAATCACCCTGGGAACCTTCTTAGGGTGTCTTGACAGTGCTATACTGCGATTTCCAGCCCCCAATTCAAAAATTACGTTCTTAAAGAGACAGTACACTTTCATATAAAATGGCCAAAAATAACATACCATTGACAACTACGATTATAAACCCCATACATATTTAAAATCACCCTGGGAACCTTCTTAGGATGTCTTGACAGTGCTATACTGCAATTTCCAGCCCCTCAATTCAAAAGTTAAGTTTCTTAAAGAGACAGTACACTTTCATATAAAATGGCCAAAAATAACCTTATACCATTGCCCACTACAATTATAAACCCCATACATATTTAAAATCACCCTGGGAACCTTCTTAGGATGTCTTGACAGTGCTATACTGTGATTTCCAGCCCCCAATTCAAAAGTGAAATTTCTTAAAGAGACAGTACACTTTCATATAAAATGGCCAAAAATAACCTTATACCATTGCCCACTACAATTATAAACCCCATACATATTTAAAATCACCCTGGGAACCTTCCCAGGATGTCCTGAAAATGCTATACTGCGATTTCCAGCCCCCAATTCAAAAGTAAAGTTTCTTAAAGAGACAGTACACTTTCATATAAAATGGCCAAAAATAACCTAATACCATTGACAACTACATATATAAACCCCATACATATTTAAAATCACCCTGGGAACCTTCTTAGGGTGTCTTGACAGTGCTATACTGCGATTTCCAGCCCCCAATTCAAAAGTTACATTTCTTAAAGAGACAGTACACTTTCATATAAAATGGCCAAAAATAACCTTATACCATTGCCCACTACAATTATAAACCCCATACATATTTAAAATCACCCTGGGAACCTTCTTAGGGTGTCTTGACAGTGCTATACTGCGATTTCCAGCCCCCAATTCAAAAGTTACGTTCTTAAAGAGACAGTACACTTTCATATAAAATGGCCAAAAATAACCTTATACCATTGACAACTAAAATTATAAACCCCATACATATTTAAAATCACCCTGGGAACCTTGTTAGGGTGTCTTGACAGTGCTATACTGCGATTTCCAGCCCACAATTCAAAAGTGAAATTTCTTAAAGAGACAGTACACTTTCATATAAAATGGCCAAAATAACCTTATACCATTGACAACTACAATTATAAACCCCATACATATTTAAAAGCACCCTGGGAACCTTCTTAGGGTGTCTTGACAGTGCTATACTGCGATTTCCAGCCCACAATTCAAAAGTGAAATTTCTTAAAGAGACAGTACACTTTCATATAAAATGGCCAAAAATAACCTTATACCATTGCCCACTACAATTATAAACCCCATACAAATTTAAAATCACCCTGGGAACCTTCTTAGGATGTCTTGACAGTGCTATACTGCGATTTCCAGCCCCCAATTCAAAAGTTAAATTTCTTAAAGAGACAGTACACTTTTTATATAAAATGGCCAAAAATATCGTTATACCATTGCCCCCTACAATTATAAACCCCATACATATTTAAAATCACCCTGGGAACCTTCTTAGGGTGTCTTGACAGTGCTATACTGCCATTTCCAGCCCCCAATTCAAAGTTACGTTTCTTAAAGAGACAGTACACTTTCATATAAAATGGCCAAAAATAACCTTATACCATTGCCCACTACAATTATAAACCCCATACATATTTAAAATCACCCTGGGAACCTCCCCAGGGTGTCCTGAAAATGCTATACTGCAATTTCCAGCCCCCAATTCAAAAGTTAAGTTTCTTAAAGAGACAGTACACTTTCATATAAAATGGCCAAAAATAACCTTATACCATTGCCCACTACAATTATAAACCCCATACATATTTAAAGTCACCCTGGGAACCTTCTTAGGGTGTCTTGACAGTGCTATACTGCGATTTCCAGCCCCCAATTCAAAAGTTAAGATTCTTAAAGAGACAGTACACTTTCATATAAAATGGCCAAAAATAACCTTATACCATTGCACACTACAATTATAAACCCCATACATATTTAAAATCACCCTGGGAACCTTCTTAGGGTGTCTTGACAGTGCTATACTGTGATTTCTAGCCCCCAATTCAAAAGTTAAGTTTCTTAAAGAGACAGTACACTTTCATATAAAATGGCCAAAAATAACCTTATAGCATTGACAACTAAAATTATAAACCCCATACATATTAAAAATCAACCTGGGAACCTTATTAGGGTGTCTTGACAGTGCTATACTGCGATTTCCAGCCCACAATTCAAAAGTGAAATTTCTTAAAGAGACAGTACACTTTCATATAAAATGGCCAAAAATAACCTTATACCATTGCCCACTACAATTATAAACCCCATACATATTTAAAATCACCCTGGGAACCTTCTTAGGGTGTCTTGACAGTGCTATACTGCGATTTCCAGCCCCCAATTCAAAAGTTACGTTCTTAAAGAGACAGTACACTTTCATATAAAATGGCCAAAAATAACATACCATTGACAACTACGATTATAAACCCCATACATATTTAAAATCACCCTGGGAACCTTCTTAGGATGTCTTGACAGTGCTATACTGCAATTTCCAGCCCCTCAATTCAAAAGTTAAGTTTCTTAAAGAGACAGTACACTTTCATATAAAATGGCCAAAAATAACCTTATACCATTGCCCACTACAATTATAAACCCCATACATATTTAAAATCACCCTGGGAACCTTCTTAGGATGTCTTGACAGTGCTATACTGTGATTTCCAGCCCCCAATTCAAAAGTGAAATTTCTTAAAGAGACAGTACACTTTCATATAAAATGGCCAAAAATAACCTTATACCATTGCCCACTACAATTATAAACCCCATACATATTTAAAATCACCCTGGGAACCTTCCCAGGATGTCCTGAAAATGCTATACTGCGATTTCCAGCCCCCAATTCAAAAGTAAAGTTTCTTAAAGAGACAGTACACTTTCATATAAAATGGCCAAAAATAACATTATACCATTGCCCACTACAATTATAAACCCCATACATATTTAAAATCACCCTGGGAACCTTCTTAGGGTGTCTTGACAGTGCTATACTGCGATTTCCAGCCCCCAATTCAAAAGTTACGTTCTTAAAGAGACAGTACACTTTCATATAAAATGGCCAAAAATAACCTTATACCATTGACAACTAAAATTATAAACCCCATACATATTTAAAATCACCCTGGGAACCTTGTTAGGGTGTCTTGACAGTGCTATACTGCGATTTCCAGCCCACAATTCAAAAGTGAAATTTCTTAAAGAGACAGTACACTTTCATATAAAATGGCCAAAATAACCTTATACCATTGACAACTACAATTATAAACCCCATACATATTTAAAATCACCCTGGGAACCTTCTTAGGGTGTCTTGACAGTGCTATACTGCGATTTCCAGCCCACAATTCAAAAGTGAAATTTCTTAAAGAGACAGTACACTTTCATATAAAATGGCCAAAAATAACCTTATACCATTGCCCACTACAATTATAAACCCCATACAAATTTAAAATCACCCTGGGATCCTTCTTAGGATGTCTTGACAGTGCTATACTGCGATTTCCAGCCCCCAATTCAAAAGTTAAATTTCTTAAAGAGACAGTACACTTTTTATATAAAATGGCCAAAAATAACCTTATACCATTGCCCCCTACAATTATAAACCCCATACATATTTAAAATCACCCTGGGAACCTTCTTAGGGTGTCTTGACAGTGCTATACTGCGATTTCCAGCCCCCAATTCAAAGTTACGTTTCTTAAAGAGACAGTACACTTTCATACAAAATGGCCAAAAATAACCTTATACCATTTCCTACTACAATTATAAACCCCATACATATTTAAAATAACCCTGAGAACCTTCTTAGGGTGTCTTAACAGTGCTATACTGCCATTTCCAGCCCCCAATTCAAAGTTACGTTTCTTAAAGAGACAGTACACTTTCATATAAAATGGCCAAAAATAACCTTATACCATTCCCCACTACAATTATAAACCCCATACATATTTAAAATCACCCTGGGAAACTCCCCAGGGTGTCCTGAAAATGCTATACTGCAATTTCCAGCCCCCAATTCAAAAGTTAAGTTTCTTAAAGAGACAGTACACTTTCATATAAAATGGCCAAAAATAACCTTATACCATTGCCCACTACAATTATAAACCCCATACATATTTAAAATCACCCTGGGAACCTTCTTAGGGTGTCTTGACAGTGCTATACTGCGATTTCCAGCCCCCAATTCAAAAGTGAAGTTTCTTAAAGAGACAGTACACTTTCATATAAAATGGCCAAAAATATCCTTATACCATTGCCCACTACAATTATAAACCCCATACATATTTAAAATCACCCTGGGAACCTTCCCAGGGTGTCCTGAAAATGCTATACTGCGATTTCCAGCCCCCAATTCAAAAGTTAAGTTTCTTAAAGAGACAGTACACTTTCATATAAAATGGCCAAAAATAACATTATACCATTGCCCACTACAATTATAAACCCGATCCATATTTAAGATCACCCTGGGAACCTTCTTAGGGTGTTTTGACAGTGCTATACTGCGATTTCCAGCCCCCAATTCAAAAGTTAAGTTTCTTAAAGAGACAGTACACTTTCATATAAAATGGCCAAAAATAACCTTATACCATTGCCCACTACAATTATAAACCCCATACATATTTAAAATCACCCTGGGAACCTTCCCAGGGTGTCCTGAAAATGCTATACTGCGATTTCCAGCCCCCAATTCAAAAGTTACGTTCTTAAAGAGACAGTACACTTTCATATAAAATGGCCAAAAATAACATACCATTGACAACTACGATTATAAACCCCATACATATTTAAAATCACCCTGGGAACCTTCTTAGGATGTCTTGACAGTGCTATACTGCAATTTCCAGCCCCTCAATTCAAAAGTTAAGTTTCTTAAAGAGACAGTACACTTTCATATAAAATGGCCAAAAATAACCTTATACCATTGCCCACTACAATTATAAACCCCATACATATTTAAAATCACCCTGGGAACCTCCCCAGAGTGTCCTGAAAATGCTATACTTCGATTTCCAGCCCCCAATTCAAAGTTAAGTTTCTTAAAGAGACAGTACACTTTCATATAAAATGGCCAAAAATAACCTTATACCATTGCCCACTACAATTATAAACCCCATACATATTTAAAATTACCCTGGGAACCTTCTTAGGGTGTCTTGACAGTGCTATACTGCAATTTCCAGCCCCCAATTCAAAAGTTACGTTCTTAAAGCGACAGTACACTTTCATATAAAATGGCCAAAAATGACCTTATACCATTGCCCACTACAATTATAAACCCCATACATATTTAAAATCACCCTGGGAACCTTCTTAGGGTGTCTTGACAGTGCTATACTGCGATTTCCAGCCCCCAATTCAAAAGTGAAATTTCTTAAAGAGACAGTACACTTTCATATAAAATGGCCAAAAATAACCTTATACCATTGCCCACTACAATTATAAACCCCATACATATTTAAAATCACCCTGGGAACCTCCCCAGAGTGTCCTGAAAATGCTATACTTCGATTTCCAGCCCCCAATTCAAAGTTAAGTTTCTTAAAGAGACAGTACACTTTCATATAAAATGGCCAAAAATAACCTTATACCATTGCCCACTACAATTATAAACCCCATACATATTTAAAATTACCCTGGGAACCTTCTTAGGGTGTCTTGACAGTGCTATACTGCAATTTCCAGCCCCCAATTCAAAAGTTACGTTCTTAAAGCGACAGTACACTTTCATATAAAATGGCCAAAAATGACCTTATACCATTGCCCACTACAATTATAAACCCCATACATATTTAAAATCACCCTGGGAACCTTCTTAGGGTGTCTTGACAGTGCTATACTGCGATTTCCAGCCCACAATTCAAAAGTGAAATTTCTTAAAGAGACAGTACACTTTCATATAAATTGGCCAAAAATAACCTTATACCATTGCCCACTACAATTATAAACCCCATACATATTTAAAATCACCCTGGGAACCTCCCCAGAGTGTCCTGAAAATGCTATACTTCGATTTCCAGCCCCCAATTCAAAGTTAAGTTTCTTAAAGAGACAGTACACTTTCATATAAAATGGCCAAAAATAACCTTATACCATTGCCCACTACAATTATAAACCCCATACATATTTAAAATTACCCTGGGAACCTTCTTAGGGTGTCTTGACAGTGCTATACTGCAATTTCCAGCCCCCAATTCAAAAGTTACGTTCTTAAAGCGACAGTACACTTTCATATAAAATGGCCAAAAATGACCTTATACCATTGCCCACTACAATTATAAACCCCATACATATTTAAAATCACCCTGGGAACCTTCTTAGGGTGTCTTGACAGTGCTATACTGCGATTTCCAGCCCCCAATTCAAAAGTGAAATTTCTTAAAGAGACAGTACACTTTCATATAAAATGGCCAAAAATAACCTTATACCATTGCCCACTACAATTCTAAACCCCATACATATTTAAAATCACCCTGGGAACCTTCCCAGGATGTCCTGAAAATGATATACTGCGATTTCCAGCCCCCAATTCAAAAGTAAAGTTTCTTAAATAGACAGTACACTTTCATATAAAATGGCCAAAAATAACCTTATACCATTGCCCACTACAATTATAAACCCCATACATATTTAAAATCACCCTGGGAACCTTCTTAGGGTGTCTTGACTGTGCTATACTGCGATTTCCAGCCCCCAATTCAAAAGTTACATTTCTTAAAGAGACAGTACACTTTCATATAAAATGGCCAAAAATAACCTTATACCATTGCCCACTACAATTATAAACCCCATACATATTTAAAATCACCCTGGGAACCTTCTTAGGGTGTCTTGACAGTGCTATACTGCGATTTCCAGCCCCCAATTCAAAAGTTACGTTCTTAAAGAGACAGTACACTTTCATATAAAATGGCCAAAAATAACCTTATACCATTGACAACTAAAATTATAAACCCCATACATATTTAAAATCACCCTGGGAACCTTGTTAGGGTGTCTTGACAGTGCTATACTGCGATTTCCAGCCCACAATTCAAAAGTGAAATTTCTTAAAGAGACAGTACACTTTCATATAAAATGGCCAAAATAACCTTATACCATTGACAACTACAATTATAAACCCCATACATATTTAAAATCACCCTGGGAACCTTCTTAGGGTGTCTTGACAGTGCTATACTTCGATTTCCAGCCCACAATTCAAAAGTGAAATTTCTTAAAGAGACAGTACACTTTCATATAAAATGGCCAAAAATAACCTTATACCATTGCCCACTACAATTATAAACCCCATACAAATTTAAAATCACCCTGGGAACCTTCTTAGGATGTCTTGACAGTGCTATACTGCGATTTCCAGCCCCCAATTCAAAAGTTAAATTTCTTAAAGAGACAGTACACTTTTTATATAAAATGGCCAAAAATATCCTTATACCATTGCCCCCTACAATTATAAACCCCATACATATTTAAAATCACCCTGGGAACCTTCTTAGGGTGTCTTGACAGTGCTATACTGCCATTTCCAGCCCCCAATTCAAAGTTACGTTTCTTAAAGAGACAGTACACTTTCATATAAAATGGCCAAAAATAACCTTATACCATTGCCCACTACAATTATAAACCCCATACATATTTAAAATCACCCTGGGAACCTCCCCAGGGTGTCCTGAAAATGCTATACTGCAATTTCCAGCCCCCAATTCAAAAGTTAAGTTTCTTAAAGAGACAGTACACTTTCATATAAAATGGCCAAAAATAACCTTATACCATTGCACACTACAATTATAAACCCCATACATATTTAAAATCACCCTGGGAACCTTCTTAGGGTGTCTTGACAGTGCTATACTGTGATTTCTAGCCCCCAATTCAAAAGTTAAGTTTCTTAAAGAGACAGTACACTTTCATATAAAATGGCCAAAAATAACCTTATAGCATTGACAACTAAAATTATAAACCCCATACATATTAAAAATCAACCTGGGAACCTTATTAGGGTGTCTTGACAGTGCTATACTGCGATTTCCAGCCCACAATTCAAAAGTGAAATTTCTTAAAGAGACAGTACACTTTCATATAAAATGGCCAAAAATAACCTTATACCATTGCCTACTACAATTATAAACCCCATACATATTTAAAATCACCCTGGGAACCTTCTTAGGGTGTCTTGACAGTGCTATACTGCGATTTCCAGCCCCCAATTCAAAAGTTACATTCTTAAAGAGACAGTACACTTTCATATAAAATGGCCAAAAATAACATACCATTGACAACTACGATTATAAACCCCATACATATTTAAAATCACCCTGGGAACCTTCTTAGGATGTCTTGACAGTGCTATACTGCAATTTCCAGCCCCTCAATTCAAAAGTTAAGTTTCTTAAAGAGACAGTACACTTTCATATAAAATGGCCAAAAATAACCTTATACCATTGCCCACTACAATTATAAACCCCATACATATTTAAAATCACCCTGGGAACCTTCTTAGGATGTCTTGACAGTGCTATACTGTGATTTCCAGCCCCCAATTCAAAAGTGAAATTTCTTAAAGAGACAGTACACTTTCATATAAAATGGCCAAAAATAACCTTATACCATTGCCCACTACAATTATAAACCCCATACATATTTAAAATCACCCTGGGAACCTTCCCAGGATGTCCTGAAAATGCTATACTGCGATTTCCAGCCCCCAATTCAAAAGTAAAGTTTCTTAAAGAGACAGTACACTTTCATATAAATTGGCCAAAAATAACCTAATACCATTGACAACTACATTTATAAACCCCATACATATTTAAAATCACCCTGGGAACCTTCTTAGGGTGTCTTGACAGTGCTATACTGCGATTTCCAGCCCCCAATTCAAAAGTTACATTTCTTAAAGAGACAGTACACTTTCATATAAAATGGCCAAAAATAACCTTATACCATTGCCCACTACAATTATAAACCCCATACATATTTAAAATCACCCTGGGAACCTTCTTAGGGTGTCTTGACAGTGCTATACTGCGATTTCCAGCCCCCAATTCAAAAGTTACGTTCTTAAAGAGACAGTACACTTTCATATAAAATGGCCAAAAATAACCTTATACCATTGACAACTAAAATTATAAACCCCATACATATTTAAAATCACCCTGGGAACCTTGTTAGGGTGTCTTGACAGTGCTATACTGCGATTTCCAGCCCACAATTCAAAAGTGAAATTTCTTAAAGAGACAGTACACTTTCATATAAAATGGCCAAAATAACCTTATACCATTGACAACTACAATTATAAACCCCATACATATTTAAAATCACCCTGGGAACCTTCTTAGGGTGTCTTGACAGTGCTATACTGCGATTTCCAGCCCACAATTCAAAAGTGAAATTTCTTAAAGAGACAGTACACTTTCATATAAAATGGCCAAAAATAACCTTATACCATTGCCCACTACAATTATAAACCCCATACAAATTTAAAATCACCCTGGGATCCTTCTTAGGATGTCTTGACAGTGCTATACTGCGATTTCCAGCCCCCAATTCAAAAGTTAAATTTCTTAAAGAGACAGTACACTTTTTTATATAAAATGGCCAAAAATAACCTTATACCATTGCCCCCTACAATTATAAACCCCATACATATTTAAAATCACCCTGGGAACCTTCTTAGGGTGTCTTGACAGTGCTATACTGCGATTTCCAGCCCCCAATTCAAAGTTAAGTTTCTTAAAGAGACAGTACACTTTCATACAAAATGGCCAAAAATAACCTTATACCATTGCCTACTACAATTATAAACCCCATACATATTTAAAATAACCCTGAGAACCTTCTTAGGGTGTCTTGACAGTGCTATACTGCCATTTCCAGCCCCCAATTCAAAGTTACGTTTCTTAAAGAGACAGTACACTTTCATATAAAATGGCCAAAAATAACCTTATACCATTGCCCACTACAATTATAAACCCCATACATATTTAAAATCACCCTGGGAACCTCCCCAGGGTGTCCTGAAAATGCTATACTGCAATTTCCAGCCCCCAATTCAAAAGTTAAGTTTCTTAAAGAGACAGTACACTTTCATATAAAATGGCCAAAAATAACCTTATACCATTGCCCACTACAATTATAAACCCCATACATATTTAAAATCACCCTGGGAACCTTCTTAGGGTGTCTTGACAGTGCTATACTGCGATTTCCAGCCCCCAATTCAAAAGTGAAGTTTCTTAAAGAGACAGTACACTTTCATATAAAATGGCCAAAAATATCCTTATACCATTGCCCACTACAATTATAAACCCCATACATATTTAAAACCACCCTGGGAACCTTCCCAGGGTGTCCTGAAAATGCTATACTGCGATTTCCAGCCCCCAATTCAAAAGTTAAGTTTCTTAAAGAGACAGTACACTTTCATATAAAATGGCCAAAAATAACATTATACCATTGCCCACTACAATTATAAACCCGATCCATATTTAAGATCACCCTGGGAACCTTCTTAGGGTGTTTTGACAGTGCTATACTGCGATTTCCAGCCCCCAATTCAAAAGTTAAGTTTCTTAAAGAGACAGTACACTTTCATATAAAATGGCCAAAAATAACCTTATACCATTGCCCACTACAATTATAAACCCCATACATATTTAAAATCACCCTGGGAACCTTCTTAGGGTGTCTTGACAGAGCTATACTGCGATTTCCAGCCCACAATTCAAAAGTGAAATTTCTTAAAGAGACAGTACACTTTCATATAAAATGGCCAAACATAACCTTATACCATTGCCCACTACAATTATAAACCCCATACATATTTAAAATCACCCTGGGAACCTTCTTAGGGTGTCTTGACAGTGCTATACTGCGATTTCCAGCCCACAATTCAAAAGTGAAATTTCTTAAAGAGACAGTACACTTTCATATAAAATGGCCAAAAATAACCTTATACCATTGCCCACTACAATTATAAACCCCATACATATTTAAAATCACCCTGGGAACCTCCCCAGAGTGTCCTGAAAATGCTATACTTCGATTTCCAGCCCCCAATTCAAAGTTAAGTTTCTTAAAGAGACAGTACACTTTCATATAAAATGGCCAAAAATAACCTTATACCATTGCCCACTACAATTATAAACCCCATACATATTTAAAATTACCCTGGGAACCTTCTTAGGGTGTCTTGACAGTGCTATACTGCAATTTCCAGCCCCCAATTCAAAAGTTACGTTCTTAAAGCGACAGTACACTTTCATATAAAATGGCCAAAAATGACCTTATACCATTGCCCACTACAATTATAAACCCCATACATATTTAAAATCACCCTGGGAACCTTCTTAGGGTGTCTTGACAGTGCTATACTGCGATTTCCAGCCCCCAATTCAAAAGTGAAATTTCTTAAAGAGACAGTACACTTTCATATAAAATGGCCAAAAATAACCTTATACCATTGCCCACTACAATTCTAAACCCCATACATATTTAAAATCACCCTGGGAACCTTCTTAGAGTGTCTTGACAGTGCTATACTTAGATTTCCAGCCCCCAATTCAAAAGTTACGTTCTTACAGAGACAGTACACTTTCATATAAAATGGCCAAAAATAACCTTATACCATTGCCCACTACAATTATAAACCCCATACATATTTAAAATCACCATGGGAACCTTCCCAGGGTGTCCTGAAAATGCTATACTGCAATTTCCAGCCCCCAATTCAAAAGTTTAATTTCTTAAAGAGACAGTACACTTTCATATAAAATGGCCAAAAATAACCTTATACCATTGCCCACTACAATTATAAACCCCATACATATTTAAAATCACCCTGGGAACCTTCCCAGGATGTCCTGAAAATGCTATACTGCGATTTCCAGCCCCCAATTCAAAAGTAAAGTTTCTTAAAGAGACAGTACACTTTCATATAAAATGGCCAAAAATAACCTTATACCATTGCCCACTACAATTATAAACCCCATACATATTTAAAATCACCCTGGGAACCTTCTTAGGGTGTCTTGACAGTGCTATACTGCGATTTCCAGCCCCCAATTCAAAAGTTACATTTCTTAAAGAGAGACAGTACACTTTCATATAAAAATGGCCAAAAATAACCTTATACCATTGCCCACTACAATTATAAACCCCATACATATTTAAAATCACCCTGGGAACCTTCTTAAGATGTCTTGACAGTGCTATACTGCGATTTCCAGCCCCCAATTCAAAAGTGAAATTTCTTAAAGAGACAGTACACTTTCATATAAAATGGCCAAAAATAACCTTATACCATAGCCCACTACAATTATAAACCCCATACATATTTAAAATCACCATGGGAACCTTCCCAGGGTGTCCTGACAGTGCTATGCTGCGATTTCCAGCCCCCAATTCAAAGTTACGTTTCTTAAAGAGACAGTACACTTTCATACAAAATGGCCAAAAATAACCTTATACCATTGCCTACTACAATTATAAACCCCATACATATTTAAAATAACCCTGATAACCTTCTTAGGGTGTCTTGACAGTGCTATACTGCCATTTCCAGCCCCCAATTCAAAGTTACGTTTCTTAAAGAGACAGTACACTTTCATATAAAATGGCCAAAAATAACCTTATACCATTGCCCACTACAATTATAAACCCCATACATATTTAAAATCACCCTGGGAACCTTCTTAGGGTGTCTTGACAGTGCTATACTGCAATTTCCAGCCCCCAATTCAAAAGTGAAATTTCTTAAAGAGACAGTACACTTTCATATAAAATGGCCAAAAATAACCTTATACCATTGCCCACTACAATTATAAACCCCATACATATTTAAAATCACTCTGGGAACCTTCTTAGGGTGTCTTGACAGTGCTATACTGCGATTTCCAGCCCCCAATTCAAAAGTGAAATTTCTTAAAGAGACAGTACACTTTCATATAAAATGGCCAAAAATAACCTTATACCATTGACAACTAAAATTATAAACCCCATACATATTTAAAATCACCCTGGGAACCTTCTTAGGGTGTCTTGACAGTGCTATACTGCGATTTCCAGCCCACAATTCAAAAGTGAAATTTCTTAAAGAGACAGTACACTTTCATATAAAATGGCCAAAAATAACCTTATATCATTGCCCACTACAATTATAAACCCCATACATATTTAAAATCACCCTGGGAACCTCCCCAGGGTGTCCTGAAAATGCTATACTGCGATTTCCAGCCCCCAATTCAAAAGTTAAGATTCTTAAAGAGACAGTACACTTTCATATAAAATGGCCAAAAATAACCTTATACCATTGACAACTAAAATTATAAACCCCATACATATTTAAAATCACCCTGGGAACCTTGTTAGGGTGTCTTGACAGTGCTATACTGCGATTTCCATCCCACAATTCAAAAGTGAAATTTCTTAAAGAGACAGTACACTTTCATATAAAATGGCCAAAAATAACCTTATACCATTGCCCACTACAATTATAAACCCCATACATATTTAAAATAACCCTGAGAACCTTCTTAGGGTGTCCTGAAAATGCTATACTGCGATTTCCAGCCCCCAATTCAAAAGTAAAGTTTCTTAAAGAGACAGCACACTTTCATATAAAATGGCCAAAAATAACATTTACCATTGCCCACTACAATTATAAACCCGATACATATTTAAAATCACCCTGGGAACCTTCTTAGGGTGTCTTGACAGTGCTATACTGCGATTTCCAGCCCACAATTCAAAAGTGAAAATTCTTAAAGAGACAGTACACTTTCATATAAAATGGCCAAAAATAACCTTATACCATTGCCCACTACAATTATAAACCCCATACATATTTAAAATTACCCTGGGAACCTTCTTAGGATGTCTTGACAGTGCTATACTGCAATTTCCAGCCCCTCAATTGAAAAGTTAAGTTTCTTAAAGAGACAGTACACTTTCATATAAAATGGCCAAAAATAACCTTATACCATTGCCCACTACAATTATAAACCCCATACATATTTAAAATCACCCTGGGAACCTTCTTAGGGTGTCTTGACAGTGCTATACTGCGATTTCCAGCCCACAATTCAAAAGTGAAATTTCTTAAAGAGACAGTACACTTTCATATAAAATGGCCAAAAATAACCTTATACCATTGCCCACTACAATTATAAACCCCATACATATTTAAAATCACCCTGGGAACCTTCTTAGGGTGTCTTGACAGTGCTATACTGCGATTTCCAGCCCACAATTCAAAAGTGAAATTTCTTAAAGAGACAGTACACTTTCATATAAAATGGCCAAAAATAACCTTATACCATTGCCCACTACAATTATAAACCCCATACATATTTAAAATCACCCTGGGAACCTTCTTAGGGTGTCTTGACAGTGCTATACTGCGATTTCCAGCCCACAATTCAAAAGTGAAATTTCTTAAAGAGACAGTACACTTTCATATAAAATGGCCAAAAATAACCTTATACCATTGCCCACTACAATTATAAACCCCATACATATTTAAAATCACCCTGGGAACCTCCCCAGGGTGTCCTGAAAATGCTATACTGCAATTTCCAGCCCCCAATTCAAAAGTTAAGTTTCTTAAAGAGACAATACACTTTCATATAAAATGGCCAAAAGTAACCTTATACCATTGACAACTAAAATTATAAACCCCATACATATTAAAAATCACCCTGGGAACCTTATTAGGGTGTCTTGACAGTGCTATACTGCGATTTCCAGCCCACAATTCAAAAGTGAAATTTCTTAAAGAGACAGTACACTTTCATATAAAATGGCCAAAAATAACCTTATACCATTGCCCACTACAATTATAAACCCCATACATATTTAAAATCACCCTGGGAACCTTCTTAGGGTGTCTTGACAGTGCTATACTGCGATTTCCAGCCCCCAATTCAAAAGTTACGTTCTTAAAGAGACAGTACACTTTCATATAAAATGGCCAAAAATAACCTTATACCATTGCCCACTACAATTATAAACCCCATACATATTTAAAATCACCCTGGGAACCTTCTTAGGGTGCCTTGACAGTGCTATACTGCGATTTCCAGCCCCCAATTCAAAAGTGAAGTTTCTTAAAGAGACAGTACACTTTCATATAAAATGGCCAAAAATATCCTTATACCATTGCCCACTACAATTATAAACCCCATACATATTTAAAATCACCCTGGGAACCTTCCCAGGGTGTCCTGAAAATGCTATACTGCGATTTCCAGCCCCCAATTCAAAAGTTAAGTTTCTTAAAGAGACAGTACACTTTCATATAAAATGGCCAAAAATAACATTATACCATTGCCCACTACAATTATAAACCCGATCCATATTTAAGATCACCCTGGGAACCTTCTTAGGGTGTCTTGACAGTGCTATACTGCGATTTCCAGCCCCCAATTCAAAAGTTAAGTTTCTTAAAGAGACAGTACACTTTCATATAAAATGGCCAAAAATAACCTTATACCATTGCCCACTACAATTATAAACCCCATACATATTTAAAATCACCCTGGGAACCTTCTTAGGGTGTCTTGACAGAGCTATACTGCGATTTCCAGCCCACAATTCAAAAGTGAAATTTCTTAAAGAGACAGTACACTTTCATATAAAATGGCCAAAAATAACCTTATACCATTGCCCACTACAATTATAAACCCCATACATATTTAAAATCACCCTGGGAACCTTCTTAGGGTGTCTTGACAGTGCTATACTGCGATTTCCAGCCCACAATTCAAAAGTGAAATTTCTTAAAGAGACAGTACACTTTCATATAAAATGGCCAAAAATAAACCTTATACCATTGCCCACTACAATTATAAACCCCATACATATTTAAAATCACCCTGGGAACCTCCCCAGAGTGTCCTGAAAATGCTATACTGCGATTTCCAGCCCCCCAATTCAAAAGTTAAGTTTCTTAAAGAGACAGTACACTTTCATATAAAATGGCCAAAAATAATCTTATACCATTGCCCACTACAATTATAAACCCCATACATATTTAAAATCACCCTGGGAACCTCCCCAGGGTGTCCTGAAAATGCTATACTGCAATTTCCAGCCCCCAATTCAAAAGATAAGTTTCTTAAAGAGACAATACACTTTCATATAAAATGGCCAAAAGTAACCTTATACCATTGACAACTAAAATTATAAACCCCATACATATTAAAAATCACCCTGGGAACCTTATTAGGGTGTCTTGACAGTGCTATACTGCGATTTGCAGCCCACAATTCAAAAGTTACGTTCTTAAAGAGACAATACACTTTCATATAAAATGGCCAAAAGTAACCTTATACCATTGACAACTAAAATTATAAACCCCATACATATTAAAAATCACCCTGGGAACCTTCTTAGGGTGTCTTGACAGTGCTATACTGCGATTTGCAGCCCACAATTCAAAAGTTACGTTCTTAAAGAGACAGTACACTTTCATATAAAATGGCCAAAAATAACCTTATACCATTGCCCACTACAATTATAAACCCCATACATATTTAAAATCACCCTGGGAACCTTCTTAGGGTGCCTTGACAGTGCTATACTGCGATTTCCAGCCCCCAATTCAAAAGTGAAGTTTCTTAAAGAGACAGTACACTTTCATATAAAATGGCCAAAAATATCCTTATACCATTGCCCACTACAATTATAAACCCCATACATATTTAAAATCACCCTGGGAACCTTCCCAGGGTGTCCTGAAAATGCTATACTGCGATTTCCAGCCCCCAATTCAAAAGTTAAGTTTCTTAAAGAGACAGTACACTTTCATATAAAATGGCCAAAAATAACATTATACCATTGCCCACTACAATTATAAACCCGATCCATATTTAAGATCACCCTGGGAACCCTCTTAGGGTGTCTTGACAGTGCTATACTGCGATTTCCAGCCCCCAATTCAAAAGTTAAGTTTCTTAAAGAGACAGTACACTTTCATATAAAATGGCCAAAAATAACCTTATACCATTGCCCACTACAATTATAAACCCCATACATATTTAAAATCACCCTGGGAACCTTCTTAGGGTGTCTTGACAGAGCTATACTGCGATTTCCAGCCCACAATTCAAAAGTGAAATTTCTTAAAGAGACAGTACACTTTCATATAAAATGGCCAAAAATAACCTTATACCATTGCCCACTACAATTATAAACCCCATACATATTTAAAATCACCCTGGGAACCTTCTTAGGGTGTCTTGACATTGCTATACTGCGATTTCCAGCCCACAATTGAAAAGTGAAATTTCTTAAAGAGACAGTACACTTTCATATAAAATGGCCAAAAATAACCTTATACCATTGCCCACTACAATTATAAACCCCATACATATTTAAAATCACCCTGGGAACCTCCCCAGAGTGTCCTGAAAATGCTATACTGCGATTTCCAGCCCCCCAATTCAAAAGTTAAGTTTCTTAAAGAGACAGTACACTTTCATATAAAATGGCCAAAAATAACCTTATACCATTGCCCACTACAATTATAAACCCCATACATATTTAAAATCACCCTGGGAACCTTCTTAGGGTGTCTTGACAGTGCTATACTGCAATTTCCAGCCCCCAATTCAATAGTTACGTTCTTAAAGCGACAGTACACTTTCATATAAAATGGCCAAAAATGACCTTATACCATTGCCCACTACAAATATAAACCCCATACATATTTAAAATCACCCTGGGAACCTTCTTAGGGTGTCTTGACAGTGCTATACTGCGATTTCCAGCCCCCAATTCAAAAGTGAAATTTCTTAAAGAGACAGTACACTTTCATATAAAATGGCCAAAAATAACCTTATACCATTGCCCACTACAATTCTAAACCCCATACATATTTAAAACACCCTGGGAACCTTCTTAGGGTGTCTTGACAGTGCTATACTTAGATTTCCAGCCCACAATTCAAAAGTTACGTTCTTACAGAGACAGTACACTTTCATATAAAATGGCCAAAAATAACCTTATACCATTGCCCACTACAATTATAAACCCCATACATATTTAAAATCACCCTGGGAACCTTCTTAAGATGTCTTGACAGTGCTATACTGCGATTTCCAGCCCCCAATTCAAAAGTGAAATTTCTTAAAGAGACAGTACACTTTCATATAAAATGGCCAAAAATAACCTTATACCATTGCCCACTACAATTATAAACCCCATACATATTTAAAATCACCATGGGAACCTTCCCAGGGTGTCCTGACAGTGCTATACTGCGATTTCCAGCCCCCAATTCAAAAGTGAAATTTCTTAAAGAGACAGTACACTTTCATATAAAATGGCCAAAAATAACCTTATACCATTGACAACTAAAATTATAAACCCCATACATATTTAAAATCACCCTGGGAACCTTCTTAGGGTGTCTTGACAGTGCTATACTGCGATTTCCAGCCCCCAATTCAAAGTTACGTTTCTTAAAGAGACAGTACACTTTCATACAAAATGGCCAAAAATAACCTTATACCATTGCCTACTACAATTATAAACCCCATACATATTTAAAATAACCCTGATAACCTTCTTAGGGTGTGTTGACAGTGCTATACTGCCATTTCCAGCCCCCAATTCAAAGTTACGTTTCTTAAAGAGACAGTACACTTTCATATAAAATGGCCAAAAATAACCTTATACCATTGCCCACTACAATTATAAACCCCATACATATTTAAAATCACCCTGGGAACCTCCCCAGGGTGTCCTGAAAATGCTATACTGCAATTTCCAGCCCCCAATTCAACAGTTAAGTTTCTTAAAGAGACAATACACTTTCATATAAAATGGCCAAAAGTAACCTTATACCATTGACAACTAAAATTATAAACCCCATACATATTAAAAATCACCCTGGGAACCTTATTAGGGTGTCTTGACAGTGCTATACTGCGATTTCCAGCCCACAATTCAAAAGTGAAATTTCTTAAAGAGACAGTACACTTTCATATAAAATGGCCAAAAATAACCTTATACCATTGCCCACTACAATTATAAACCCCATACATATTTAAAATCACCCTGGGAACCTTCTTAGGGTGTCTTGACAGTGCTATACTGCGATTTCCAGCCCCCAATTCAAAAGTTACGTTCTTAAAGAGACAGTACACTTTCATATAAAATGGCCAAAAATAACCTTATACCATTGCCCACTACAATTATAAACCCCATACATATTTAAAATCACCCTGGGAACCTTCTTAGGGTGCCTTGACAGTGCTATACTGCGATTTCCAGCCCCCAATTCAAAAGTGAAGTTTCTTAAAGAGACAGTACACTTTCATATAAAATGGCCAAAAATATCCTTATACCATTGCCCACTACAATTATAAACCCCATACATATTTAAAATCACCCTGGGAACCTTCCCAGGGTGTCCTGAAAATGCTATACTGCGATTTCCAGCCCCCAATTCAAAAGTTAAGTTTCTTAAAGAGACAGTACACTTTCATATAAAATGGCCAAAAATAACCTTATACCATTGCCCACTACAATTATAAACCCCATACATATTTAAAATCACCCTGGGAACCTTCTTAGGGTGTCTTGACAGAGCTATACTGCGATTTCCAGCCCACAATTCAAAAGTGAAATTTCTTAAAGAGACAGTACACTTTCATATAAAATGGCCAAAAATAACCTTATACCATTGCCCACTACAATTATAAACCCCATACATATTTAAAATCACCCTGGGAACCTTCTTAGGGTGTCTTGACAGTGCTATACTGCGATTTCCAGCCCACAATTCAAAAGTGAAATTTCTTAAAGAGACAGTACACTTTCATATAAAATGGCCAAAAATAACCTTATACCATTGCCCACTACAATTATAAACCCCATACATATTTAAAATCACCCTGGGAACCTCCCCAGAGTGTCCTGAAAATGCTATACTGCGATTTCCAGCCCCCCAATTCAAAAGTTAAGTTTCTTAAAGAGACAGTACACTTTCATATAAAATGGCCAAAAATAACCTTATACCATTGCCCACTACAATTATAAACCCCATACATATTTAAAATCACCCTGGGAACCTCCCCAGGGTGTCCTGAAAATGCTATACTGCAATTTCCAGCCCCCAATTCAAAAGATAAGTTTCTTAAAGAGACAATACACTTTCATATAAAATGGCCAAAAGTAACCTTATACCATTGACAACTAAAATTATAAACCCCATACATATTAAAAATCACCCTGGGAACCTTATTAGGGTGTCTTGACAGTGCTATACTGCGATTTCCAGCCCACAATTCAAAAGTGAAATTTCTTAAAGAGACAGTACACTTTCATATAAAATGGCCAAAAATAACCTTATACCATTGCCCACTACAATTATAAACCCCATACATATTTAAAATCACCCTGGGAACCTTCTTAGGGTGTCTTGACAGTGCTATACTGAGATTTCCAGCCCACAATTCAAAAGTTACGTTCTTAAAGAGACAGTACACTTTCATATAAAATGGCCAAAAATAACCTTATACCATTGCCCACTACAATTATAAACCCCATACATATTTAAAATCACCCTGGGAACCTTCTTAGGGTGCCTTGACAGTGCTATACTGCGATTTCCAGCCCCCAATTCAAAAGTGAAGTTTCTTAAAGAGACAGTACACTTTCATATAAAATGGCCAAAAATATCCTTATACCATTGCCCACTACAATTATAAACCCCATACATATTTAAAATCACCCTGGGAACCTTCCCAGGGTGTCCTGAAAATGCTATACTGCGATTTCCAGCCCCCAATTCAAAAGTGAAATTTCTTAAAGAGACAGTACACTTTCATATAAAATGGCCAAAAATAACCTTATACCATTGCCCACTACAATTATAAACCCCATACATATTTAAAATCACCCTGGGAACCTTCTTAGGGTGTCTTGACATTGCTATACTGCGATTTCCAGCCCACAATTCAAAAGTGAAATTTCTTAAAGAGACAGTACACTTTCATATAAAATGGCCAAAAATAACCTTATACCATTGCCCACTACAATTATAAACCCCATACATATTTAAAATCACCCTGGGAACCTCCCCAGAGTGTCCTGAAAATGCTATACTGCGATTTCCAGCCCCCCAATTCAAAAGTTAAGTTTCTTAAAGAGACAGTACACTTTCATATAAAATGGCCAAAAATAACCTTATACCATTGCCCACTACAATTATAAACCCCATACATATTTAAAATCACCCTGGGAACCTTCTTAGGGTGTCTTGACAGTGCTATACTGCGATTTCCAGCCCCCAATTCAAAAGTGAAATTTCTTAAAGAGACAGTACACTTTCATATAAAATGGCCAAAAATAACCTTATACCATTGCCCACTACAATTCTAAACCCCATACATATTTAAAATCACCCTGGGAACCTTCTTTGGGTGTCTTGACAGTGCTATACTTAGATTTCCAGCCCACAATTCAAAAGTTACGTTCTTACAGAGACAGTACACTTTCATATAAAATGGCCAAAAATAACCTTATACCATTGCCCACTACAATTATAAACCCCATGCATATTTAAAATCACCATGGGAACCTTCCCAGGGTGTCCTGAAAATGCTATACTGCAATTTCCAGCCCCCAATTCAAAAGTTTAATTTCTTAAAGAGACAGTACACTTTCATCAAAAATGGCCAAAAATAACCTTATACCATTGCCCACTACAATTATAAACCCCATACATATTTAAAATCACCCTGGGAACCTTCTTAGGGTGTCTTGACAGTGCTATACTGCGATTTCCAGCCCCCAATTCAAAAGTAAAGTTTCTTAAAGAGAGACAGTACACTTTCATATAAAAATGGCCAAAAATAACCTTATACCATTGCCCACTACAATTATAAACCCCATACATATTTAAAATCACCCTGGGAACCTTCTTAGGGTGCCTTGACAGTGCTATACTGCGATTTCCAGCCCCCAATTCAAAAGTGAAGTTTCTTAAAGAGACAGTACACTTTCATATAAAATGGCCAAAAATATCCTTATACCATTGCCCACTACAATTATAAACCCCATACATATTTAAAATCACCCTGGGAACCTTCTCAGGGTGTCCTGAAAATGCTATACTGCGATTTCCAGCCCCCAATTCAAAAGTTAAGTTTCTTAAAGAGACAGTACACTTTCATATAAAATGGCCAAAAATAACATTATACCATTGCCCACTACAATTATAAACCCGATCCATATTTAAGATCACCCTGGGAACCTTCTTAGGGTGTCTTGACAGTGCTATACTGCGATTTCCAGCCCCCAATTCAAAAGTTAAGTTTCTTAAAGAGACAGTACACTTTCATATAAAATGGCCAAAAATAACCTTATACCATTGCCCACTACAATTATAAACCCCATACATATTTAAAATCACCCTGGGAACCTTCTTAGGGTGTCTTGTCAGAGCTATACTGCGATTTCCAGCCCACAATTCAAAAGTGAAATTTCTTAAAGAGACAGTACACTTTCATATAAACTGGCCAAAAATAACCTTATACCATTGCCCACTACAATTCTAAACCCCATACATATTTAAAATCACCCTGGGAACCTTCTTAGGGTGTCTTGACAGTGCTATACTTAGATTTCCAGCCCACAATTCAAAAGTGAAATTTCTTAAAGAGACAGTACACTTTCATATAAAATGGCCAAAAATAACATTATACCATTGCCCACTACAATTATAAACCCGATCCATATTTAAGATCACCCTGGGAACCTTCCCAGGGTGTCCTGAAAATGCTATACTGCAATTTCCAGCCCCCAATTCAAAAGTTTAATTTCTTAAAGAGACAGTACACTTTCATATAAAATGGCCAAAAATAACCTTATACCATTGCCCACTACAATTATAAACCCCATACATATTTAAAATCACCCTGGGAACCTTCCCAGGATGTCCTGAAAATGCCATACTGCGATTTCCAGCCCCCAATTCAAAAGTAAAGTTTCTTAAAGAGACAGTACACTTTCATCAAAAATGGCCAAAAATAACCTTATACCATTGACCACTACAATTATAAACCCCATACATATTTAAAATCACCCTGGGAACCTTCTTAGGGTGTCTTGACAGTGCTATACTGCGATTTCCAGCCCCAATTCAAAAGTTACATTTCTTAAAGAGAGACAGTACACTTTCATATAAAAATGGCCAAAAATAACCTTATACCATTGCCCACTACAATTATAAACCCCATACATATTTAAAATCACCCTGGGAACCTTCTTAGGGTGTCTTGACAGTGCTATACTGCGATTTCCAGCCCCCAATTCAAAAGTTACGTTCTTAAAGAGACAGTACACTTTCATATAAAATGGCCAAAAATAACCTTATACCATTGCCCACTACAATTATAAACCCCATACATATTTAAAATCACCCTGGGAACCTTCTTAAGATGTCTTGACAGTGCTATACTGCGATTTCCAGCCCCCAATTCAAAAGTGAAATTTCTTAAAGAGACAGTACACTTTCATATAAAATGGCCAAAAATAACCTTATACCATTGCCCACTACAATTATAAACCCCATACATATTTAAAATCACCCTGGGAACCTTCTTAGGGTGTCTTGACAGTGCTATACTACGATTTCCAGCCCCCAATTCAAAGTTACATTTCTTAAAGAGACAGTACACTTTCATACAAAATGGCCAAAAATAACCTTATACCATTGCCTACTACAATTATAAACCCCATACATATTTAAAATAACCCTGATAACCTTCTTAGGGTGTCTTGACAGAGCTATACTGCCATTTCCAGACCCAATTCAAAGTTACGTTTCTTAAAGAGACAGTACACTTTCATATAAAATGGCCAAAAATAACCTTATACCATTGCCCACTACAATTATAAACCCCATACATATTTAAAATCACCCTGGGAACCTCCCCAGGGTGTCCTGAAAATGCTATACTGCAATTTCCAGCCCCCAATTCAAAAGTTAAGTTTCTTAAAGAGACAATACACTTTCATATAAAATGGCCAAAAGTAACCTTATACCATTGCCCACTACAATTATAAACTCCATACATATTTAAAATCACCCTGGGAACCTTCTTAGGGTGTCTTGACAGTGTTATACTGTGATTTCTAGCCCCCAATTCAAAAGTTAAGTTTCTTAAAGAGACAGTACACTTTCATATAAAATGGCCAAAAATAACCTTATACCATTGACAACTAAAATTATAAACCCCATACATATTAAAAATCACCCTGGGAACCTTATTAGGGTGTCTTGACAGAGCTATACTGCGATTTCCAGCCCACAATTCAAAAGTGAAATTTCTTAAAGAGACACTACACTTTCATATAAAATGGCCAAAAATAACCTTATACCATTGCCCACTACAATTATAAACCCCATACATATTTAAAATCACCCTGGGAACCTTCTTAGGGTGTCTTGACAGTGCTATACTGCGATTTCCAGCCCCCAATTCAAAAGTTACGTTCTTAAAGAGACAGTACACTTTCATATAAAATGGCCAAAAATAACCTTATACCATTGCCCACTACAATTATAAACCCCATACATATTTAAAATCACCCTGGGAACCTTCTTAGGGTGTGTTGACAGTGCTATACTGCGATTTCCAGCCCACAATTCAAAAGTGAAATTTCTTAAAGAGACAGTACACTTTCATATAAAATGGCCAAAAATAACCTTATACCATTGCCCACTACAATTATAAACCCCATACATATTTAAAATCACCCTGGGAACCTCCCCAGGGTGTCCTGAAAATGCTATACTGCGATTTCCAGCCCCCAATTCAAAAGTTAAGTTTCTTAAAGAGACAGTACACTTTCATATAAAATGGCCAAAAATAACCTTATACCATTGCCCACTACAATTATAAACCCCATACATATTTAAAATCACCCTGGGAACCTTCTTTGGGTGTCTTGACAGTGCTATACTGCAATTTCCAGCCCCAATTCAAAAGTGAAATTTCTTAAAGAGACAGTACACTTTCATATAAAATGGCCAAAAATAACCTTATACCATTGCCCACTACAATTATAAACCCCATACATATTTAAAATCACCCTGGGCACCTTCTTAGGGTGTCTTGACAGTGCTATACTGCGATTTCCAGCCCCCAATTCAAAAGTGAAATTTCTTAAAGAGACAGTACACTTTCATATAAAATGGCCAAAAATAACCTTATACCATTGACAACTAAAATTATAAACCCCATACATATTTAAAATCACCCTGGGAACCTTCTTAGGGTGTCTTGACAGTGCTATACTGCGATTTCCAGCCCACAATTCAAAAGTGAAAATTCTTAAAGAGACAGTACACTTTCATATAAAATGGCCAAAAATAACCTTATATCATTGCCCACTACAATTATAAACCCCATACATATTTAAAATCACCCTGGGAACCTCCCCAGGGTGTCCTGAAAATGCTATACTGCGATTTCCAGCCCCCAATTCAAAAGTTAAGATTCTTAAAGAGACAGTACACTTTCATATAAAATGGCCAAAAATAACCTTATACCATTGCCCACTACAATTATAAACCCCATACATATTTAAAATAACCCTGAGAACCTTCTTAGGGTGTCCTGAAAATGCTATACTGCGATTTCCAGCCCCCAATTCAAAAGTAAAGTTTCTTAAAGAGACAGTACACTTTCATATAAAATGGCCAAAAATAACATTTACCATTGCCCACTACAATTATAAACCCGATACATATTTAAAATCACCCTGGGAACCTTCTTAGGGTGTCTTGACAGTGTTATACTGCGATTTCCAGCCCACAATTCAAAAGTGAAATTTCTTAAAGAGACAGTACACTTTCATATAAAATGGCCAAAAATAACCTTATGCCATTGCCCACTACAATTATAAACCCCATACATATTTAAAATCACCCTGGGAACCTCCCCAGGGTGTCCTGAAAATGCTATACTGCAATTTCCAGCCCCCAATTCAAAAGTTAAGTTTCTTAAAGAGACAGTACACTTTCATATAAAATGGCCAAAAATAACCTTATACCATTGCCCACTACATTTATAAACCCCATACATATTTAAAATCACCCTGGGAACCTTCTTAGGGTGTCTTGACAGTGCTATACTGCGATTTCCAGCCCACAATTCAAAAGTGAAATTTCTTAAAGAGACAGTACACTTTCATATAAAATGGCCAAAAATAACCTTATACCATTGCCCACTACAATTATAAACCCCATACATATTTAAAATCACCCTGGGAACCTTCCCAGGATGTCCTGAAAATGCTATACTGCGATTTCCAGCCCCCAATTAAAAAGTTACGTTCCTTAAAGAGACAGTACACTTTCATATAAAATGGCCAAAAATAACCTTATACCATTGACAACTACGATTATAAACCCCATACATATTTAAAATGACCCTGGGAACCTTCTTAGGATGTCTTGACAGTGCTATACTGCAATTTCCAGCCCCTCAATTCAAAAGTTAAGTTTCTTAAAGAGACAGTACACTTTCATATAAAATGGCCAAAAATAACCTTATACCATTGCCCACTACAATTATAAACCCCATACATATTTAAAATCACCCTGGGAACCTCCCCAGGGTGTCCTGAAAATGCTATACTGCGATTTCCAGCCCACAATTCAAAAGTGAAATTTCTTAAAGAGACAGTACACTTTCATATAAAATGGCCAAAAATAACCTTATACCATTGCCCACTACAATTATAAACCCCATACATATTTAAAATCACCCTGGGAAACTTCCCAGGGTGTCCTGAAAATGCTATACTGCGATTTCCAGCCCCCAATTCAAAAGTGAAATTTCTTAAAGAGACAGTACACTTTCATATAAAATGGCCAAAAATAACCTTATACCATTGACAACTACGATTATAAACCCCATACATATTTAAAATCACCCTGGGAACCTTCTTAGGGTGTCTTGACAGTGCTATACTGCGCTTTCCAGCCCCCAATTCAAAAGTTAAGATTCTTAAAGAGACAGTACACTTTCATATAAAATGGCCAAAATAACCTTATACCATTGACAACTACAATTATAAACCCCATACATATTTAAAATCACCCTGTTAACCTTCTTAGGGTGTCTTGACAGTGCTATACTGCGATTTCCAGCCCACAATTCAAAAGTGAAATTTCTTAAAGAGACAGTACACTTTCATATAAAATGGCTAAAAATAACCTTATACCATTGCCCACTACAATTATAAACCCCATACATATTTAAAATCACCCTGGGAACCTTCTTAGGGTGTCTTGACAGTTCTATACTGCGATTTCCAGCCCACAATTCAAAAGTGAAATTTCTTAAAGAGACATTACACTTTCATATAAAATGGCCAAAAATAACCTTATACCATTGACAACTACAATTATAAACCCCATACATATTTAAAATCACCCTGGGAACCTTCTTAGGGTGTCTTGACAGTGCTATACTGCGATTTCCAGCTCACAATTCAAAAGTGAAATTTCTTAAAGAGACAGTACACTTTCATATAAAATGGCCAAAAATAACCTTATACCATTGCCCACTACAATTATAAACCCCATACATATTTAAAATCACCCTGGGAACCTTCTTAGGGTGTCTTGACAGTGCTATATTGCCATTTCCAGCCCCCAATTCAAAAGGTAAGTTTCTTAAGGAGACAGTACACTTTCATATAAAATGGCCAAAAATAACCTTATACCATTGCCCACTACAATTATAAACCCCATACATATTTAAAATCACCCTGGGAACCTTCTTAGGGTGTCTTGACAGTGCTATACTCTGATTTCCAGCCCACAATTCAAAAGTGAAATTTCTTAAAGAGACAGTACACTTTCATATAAAATGGCCAAAAATAACCTTATATCATTGCCCACTACAATTATAAACCCCATACATATTTAAAATCACCCTGGGAACCTCCCCAGGGTGTCCTGAAAATGCTATACTGCGATTTCCAGCCCCCAATTCAAAAGTTAAGATTCTTAAAGAGACAGTACACTTTCATATAAAATGGCCAAAAATAACCTTATACCATTGCCCACTACAATTATAAACCCCATACATATTTAAAATCACCCTGGGAACTGTTAGAACCTTGCTGTTAGGTTTTTTTTCCTTTGCTGGTCACATGACCTTGTTGGCCTATTTAATCCTGCTCCGCCCTTCTGGCTTTGCTGGACTTCATTGTATATCTACTTTCTAGCTAGCCTGTGCTCTGTGTCTTGCTCTGTTAGTTTGCTTGGTTTACTGACCTCTATGTTCTATATATTTTGTTTGTTTGTTCGTCTGTCTGCTACTATTTCTGTTAGGAGGTGTCCCATATTCCTCCCAGTCCTTAGTACTTGTAGGGATTCCTCCCCCACATCTATAGGTCTTCGTACAGACTAGCTTAGGACTTTAGCAGGTCTGATCGCAGGATCAGGTTCCCTGTTACATCGTAGGGATTCAGCTGAGTTCTATCGTAGGGACAGATCTCCTCTCTTTCCTTAGCTCTGGTAGCAGAACATAACAGGAACCTTCTTAGGGTGTCTTGACAGTGCTATACTGCGATTTCCAGCCCCAAATTCAAAAGGTAAGTTTCTTAAAGAGACAGTACACTTTCATATAAAATGGCCATAAATAACCTTATACCATTGCCCACTACAATTATAAACCCCATACATATTTAAAATCACCCTGGGAACCTTCTTAGGGTGTCTTGACAGTGCTATACTGCGATTTCCAGCCCCCAATTCAAAAGTTACATTTCTTAAAGAGAGACAGTACACTTTCATATAAAAATGGCCAAAAATAACCTTATACCATTGCCCACTACAATTATAAACCCCATACATATTTAAAATCACCCTGGGAACCTTCTTAGGGTGTCTTGACAGTGCTATACTGCGATTTCCAGCCCCCAATTCAAAAGTTACGTTCTTAAAGAGACAGTACACTTTCATATAAAATGGCCAAAAATAACCTTATACCATTGCCCACTACAATTATAAACCCCATACATATTTAAAATCACCCTGGGAACCTTCTTAAGATGTCTTGACAGTGCTATACTGCGATTTCCAGCCCCCAATTCAAAAGTGAAATTTCTTAAAGAGACAGTACACTTTCATATAAAATGGCCAAAAATAACCTTATACCATTGCCCACAACAATTATAAACCCCATACATATTTAAAATCACCATGGGAACCTTCCCAGGGTGTCCTGACAGTGCTATACTGCGATTTCCAGCCCCCAATTCAAAAGTGAAATTTCTTAAAGAGACAGTACACTTTCATATAAAATGGCCAAAAATAACCTTATACCATTGACAACTAAAATTATAAACCCCATACATATTTAAAATCACCCTGGGAACCTACTTAGGGTGTCTTGACAGTGCTATACTACGATTTCCAGCTCCCAATTCAAAGTTACGTTTCTTAAAGAGACAGTACACTTTCATACAAAATGGCCAAAAATAACCGTATACCATTGCCTACTACAATTATATACCCCATACATATTTAAAATAACCCTGATAACCTTCTTAGGGTGTCTTGACAGTGCTATACTGCCATTTCCAGCCCCCAATTCAAAGTTACGTTTCTTAAAGAGACAGTACACTTTCATATAAAATGGCCAAAAATAACCTTATACCATTGCCCACTACAATTATAAACTCCATACATATTTAAAATCACCCTGGGAACCTCCCCAGGGTGTCCTGAAAATGCTATACTGCAATTTCCAGCCCCCAATTGAAAAGTTAAGTTTCTTAAAGAGACAGTACACTTTCATATAAAATGGCCAAAAATAACCTTATACCATTGACAACTAAAATTATAAACCCCATACATATTAAAAATCACCCTGGGAACCTTATTAGGGTGTCTTGACAGTGCTATACTGCGATTTCCAGCCCACAATTCAAAAGTGAAATTTCTTAAAGAGACACTACACTTTCATATAAAATGGCCAAAAATAACCTTATACCATTGCCCACTACAATTATAAACCCCATACATATTTAAAATCACCCTGGGAACCTTCTTAGGGTGTCTTGACAGTGCTATACTGCGATTTCCAGCCCCCAATTCAAAAGTTACGTTCTTAAAGAGACAGTACACTTTCATATAAAATGGCCAAAAATAACCTTATACCATTGCCCACTACAATTATAAACCCCATACATATTTAAAATCACCCTGGGAACCTTCTTAGGGTGTCTTGACAGTGCTATACTGCGATTTCCAGCCCACAATTCAAAAGTGAAATTTCTTAAAGAGACAGTACACTTTCATATAAAATGGCCAAAAATAACCTTATACCATTGCCCACTACAATTATAAACCCCATACATATTTAAAATCACCCTGGGAACTTCCCCAGGGTGTCCTGAAAATGCTATACTGCGATTTCCAGCCCCCAATTCAAAAGTTAAGTTTCTTAAAGAGACAGTACACTTTCATATAAAATGGCCAAAAATAACCTTATACCATTGCCCACTACAATTATAAACCCCATACATATTTAAAATCACCCTGGGAACCTTCTTTGGGTGTCTTGACAGTGCTATACTGCAATTTCCAGCCCCCAATTCAAAAGTGAAATTTCTTAAAGAGACAGTACACTTTCATATAAAATGGCCAAAAATAACCTTATACCATTGCCCACTACAATTATAAACCCCATACATATTTAAAATCACCCTGGGCACCTTCTTAGGGTGTCTTGACAGTGCTATACTGCGATTTCCAGCCCACAATTCAAAAGTGAAATTTCTTAAAGAGACAGTACACTTTCATATAAAATGGCCAAAAATAACCTTATATCATTGCCCACTACAATTATAAACCCCATACATATTTAAAATCACCCTGGGAACCTCCCCAGGGTGTCCTGAAAATGCTATACTGCGATTTCCAGCCCACAATTCAAAAGTGAAATTTCTTAAAGAGACAGTACACTTTCAAATAAAATGGCCAAAAATAACCTTATACCATTGCCCACTACAATTATAAACCCCATACATATTTAAAATCACCCTGGGAAACTTCCCAGGGTGTCCTGAAAATGCTATACTGCGATTTCCAGCCCCCAATTCAAAAGTGAAATTTCTTAAAGAGACAGTACACTTTCATATAAAATGGCCAAAAATAACCTTATACCATTGACAACTACGATTATAAACCCCATACATATTTAAAATCACCCTGGGAACCTTCTTAGGGTGTCTTGACAGTGCTATACTGCGCTTTCCAGCCCCCAATTCAAAAGTTAAGATTCTTAAAGAGACAGTACACTTTCATATAAAATGGCCAAAATAACCTTATACCATTGACAACTACAATTATAAACCCCATACATATTTAAAATCACCCTGTTAACCTTCTTAGGGTGTCTTGACAGTGCTATACTGCGATTTCCAGCCCACAATTCAAAAGTGAAATTTCTTAAAGAGACAGTACACTTTCATATAAAATGGCTAAAAATAACCTTATACCATTGCCCACTACAATTATAAACCCCATACATATTTAAAATCACCCTGGGAACCTTCTTAGGGTGTCTTGACAGTTCTATACTGCGATTTCCAGCCCACAATTCAAAAGTGAAATTTCTTAAAGAGACATTACACTTTCATATAAAATGGCCAAAAATAACCTTATACCATTGACAACTACAATTATAAACCCCATACATATTTAAAATCACCCTGGGAACCTTCTTAGGGTGTCTTGACAGTGCTATACTGCGATTTCCAGCTCACAATTCAAAAGTGAAATTTCTTAAAGAGACAGTACACTTTCATATAAAATGGCCAAAAATAACCTTATACCATTGCCCACTACAATTATAAACCCCATACATATTTAAAATCACCCTGGGAACCTTCTTAGGGTGTCTTGACAGTGCTATATTGCCATTTCCAGCCCCCAATTCAAAAGGTAAGTTTCTTAAGGAGACAGTACACTTTCATATAAAATGGCCAAAAATAACCTTATACCATTGCCCACTACAATTATAAACCCCATACATATTTAAAATCACCCTGGGAACCTTCTTAGGGTGTCTTGACAGTGCTATACTCTGATTTCCAGCCCACAATTCAAAAGTGAAATTTCTTAAAGAGACAGTACACTTTCATATAAAATGGCCAAAAATAACCTTATATCATTGCCCACTACAATTATAAACCCCATACATATTTAAAATCACCCTGGGAACCTCCCCAGGGTGTCCTGAAAATGCTATACTGCGATTTCCAGCCCCCAATTCAAAAGTTAAGATTCTTAAAGAGACAGTACACTTTCATATAAAATGGCCAAAAATAACCTTATACCATTGCCCACTACAATTATAAACCCCATACATATTTAAAATCACCCTGGGAACTGTTAGAACCTTGCTGTTAGGTTTTTTTTCCTTTGCTGGTCACATGACCTTGTTGGCCTATTTAATCCTGCTCCGCCCTTCTGGCTTTGCTGGACTTCATTGTATATCTACTTTCTAGCTAGCCTGTGCTCTGTGTCTTGCTCTGTTAGTTTGCTTGGTTTACTGACCTCTATGTTCTATATATTTTGTTTGTTTGTTCGTCTGTCTGCTACTATTTCTGTTAGGAGGTGTCCCATATTCCTCCCAGTCCTTAGTACTTGTAGGGATTCCTCCCCCACATCTATAGGTCTTCGTACAGACTAGCTTAGGACTTTAGCAGGTCTGATCGCAGGATCAGGTTCCCTGTTACATCGTAGGGATTCAGCTGAGTTCTATCGTAGGGACAGATCTCCTCTCTTTCCTTAGCTCTGGTAGCAGAACATAACAGGAACCTTCTTAGGGTGTCTTGACAGTGCTATACTGCGATTTCCAGCCCCAAATTCAAAAGGTAAGTTTCTTAAAGAGACAGTACACTTTCATATAAAATGGCCATAAATAACCTTATACCATTGCCCACTACAATTATAAACCCCATACATATTTAAAATCACCCTGGGAACCTTCTTAGGGTGTCTTGACAGTGCTATACTGCGATTTCCAGCCCCCAATTCAAAAGTTACATTTCTTAAAGAGAGACAGTACACTTTCATATAAAAATGGCCAAAAATAACCTTATACCATTGCCCACTACAATTATAAACCCCATACATATTTAAAATCACCCTGGGAACCTTCTTAGGGTGTCTTGACAGTGCTATACTGCGATTTCCAGCCCCCAATTCAAAAGTTACGTTCTTAAAGAGACAGTACACTTTCATATAAAATGGCCAAAAATAACCTTATACCATTGCCCACTACAATTATAAACCCCATACATATTTAAAATCACCCTGGGAACCTTCTTAAGATGTCTTGACAGTGCTATACTGCGATTTCCAGCCCCCAATTCAAAAGTGAAATTTCTTAAAGAGACAGTACACTTTCATATAAAATGGCCAAAAATAACCTTATACCATTGCCCACAACAATTATAAACCCCATACATATTTAAAATCACCATGGGAACCTTCCCAGGGTGTCCTGACAGTGCTATACTGCGATTTCCAGCCCCCAATTCAAAAGTGAAATTTCTTAAAGAGACAGTACACTTTCATATAAAATGGCCAAAAATAACCTTATACCATTGACAACTAAAATTATAAACCCCATACATATTTAAAATCACCCTGGGAACCTACTTAGGGTGTCTTGACAGTGCTATACTACGATTTCCAGCTCCCAATTCAAAGTTACGTTTCTTAAAGAAACAGTACACTTTCATACAAAATGGCCAAAAATAACCTTATACCATTGCCTACTACAATTATATACCCCATACATATTTAAAATAACCCTGATAACCTTCTTAGGGTGTCTTGACAGTGCTATACTGCCATTTCCAGCCCCCAATTCAAAGTTACATTTCTTAAAGAGACAGTACACTTTCATATAAAATGGCCAAAAATAACCTTATACCATTGCCCACTACAATTATAAACTCCATACATATTTAAAATCACCCTGGGAACCTCCCCAGGGTGTCCTGAAAATGCTATACTGCAATTTCCAGCCCCCAATTCAAAAGTTAAGTTTCTTAAAGAGACAGTACACTTTCATATAAAATGGCCAAAAATAACCTTATACCATTGACAACTAAAATTATAAACCCCATACATTTTAAAAATCACCCTGGGAACCTTATTAGGGTGTCTTGACAGTGCTATACTGCGATTTCCAGCCCACAATTCAAAAGTGAAATTTCTTAAAGAGACACTACACTTTCATATAAAATGGCCAAAAATAACCTTATACCATTGCCCACTACAATTATAAACCCCATACATATTTAAAATCACCCTGGGAACCTTCTTAGGGTGTCTTGACAGTGCTATACTGCGATTTCCAGCCCCCAATTCAAAAGTTACGTTCTTAAAGAGACAGTACACTTTCATATAAAATGGCCAAAAATAACCTTATACCATTGCCCACTACAATTATAAACCCCATACATATTTAAAATCACCCTGGGAACCTTCTTAGGGTGTCTTGACAGTGCTATACTGCGATTTCCAGCCCACAATTCAAAAGTGAAATTTCTTAAAGAGACAGTACACTTTCATATAAAATGGCCAAAAATAACCTTATACCATTGCCCACTACAATTATAAACCCCATACATATTTAAAATCACCCTGGGAACTTCCCCAGGGTGTCCTGAAAATGCTATACTGCGATTTCCAGCCCCCAATTCAAAAGTTAAGTTTCTTAAAGAGACAGTACACTTTCATATAAAATGGCCAAAAATAACCTTATACCATTGCCCACTACAATTATAAACCCCATACATATTTAAAATCACCCTGGGAACCTTCTTAGGGTGTCTTGACAGTGCTATACTGCGATTTCCAGCCCCCAATTCAAAAGTTACGTTCTTAAAGAGACAGTACACTTTCATATAAAATGGCCAAAAATAACCTTATACCATTGCCCACTACAATTATAAACCCCATACATATTTAAAATCACCCTGGGAACCTTCTTTGGGTGTCTTGACAGTGCTATACTGCAATTTCCAGCCCCCAATTCAAAAGTGAAATTTCTTAAAGAGACAGTACACTTTCATATAAAATGGCCAAAAATAACCTTATACCATTGCCCACTACAATTATAAACCCCATACATATTTAAAATCACCCTGGGCACCTTCTTAGGGTGTCTTGACAGTGCTATACTGCGATTTCCAGCCCCCAATTCAAAAGTGAAATTTCTTAAAGAGACAGTACACTTTCATATAAAATGGCCAAAAATAACCTTATACCATTGACAACTAAAATTATAAACCCCATACATATTTAAAATCACCCTGGGAACCTTCTTAGGGTGTCTTGACAGTGCTATACTGCGATTTCCAGCCCACAATTCAAAAGTGAAAATTCTTAAAGAGACAGTACACTTTCATATAAAATGGCCAAAAATAACCTTATATCATTGCCCACTACAATTATAAACCCCATACATATTTAAAATCACCCTGGGAACCTCCCCAGGGTGTCCTGAAAATGCTATACTGCGATTTCCAGCCCCCAATTCAAAAGTTAAGATTCTTAAAGAGACAGTACACTTTCATATAAAATGGCCAAAAATAACCTTATACCATTGCCCACTACAATTATAAACCCCATACATATTTAAAATAACCCTGAGAACCTTCTTAGGGTGTCCTGAAAATGCTATACTGCGATTTCCAGCCCCCAATTCAAAAGTAAAGTTTCTTAAAGAGACAGTACACTTTCATATAAAATGGCCAAAAATAACATTTACCATTGCCCACTACAATTATAAACCCGATACATATTTAAAATCACCCTGGGAACCTTCTTAGGGTGTCTTGACAGTGTTATACTGCGATTTCCAGCCCACAATTCAAAAGTGAAATTTCTTAAAGAGACAGTACACTTTCATATAAAATGGCCAAAAATAACCTTATACCATTGCCCACTACAATTATAAACCCCATACATATTTAAAATCACCCTGGAAACCTCCCCAGGGTGTCCTGAAAATGCTATACTGCAATTTCCAGCCCCCAATTCAAAAGTTAAGTTTCTTAAAGAGACAGTACACTTTCATATAAAATGGCCAAAAATAACCTTATACCATTGCCCACTACATTTATAAACCCCATACATATTTAAAATCACCCTGGGAACCTTCTTAGGGTGTCTTGACAGTGCTATACTGCGATTTCCAGCCCACAATTCAAAAGTGAAATTTCTTAAAGAGACAGTACACTTTCATATAAAATGGCCAAAAATAACCTTATACCATTGCCCACTACAATTATAAACCCCATACATATTTAAAATCACCCTGGGAACCTTCCCAGGATGTCCTGAAAATGCTATACTGCGATTTCCAGCCCCCAATTCAAAAGTAAAGTTTCTTAAAGAGACAGTGCACTTTCATATAAAATGGCCAAAAATAACCTTATACCATTGCCCACTACAATTATAAACCCAATACATATTTAAAATCACCCTGGGAACCTTCTTAGGGTGTCTTGACAGTGCTATACTGCGATTTCCAGCCCCCAATTCAAAAGTTACGTTCCTTAAAGAGACAGTACACTTTCATATAAAATGGCCAAAAATAACCTTATACCATTGACAACTACGATTATAAACCCCATACATATTTAAAATCACCCTGGGAACCTTCTTAGGATGTCTTGACAGTGCTATACTGCAATTTCCAGCCCCTCATACAAAAGTTAAGTTTCTTAAAGAGACAGTACACTTTCATATAAAATGGCCAAAAATAACCTTATACCATTGCCCACTACAATTATAAACCCCATACATATTTAAAATCACCCTGGGAACCTCCCCAGGGTGTCCTGAAAATGCTATACTGCGATTTCCAGCCCACAATTCAAAAGTGAAATTTCTTAAAGAGACAGTACACTTTCATATAAAATGGCCAAAAATAACCTTATACCATTGCCCACTACAATTATAAACCCCATACATATTTAAAATCACCCTGGGAAACTTCCCAGGGTGTCCTGAAAATGCTATACTGCGATTTCCAGCCCCCAATTCAAAAGTGAAATTTCTTAGAGACATTACACTTTCATATAAAATGGCCAAAAATAACCTTATACCATTGACAACTACAATTATAAACCCCATACATATTTAAAATCACCCTGGGAACCTTCTTAGGGTGTCTTGACAGTGCTATACTGCGATTTCCAGCTCACAATTCAAAAGTGAAATTTCTTAAAGAGACAGTACACTTTCATATAAAATGGCCAAAAATAACCGTATATCATTGCCCACTACAATTATAAACCCCATACATATTTAAAATCACCCTGGGAACCTCCCCAGGGTGTCCTGAAAATGCTATACTGCGATTTCCAGCCCCCAATTCAAAAGTTAAGATTCTTAAAGAGACATTACACTTTCATATAAAATGGCCAAAAATAACCTTATACCATTGACAACTACAATTATAAACCCCATACATATTTAAAATCACCCTGGGAACCTTCTTAGGGTGTCTTGACAGTGCTATACTGCGATTTCCAGCTCACAATTCAAAAGTGAAATTTCTTAAAGAGACAGTACACTTTCATATAAAATGGCCAAAAATAACCTTATACCATTGCCCACTACAATTATAAACCCCATACATATTAAAAATCACCCTGGGAACCTTCTTAGGGTGTCTTGACAGTGCTATATTGCGATTTCCAGCCCACAATTCAAAAGGTAAGTTTCTTAAGGAGACAGTACACTTTCATATAAAATGGCCAAAAATAACCTTATACCATTGCCCACTACAATTATAAACCCCATACATATTTAAAATCACCCTGGGAACCTTCCCAGAGTGTACTGAAAATGCTAGACTGCGATTTCCAGCCCCCAATTCAAAGTTACCTTTCTTAAAGAGACAGTACACTTTCATATAAAATGGCCAAAAATAACCTTATACCATTGCCTACTACAATTATAAACCCTATACATATTTAAAATCACCCTGGGAACCTTCTTAACGTGTCTTGACAGTGCTATACTGCGATTTCCAGCCCACAATTCAAAAGTGAAATTTCTTAAAGAGACAGTACACTTTCATATAAAATGGCCAAAAATAACCTTATACCATTGACAACTACAATTATGAACCCCATACATATTTAAAATCACCCTGGGAACCTTCTTAGGGTGTCTTGACAGTGCTATACTGCGATTTCCAGCCCACAATTCAAAAGTGAAATTTCTTAAAGAGACATTACACTTTCATATAAAATGGCCAAAAATAACCTTATACCATTGACAACTACAATTATAAACCCCATACATATTTAAAATCACCCTGGGAACCTTCTTAGGGTGTCTTGACAGTGCTATACTGCGATTTCCAGCTCACAATTCAAAAGTGAAATTTCTTAAAGAGACAGTACACTTTCATATAAAATGGCCAAAAATAACCTTATACCATTGCCCACTACAATTATAAACCCCATACATATTTAAAATCACCCTGGGAACCTTCTTAGGGTGTCTTGACAGTGCTATATTGCCATTTCCAGCCCCCAATTCAAAAGGTAAGTTTCTTAAGGAGACAGTACACTTTCATATAAAATGGCCAAAAATAACCTTATACCATTGCCCACTACAATTATAAACCCCATACATATTTAAAATCACCCTGGGAACCTTCTTAACGTGTCTTGACAGTGCTATACTGCGATTTCCAGCCCACAATTCAAAAGTGAAATTTCTTAAAGAGACAGTACACTTTCATATAAAATGGCCAAAATAACCTTATACCAATGCCCACTACAATTATAAACCCCATACATATTTAAAGTCACCCTGGGAACCTTCCCAGAGTGTACTGAAAATGCTAGACTGCGATTTCCAGCCCCCAATTCAAAGTTACGTTTCTTAAAGAGACAGTACACTTTCATATAAAATGGCCAAAAATAACCTTATACCATTGCCCACTACAATTATAAACCCTATACATATTTAAAATCAACATGGGAACCTTCTTAGGGTGTCTTGACAGTGCTATACTGCGATTTCCAATCCCCAATTCAAAAGTTACGTTCTTAAAGAGACAGTACACTTTCATATAAAATGGCCAAAAATGATCTTATACCATTGCCCACTACAATTATAAACCCCATATATATTTAAAATCACCCTGGGAACCTTCTTAGGGTGTCTTGACAGTGCTATACTGCGATTTCCAGCCCCCAATTCTAAAGTTACGTTTCTTAAAGAGACAGTACACTTTCATATAAAATGGCCAAAAATAACCTTATACCATTGCCCACTACAATTATAAACCCCATACATATTTAAAATCACCCTGGGAACCTTCTTAGGGTGTCTTGACAGTGCTATACTGCGATTTCCAGCCCCCAATTCAAAAGGTAAGTTTCTTAAAGAGACAGTACACTTTCATATAAAATGGCCCAAAATAACCTTATACCATTGCCCACTACAATTATAAACCCCATACATATTTAAAATCACCCTGGGAACCTTCTTATGGTGTCTTGACAGTGCTATACTGTGATATCCAGCCCCCAATTCAAAAGTTAAATTTATTAAAGAGACAGTACACTTTCATATAAAATGGCCAAAAATAACCTTATACCATTGCCCACTACAATTATAAACCCCATACATATTTAAAATCACCCTGGGAACCTTCTTAGGGTTTCTTGACAGTGCTATACTGCGATTTCCAGCCCCCAATTCAAAAGTTAAATTTCTTAAAGAGACAGTACACTTTCATATAAAATGGCCAAAAATAACCTTATACCATTGCCCACTACAATTATAAACCCCACACATATTTAAAATCACCCTGGGAACCTTCTTAGGATGTCTTGACAGTGCTATACTGCGATTTCCAGCCCCCAATTCAAAAGCTAAGTTTCTTAAAGAGACAGTACACTTTCATATAAAATGGCCAAAAATAACCTTATACCATTGCCCACTACAATTATAAACCCCATACATATTTAAAATCACCCTGAGAACCTTCTTAGGGTGTCTTGACAGTGCTATACTGTGATTTCCAGCCCCCAATTCAAAAGTTAAATTTCTTAAAGAGACAGTACACTTTCATATAAAATGGCCAAAAATAACCTTATACCATTGCCCACTACAATTATAAACCCCACACATATTTAAAATCACCCTGGGAACCTTCTTAGGATGTCTTGACAGTGCTATACTGCAATTTCCAGCCCCTCAATTCAAAACGTAAGTTTCTTAAGGAGACAGTACACTTTCATATAAAATGGCCAAAAATAACCTTATACCATTGCCCACTACAATTATAAACCCCATACATATTTAAAATCACCCTGGGAACCTTCTTAACGTGTCTTGACAGTGCTATACTGCGATTTCCAGCCCACAATTCAAAAGTGAAATTTCTTAAAGAGACAGTACACTTTCATATAAAATGGCCAAAATAACCTTATACCAATGCCCACTACAATTATAAACCCGATACATATTTAAAGTCACCCTGGGAACCTTCCCAGAGTGTACTGAAAATGCTAGACTGCGATTTCCAGCCCCCAATTCAAAGTTACGTTTCTTAAAGAGACAGTACACTTTCATATAAAATGGCCCAAAATAACCTTATACCATTGCCTACTACAATTATAAACCCTATACATATTTAAAATAACCCTGAGAACCTTCTTAGGGTGTCTTGACAGTGCTATACTGCCATTTCCAGCCCCCAATTCAAAAGTTAAGTTTCTTAAAGAGACAGTACACTTTCATATAAAATTGCCAAAAATAACCTTATACCATTGCCCACTACAATTATAAACCCTATACATATTTAAAATCACCCTGGGAACCTCCCCAGGGTGTCTTCACAGTGCTATACTGCGATTTCCAGCCCACAATTCAAAAGTGAAATTTCTTAAAGAGACAGTACACTTTCATATAAAATGGCCAAAAATAACCTTATACCATTGCCCACTACAATTATAAACCCCATACATATTTAAAATCACCCTGGGAACCTCCCCAGGGTGTCCTGAAAATGCTATACTGCGATTTCCAGCCCCCAATTCAAAAGTGAAATTTCTTAAAGAGACAGTACACTTTCATATAAAATGGCCAAAAATAACCTTATACCATTGCCCACTACAATTATAAACCCCATACATATTTAAAATCACCCTGGGAACCTTCCCAGGGTGTCCTGAAAATGCTATACTGCGATTTCCAGCCCCCAATTCAAAAGTTACGTTCTTAAAGAGACAGTACACTTTCATATAAAATGGCCAAAAATAACCTTATACCATTGCCCACTACAATTATAAACCCCATGCATATTTAAGATCACCCTGGGAACCTTCTTAGGGTGTCTTGACAGTGCTATACTGCGATTTCCAGCCCACAATTCAAAAGTGAAATTTCTTAAAGAGACAGTACACTTTCATATAAAATGGCCAAAAATAACCTTATACCATTGCCCACTACAATTATAAACCCCATACATATTTAAAATCACCCTGGGAACCTTCTTAGGGTGTCTTGACAGTGCTATACTGCGATTTCCAGCCCCCAATTCAAAAGGTAAGTTTCTTAAAGAGACAGTACACTTTCATATAAAATGGCCCAAAATAACCTTATACCATTGCCCACTACAATTATAAACCCCATACATATTTAAAATCACCCTGGGAACCTTCTTATGGTGTCTTGACAGTGCTATACTGTGATATCCAGCCCCCAATTCAAAAGTTAAATTTATTAAAGAGACAGTACACTTTCATATAAAATGGCCAAAAATAACCTTATACCATTGCCCACTACAATTATAAACCCCATACATATTTAAAATCACCCTGGGAACCTTCTTAGGGTTTCTTGACAGTGCTATACTGCGATTTCCAGCCCCCAATTCAAAAGTTAAATTTCTTAAAGAGACAGTACACTTTCATATAAAATTGGCAAAAATAACCTTATACCATTGCCCACTACAATTATAAACCCCATACATATTTAAAATCACCCTGGGAACCTTCTTAGGGTTTCTTGACAGTGCTATACTGCGATTTCCAGCCCCCAATTCAAAAGTTAAATTTCTTAAAGAGACAGTACACTTTCATATAAAATGGCCAAAAATAACCTTATACCATTGCCCACTACAATTATAAACCCCACACATATTTAAAATCACCCTGGGAACCTTCTTAGGATGTCTTGACAGTGCTATACTGCGATTTCCAGCCCCCAATTCAAAAGCTAAGTTTCTTAAAGAGACAGTACACTTTCATATAAAATGGCCAAAAATAACCTTATACCATTGCCCACTACAATTATAAACCCCATACATATTTAAAATCACCCTGAGAACCTTCTTAGGGTGTCTTGACAGTGCTATACTGTGATTTCCAGCCCCCAATTCAAAAGTGAAATTTATTAAAGAGACAGTACACTTTCATATAAAATGGCCAAAAATAACCTTATACCATTGATAACTACAATTATAAACCCCATACATATTTAAAATCACCCTGGGAACCTTCTTAGGGTGTCTTGACAGTGCTATACTGCGTTTTCCAGCCCCCAATTCAAAAGTGAAATTTCTTAAAGAGACAGTACACTTTCATATAAAATGGCCAAAAATAACCTTATACCATTGCCCACTACAATTATAAACCCCATACATATTTAAAATCACCCTATGAACCTTCTTAGGATGTCTTGACAGTGCTATACTGCAATTTCCAGCCCCTCAATTCAAAAGGTAAGTTTCTTAAGGAGACAGTACACTTTCATATAAAATGGCCAAAAATAACCTTATACCATTGCCCACTACAATTATAAACCCCATACATATTTAAAATCACCCTGGGAACCTTCTTAACGTGTCTTGACAGTGCTATACTGCGATTTCCAGCCCACAATTCAAAAGTGAAATTTCTTAAAGAGACAGTACACTTTCATATAAAATGGCCAAAATAACCTTATACCAATGCCCACTACAATTATAAACCCGATACATATTTAAAGTCACCCTGGGAACCTTCCCAGAGTGTACTGAAAATGCTAGACTGCGATTTCCAGCCCCCAATTCAAAGTTACGTTTCTTAAAGAGACAGTACACTTTCATACAAAATGGCCCAAAATAACCTTATACCATTGTCTACTACAATTATAAACCCTATACATATTTAAAATAACCCTGAAAACCTTCTTAGGGTGTCTTGACAGTGCTATACTGCGATTTCCAGCCCACAATTCAAAAGTGAAATTTCTTAAAGAGACAGTACACTTTTATATAAAATGGCCAAAAATAACCTTATACCATTGCCCATTACAATTATAAACCCCATACATATTTAAAATCACCCTGGGAACCTTCTTAGGGTGTCTTGACAGTGCTATACTGCGATTTCCAGCCCACAATTCAAAAGTGAAATTTCTTAAAGAGACATTACACTTTCATATAAAATGGCCAAAAATAACCTTATACCATTGACAACTACAATTATAAACCCCATACATATTTAAAATCACCCTGGGAACCTTCTTAGGGTGTCTTGACAGTGCTATACTGCGATTTCCAGCTCACAATTCAAAAGGTAAGTTTCTTAAGGAGACAGTACACTTTCATATAAAATGGCGAAAAATAACCTTATACCATTGCCCACTACAATTATAAACCCCATACATATTTAAAATCACCCTGGGAACCTTCTTAACGTGTCTTGACAGTGCTATACTGCGATTTCCAGCCCACAATTCAAAAGTGAAATTTCTTAAAGAGACAGTACACTTTCATATAAAATGGCCAAAATAACCTTATACCAATGCCCACTACAATTATAAACCCCATACATATTTAAAGTCACCCTGGGAACCTTCCCAGAGTGTACTGAAAATGCTAGACTGCGATTTCCAGCCCCCAATTCAAAAGTTAAGTTTCTTAAAGAGACAGTACACTTTCATATAAAATGGCCAAAAATAACCTTATACCATTGCCCACTACAATTATAAACCCTATACATATTTAAAATCACCCTGGGAACCTCCCCAGGGTGTCTTCACTGTGCTATACTGCGATTTCCAGCCCACAATTCAAAAGTGAAATTTCTTAAAGAGACAGTACACTTTCATATAAAATGGCCAAAAATAACCTTATACCATTGCCCACTACAATTATAAACCCCATACATATTTAAAATCACCCTGGGAACCTCCCCAGGGTGTCCTGAAAATGCTATACTGCGATTTCCAGCCCCCAATTCAAAAGTGAAATTTCTTAAAGAGACAGTACACTTTCATATAAAATGGCCAAAAATAACCTTATACCATTGCCCACTACAATTATAAACCCCAAACATATTTAAAATCACCCTGGGAACCTTCCCAGGGTGTCCTGAAAATGCTATACTGCGATTTCCAGCCCCCAATTCAAAAGTTACGTTCTTAAAGAGACAGTACACTTTCATATAAAATGGCCAAAAATAACCTTATACCATTGCCCACTACAATTATAAACCCCATGCATATTTAAGATCACCCTGGGAACCTTCTTAGGGTGTCTTGACGGTGCTATACTGCGATTTCCAGCCCACAATTCAAAAGTGAAATTTCTTAAAGAGACAGTACACTTTCATATAAAATGGCCAAAAATAACCTTATACCATTGCCCACTACAATTATAAACCCCATACATATTTAAAATCACCCTGGGAACCATATCAGGGTGTCTTGACAGTGCTATACTGCGATTTCCAGCCCCCAATTCAAAAGCTAAGTTTCTTAAAGAGACAGTACACTTTCATATAAAATGGCCAAAAATAACCTTATACCATTGCCCACTACAATTATAAACCCCATACATATTTAAAATCACCCTGGGAACCTTTTTAGGGTGTCCTGAAAATGCTATACTGCGATTTCCAGCCCCCAATTCAAAAGTGAAATTTCTTAAAGAGACAGTACACTTTCATATAAAATGGCCAAAAATAACCTTATACCATTGCCCACTGCGATTATAAACCCCATACATATTTAAAATCAACCTGGGAACCTTCTTAGGGTGTCTTGACAGTGCTATACTGCGATTTCCAGCCCACAATTCAAAAGTGAAATTTCTTAAAGAGACAGTACACTTTCATATAAAATGGCCAAAAATAACCTTATACCATTGTCCAATACAATTATAAACCCCATACATATTTAAAATCACCCTGGGAACCTCCCCAGGGTGTCCTGAAAATGCTATACTGCGATTTCCAGCCCCCAATTCAAAAGTGAAATTTCTTAAAGAGACAGTACACTTTCATATAAAATGGCCAAAAATAACCTTATACCTTTGACAACTACAATTATAAACCCCATACATATTTAAAATCACCCTGGGAACCTTCTTAGGGTGTCTTGACAGTGCTATACTGCGATTTCCAGCTCACAATTCAAAAGGTAAGTTTCTTAAGGAGACAGTACACTTTCATATAAAATGGCGAAAAATAACCTTATACCATTGCCCACTACAATTATAAACCCCATACATATTTAAAATCACCCTGGGAACCTTCTTAACGTGTCTTGACAGTGCTATACTGCGATTTCCAGCCCACAATTCAAAAGTGAAATTTCTTAAAGAGACAGTACACTTTCATATAAAATGGCCAAAATAACCTTATACCAATGCCCACTACAATTATAAACCCCATACATATTTAAAGTCACCCTGGGAACCTTCCCAGAGTGTACTGAAAATGCTAGACTGCGATTTCCAGCCCCCAATTCAAAAGTTAAGTTTCTTAAAGAGACAGTACACTTTCATATAAAATGGCCAAAAATAACCTTATACCATTGCCCACTACAATTATAAACCCTATACATATTTAAAATCACCCTGGGAACCTCCCCAGGGTGTCTTCACAGTGCTATACTGCGATTTCCAGCCCACAATTCAAAAGTGAAATTTCTTAAAGAGACAGTACACTTTCATATAAAATGGCCAAAAATAACCTTATACCATTGCCCACTACAATTATAAACCCCATACATATTTAAAATCACCCTGGGAACCTCCCCAGGGTGTCCTGAAAATGCTATACTGCGATTTCCAGCCCCCAATTCAAAAGTGAAATTTCTTAAAGAGACAGTACACTTTCATATAAAATGGCCAAAAATAACCTTATACCATTGCCCACTACAATTATAAACCCCATACATATTTAAAATCACCCTGGGAACCTTCCCAGGGTGTCCTGAAAATGCTATACTGCGATTTCCAGCCCCCAATTCAAAAGTTACGTTCTTAAAGAGACAGTACACTTTCATATAAAATGGCCAAAAATAACCTTATACCATTGCCCACTACAATTATAAACCCCATGCATATTTAAGATCACCCTGGGAACCTTCTTAGGGTGTCTTGACGGTGCTATACTGCGATTTCCAGCCCACAATTCAAAAGTGAAATTTCTTAAAGAGACAGTACACTTTCATATAAAATGGCCAAAAATAACCTTATACCATTGCCCACTACAATTATAAACCCCATACATATTTAAAATCACCCTGGGAACCATATCAGGGTGTCTTGACAGTGCTATACTGCGATTTCCAGCCCCCAATTCAAAAGCTAAGTTTCTTAAAGAGACAGTACACTTTCATATAAAATGGCCAAAAATAACCTTATACCATTGCCCACTACAATTATAAACCCCATACATATTTAAAATCACCCTGGGAACCTTTTTAGGGTGTCCTGAAAATGCTATACTGCGATTTCCAGCCCCCAATTCAAAAGTGAAATTTCTTAAAGAGACAGTACACTTTCATATAAAATGGCCAAAAATAACCTTATACCATTGCCCACTGCGATTATAAACCCCATACATATTTAAAATCAACCTGGGAACCTTCTTAGGGTGTCTTGACAGTGCTATACTGCGATTTCCAGCCCACAATTCAAAAGTGAAATTTCTTAAAGAGACAGTACACTTTCATATAAAATGGCCAAAAATAACCTTATACCATTGTCCAATACAATTATAAACCCCATACATATTTAAAATCACCCTGGGAACCTCCCCAGGGTGTCCTGAAAATGCTATACTGCGATTTCCAGCCCCCAATTCAAAAGTGAAATTTCTTAAAGAGACAGTACACTTTCATATAAAATGGCCAAAAATAACCTTATACCTTTGACAACTACAATTATAAACCCCATACATATTTAAAATCACCCTGGGAACCTTCTTAGGGTGTCTTGACAGTGCTATACTGCGATTTCCAGCCCCCAATTCAAAAGTGAAATTTCTTAAAGAGACAGTACACTTTCATATAAAATGGCCAAAAATAACCTTATACCATTGCCCACTACAATTATAAACCCCATACATATTTAAAATCACCCTGGGAATCTTCTTAGGGTTTCTTGTCAGTGCTATACTGCGATTTCCAGCCCCCAATTCAAAAGGTATGTTTCTTAAAGAGACACTACACTTTCATATAAAATGGCCAAAAATAACCTTATACCATTGCCTACTACAATTATAAACCCCATACATATTTAAAATCACCCTGGGAACCTTCTTAGGGTGTCTTGACAGTGCTATACTGCGATTTCCAGCCCCCAATTCAAAAGTGAAGTTTCTTAAAGAGACAGTACACTTTCATATAAAATGGCCAAAAATAACCTTATACCATTGCCCACTACAATTATAAACCCCATACATATTTAAAATCACCCTGGGAACCTTCTAAGGTTGTCTTGACAGTGCTATACTGCGATTTCCAGCCCACAATTCAAAAGTGAAATTTCTTAAAGAGACAGTACACTAACATATAAAATGGCCAAAAATAGCCTTATACCATTGCCCACTACAATTATAAACCCCATACATATTTAAAATCACCCTGGGAACCTTCTTAGGGTGTCTTGACAGTGCTATACTGCAATTTCCAGCCCCCAATTCAAAAGTTTAATTTCTTAAAGAGACAGTACACTTTCATATAAAATGGTAAAAAATAACCTTATACCATTGACAACTACAATTATAAACCCCATACATATTTAAAATCACCCTGGGAACCTTCTTAGGGTGTCTTGACAGTGCTATACTGCGATTTCCAGCCCACAATTCAAAAGTGAAATTTCTTAAAGAGACAGTACACTTTAATATAAAATGGCCAAAAATAACCTTATATTAATGCTCACTACAATTATAAACCCCATACATATTTAAAATCACCCTGGGAACCTTCTTAGGGTGTCTTGACAGTGCTATACTGCGATTTCCAGCCCACAATTCAAAAGTGAAATTTCTTAAAGAGACAGTACACTTTCATATAAAATGGCCAAAAATAACCTTATACCATTGCCCACTACAATTATAAACCCCATACATATTTAAAATCACCCTGGGAACCTCCCCAGGGTGTCCTGAAAATGCTATACTGCGATTTCCAGCCCACAATTCAAAAGTGAAATTTCTTAAAGAGACAGTACACTTTCATATAAAATGGCCAAAAATAACCTTATACCATTGCCCACTACAATTATAAACCCCATACATATTTAAAATCACCCTGGGAACCTCCCCAGGGTGTCCTGAAAATGCTATACTGCGATTTCCAGCCCTCCAATTCAAAAGTTACGTTCTTAAAGAGACAGTACACTGTCATATAAAATGGCCAAAAATAACCTTTTACCATTGCCCACTACAATTATAAACCCCATACATATTTAAAATCACCCTGGGAACCTACTTAGGGTGTCTTGACAGTGCTATACTGCGATTTCCTGCCCCCAATTCAAAAGTTACGTTCTTAAAGAGGCAGTACACTTTCATATAAAATGGCCAAAAATAACCTTATACCATTGCCCACTACAATTATAAACCCCATACATATTTAAAATCACCCTGGGAACCTTCTTAGGGTGTCTTGACAGTGCTATACTGTGATTTCCAGCCCCCAATTCAAAAGTTTAATTTCTTAAAGAGACAGTACACTTTCATATAAAATGCCCAAAAATAACCTTATACCATTGCCCACTACAATTATAAACCCTATTCATATTTAAAATCACCCTGGGAACCTTCTTAGGGTTTCTTGACAGTGCTATACTGTGATTTCCAGCCCCCAATTCAAAAGTTTAATTTCTTAAAGAGACAGTACACTTTCATATAAAATGGCAAAAAATAACCTTATACCATTGACAACTACAATTATAAACCCCATACATATTTAAAATCACCCTGGGAACCTTCTTAGGGTGTCTTGACAGTGCTATACTTAGATTTCCAGCCCCCAATTCAAAAGTTACGTTCTTAAAGAGACAGTACACTTTCATATAAAATGGCCAAAAATAACCTTATACCATTGCCCACTACAATTATAAACCCCATACATATTTAAAATCACCATGGGAACCTTCCCAGGGTGTCCTGAAAATGCTATACTGCAATTTCCAGCCCCCAATTCAAAAGTTTAATTTCTTAAAGAGACAGTACACTTTCATATAAAATGGCCAAAAATAACCTTATACCATTGACAACTACAATTATAAACCCCATACATATTTAAAATCACCCTGGGAACCTTCTTAGGGTGTCCTGAAAATGCTATACTGCGATTTCCAGCCCCCAATTCAAAAGTTAAGATTCTTAAAGAGACAGTACACTTTCATATAAAATGGCCAAAAATAACCTTATACCATTGACAACTACAATTATAAACCCCATACAAATTTAAAATCACCCTGGGAACCTTCTTAGGGTGTCTTGACAGTGCTATACTGCGATTTCCAGCCCACGATTCAAAAGTGAAATTTCTTAAAGAGACAGTACACTTTCATATAAAATGGCCAAAAATAACCTTATACCATTGCCCACTACAATTATCAACCCCATACATATTTAAAATCACCCTGGGAACCTTCCCAGGGTGTCCTGAGAATGCTATACTGCGATATCCAGCCCACAATTCAAAAGTAAAGTTTCTTAAAGAGACAGTACACTTTCATATAAAATGGCCAAAAATAACCTTATACCATTGCCCACTACAATTATAAACCCCATACATATTTAAAATCACCCTGGGAATCTTCTAAGGGTTTCTTGACAGTGCTATACTGCGATTTCCAGCCCCCAATTCAAAAGGTAAGTTTCTTAAAGAGAAACTACACTTTCATATAAAATGGCCAAAAATAATCTTATACCATTGCCTACTACAATTATAAACCCCATACATATTTAAAATCACCCTGGGAACCTTCTTAGGGTGTCTTGACAGTGCTATACTGCGATTTCCAGCCCCCAATTCAAAAGTGAAGTTTCTTAAAGAGACAGTACACTTTCATATGAAATGGCCAAAAATAACCTTATACCATTTCCCACTACAATTATAAACCCCATACATATTTAAAATCACCATGGGAACCTTCCCAGGGTGTCCTGAAAATGCTATACTGCGATTTCCAGCCCCCAATTCAAAAGTTTAATTTCTTAAAGAGACAGTACACTTTCATACAAAATGGCAAGAAATAACCTTATACCATTGCCCACTACAATTATAAAGCCCATACATATTTAAAATCACCCTGGGAACCTTCTTAGGGTGTCTTGACAGTGCTATACTGCGATTTCCAGCCCCCAATTCAAAAGTGAAATTTCTTAAAGAGACAGTACACTTTCATATAAAATGGCCAAAAATAACCTTATACCATTGCCCACTACAATTATAAACCCCATACATATTTAAAATCACCTTGGGAACCTTCTAAGGATGTCTTGACAGTGCTATACTGCGATTTCCAGCCCCCAATTCAAAAGTGAAGTTTCTTAAAGAGACAGTACACTTTCATATGAAATGGCCAAAAATAACCTTATACCATTGCCCACTACAATTATAAAGCCCATACATATTTAAAATCACCTTGGGAACCTACTAAGGATGTCTTGACAGTGCTATACTGCGATTTCCAGCCCCCAATTCAAAAGTGAAGTTTCTTAAAGAGACAGTACACTTTCATATGAAATGTTCAAAAATAACCTTATACCATTTCCCACTACAATTATAAACCCCATACATATTTAAAATCACCATGGGAACCTTCCCAGGGTGTCCTGAAAATGCTATACTGCGATTTCCAGCCCCCAATTCAAAAGTGAAGTTTCTTAAAGAGACAGTACACTTTCATATAAAATGGCCAAAAATAACCTTATACCATTGCCCACTACAATTATAAACCCCATACATATTTAAAATCACCCTGGGAATCTTCTTAGGGTTTCTTGTCAGTGCTATACTGCGAATTCCAGCCCCCAATTCAAAAGGTAAGTTTCTTAAAGAGACACTACACTTTCATATAAAATGGCCAAAAATAACCTTATACCATTGCCTACTACAATTATAAACCCCATACATATTTAAAATCACCCTGGGAACCTTCTTAGGGTTTCTTGACAGTGCTATAATGCGATTTCCAGCCCCCAATTCAAAAGTTTAATTTCTTAAAGAAACAGTACACTTTCATATAAAATGGCCAAAAATAACCTTATACAATTGCCCACTACAATTATAAACCCCATACATATTTAAAATCACCCTGGGAACCTTCTTAGGTTGTCTTGACAGTGCTATACTGCGATTTCCAGCCCCCAATTCAAAAGTTAAGTTTCTTAAAGAGACAGTAAACTTTCATATAAAATGGCCAAAAATAACCTCATACCATTGCCAACTACAATTATAAACCCCATACATATTTAAATTCACCTTGGGAACCTTCCCAGGGTGTCCTGAAAATGCTATACTGCGATTTCCAGCCCCCAATTCAAAAGTGAAATTTCTTAAAGAGACAGTACACTTTCATATAAAATGGCCAAAAATAACCTTATACCATTGTCCACTACAATTATAAACCCCATACATATTTAAAATCACCCTGGGAACCTTCTTAGGGTGTCTTGACAGTGCTATACTGCGATTTCCAGCCCCCAATTCAAAAGTGAAATTTCTTAAAGAGACAGTACACTTTCATATAAAATGGCCAAAAATAACCTTATACCATTGCCCACTACAATTATAAACCCCATACATATTTAAAATCACCCTGGGAACCTTCTTAGGGTGTCTTGACAGTGCTATACTGCGATTTCCAGCCCCAATTCAAAAGTGAAATTTCTTAAAGAGACAGTACACTTTCATATAAAATGGCCAAAAATAACCTTATACCATTGCCCACTACAATTATAAACCCCATACATATTTAAAATCACCTTGGGAACCTTCTAAGGATGTCTTGACAGTGCTATACTGCGATTTCCAGCCCCCAATTCAAAATTTAACTTTCTTAAAGAGACAGTACACTTTCATATAAAATGGCCAAAAATAACCTTATACCATTGCCCACTACAATTATAAACCCCATACATATTTAAAATCACCCTGGGAACCTTCTTAGGGTTTCTTGACAGTGCTATACTGCAATTTCCAGCCCCCAATTCAAAAGTGAAATTTCTTAAAGAGACAGTACACTTTCATATAAAATGGCCAAAAATGACCTTATACCATTGCCCACTACAATTATAAACCCCATACATATTTAAAATCACCATGGGAAAGTTCCCAGGGAGTCCTGAAAATGCTATACTGCAATTTCCAGCCCCAATTCAAAAGCTAAGTTTCTTAAAGAGACAGTACACTTTCATATAAAATGGCCAAAAATAACCTTATACCATTGCCCACTGCAATTATAAACCCCATACATATTTAAAATCACCCTGGGAACCTTCTTAGGGTTTCTTGACAGTGCTATACTGTGATTTCCAGCCCCCAATTCAAAAGTTACGTTCTTAAAGAGACAGTACACTTTCATATAAAATGGCCAAAAATAACCTTATACCATTGCCCACTACAATTATAAACCCCATACATATTTAAAATCACCATGGGAACCTTCCCAGGGTGTCCTGAAAATGCTATACTGCAATTTCCAGCCCCCAATTCAAAAGTTTATTTTCTTAAAGAGACAATACACTTTCATATAAAATGGCCAAAAATAACCTTATACCATTGCCCACTACAATTATAAACCCCATACATATTTAAAATCACCCTGGGAACCTTCCCAGGGTGTCCTGAAAATGCTATACTGCGATATCCAGCCCACAATTCAAAAGTAAAGTTTCTTAAAGAGACACTACACTTTCATATAAAATGGCCAAAAATAACCTTATACCATTGCCTACTACAATTATAAACCCCATACATATTTAAAATCACCCTGGGAACCTTCTTAGGGTGTCTTGACAGTGCTATACTGCGATTTCCAGCCCCCAATTCAAAAGTGAAGTTTCTTAAAGAGACAGTACACTTTCATATGAAATGGCCAAAAATAACCTTATACCATTTCCCACTACAATTATAAACCCCATACATATTTAAAATCACCATGGGAACCTTCCCAGGGTGTCCTGAAAATGCTATACTGCGATTTCCAGCCCCCAATTCAAAAGGTAAGTTTCGTAAAGAGACAGTACACTTTCATATAAAATGGCCAAAAATAACCTTATACCATTGCCCACTACAATTATAAACCCCATACATATTTAAAATCACCCTGGGAATCTTCTTAGGGTTTCTTGACAGTGCTATACTGCGATTTCCAGCCCCCAATTCAAAAGGTAAGTTTCTTAAAGAGACACTACACTTTCATATAAAATGGCCAAAAATAACCTTATACCATTGCCTACTACAATTATAAACCCCATACATATTTAAAATCACCCTGGGAACCTTCTTAGGGTGTCTTGACAGTGCTATACTGCGATTTCCAGCCCCCAATTCAAAAGTGAAGTTTCTTAAAGAGACAGTACACTTTCATATAAAATGGCCAAAAATAACCTTATACCATTGCCCACTACAATTATAAACCCCATACATATTTAAAATCACCCTGGGAACCTTCCCAGGGTGTCCTGAAAATGTTATACTGCGATTTCCAGTCCCCAATTCAAAAGTTAAGTTTCTTAAAGAGACAGTACACTTTCATATAAAATGGCCAAAACTAACCTTATACCATTGCCCACTACAATTATAAACCCCATACATATTTAAAATCACCCTGGGAACCTTCTTAGGGTTTCTTGACAGTGCTATAATGCGATTTCCAGCCCCCAATTCAAAAGTTTAATTTCTTAAAGAAACAGTACACTTTCATATAAAATGGCCAAAAATAACCTTATACCATTGCCCACTACAATTATAAACCCCATACATATTTAAAATCACCCTGGGAACCTTCTTAGGTTGTCTTGACAGTGCTATACTGCGATTTCCAGCCCCCAATTCAAAAGTAAAGTTTCTTAAAGAGACAGTACACTTTCATATAAAATGGCCAAAAATAACCTTATACCATTGCCCACTACAATTATAAACCCCATACATATTTAAAATCACCCTGGGAACCTTCTTAGGGTTTCTTGACAGTGCTATACTGCGATTTCCAGCCCCCAATTCAAAAGTTTAATTTCTTAAAGAGACAGTACACTTTCATATAAAATGGCCAAAAATAACCTTATACCATTGACAACTACAATTATAAACCCCATACATATTTAAAATCACCCTGGGAACCTTCTTAGGGTGTCCTGAAAATGCTATACTGCGATTTCCAGCCCCCAATTCAAAAGTTAAGATTCTTAAAGAGACAGTACACTTTCATATAAAATGGCCAAAAATAACCTTATACCATTGCCCACTAAGATTATAAACCCCATACATATTTAAAATCACCCTGGGAACCTTCTTAGGATGTCTTGACAGTGCTATACTGCGATTTCCAGCCCCCAATTCAAAAGGTAAGTTTCTTAAAGAGACACTACACTTTCATATAAAATGGCCAAAAATAACCTTATACCATTGCCTACTACAATTATAAACCCCATACATATTTAAAATCACCCTGGGAACCTTCTTAGGGTGTCTTGACAGTGCTATACTGCGATTTCCAGCCCCCAATTCAAAAGTGAAGTTTCTTAAAGAGACAGTACACTTTCATATAAAATGGCCAAAAATAACCTTATACCATTGCCCACTACAATTATAAACCCCATACATATTTAAAATCACCCTGGGAACCTTCCCAGGGTGTCCTGAAAATGTTATACTGCGATTTCCAGTCCCCAATTCAAAAGTTAAGTTTCTTAAAGAGACAGTACACTTTCATATAAAATGGCCAAAACTAACCTTATACCATTGCCCACTACAATTATAAACCCCATACATATTTAAAATCACCCTGGGAACCTTCTTAGGGTTTCTTGACAGTGCTATAATGCGATTTCCAGCCCCCAATTCAAAAGTTTAATTTCTTAAAGAGACAGTACACTTTCATATAAAATGGCCAAAAATAACCTTATACCATTGCCCACTACAATTATAAACCCCATATATATTTAAAATCACCCTGGGAACCTCCCCAGGGTGTCCTGGAAATGCTATACTGCGATTTCCAGCCCCCAATTCAAAAGTGAAATTTCTTAAAGAGACAGTACACTTTCATGTAAAATGGCCAAAAATAACCTTATACCATTGCCCACTACAATTATAAACCCCATACATATTTAAAATCACCCTGGGAACCTTCTTAGGGTGTCCTGAAAATGCTATACTGCGATTTCCAGCCCCCAATTCAAAAGTGAAATTTCTTAAAGAGACAGTACACTTTCATATAAAATGGCCAAAAATAACCTTATACCATTGCCCACTACAATTATAAACCCCATACATATTTAAAATCACCCTGGGAACCTTCTTAGGGTGTCTTGACAGTGCTATACTGCGATTTCCAGCCCACAATTCAAAAGTGAAATTTCTTAAAGAGACAGTACACTTTCATATAAAATGGCCAAAAATGACCTTATACCATTGCCCACAACAATTATAAACCCCAACATATTTAAAATCACCTTGGGAACCTTCTTAGGGTGTCCTGAAAATGCTATACTGCGATTTCCAGCCCCCAAATCAAAAGTAAAGTTTCTTAAAGAGACAGTACACTTTCATATAAAATGGCCAAAAATAACCTTATACCATTGCCCACTACAATTATAAACCCCATACATATTTAAAGTCACCCTGGGAACCTTCATAGGGTGTCTTGACAGTGCTATACTGCGATTTCCAGCCCACAATTCAAAAGAGAAATTTCTTAAAGAGACAGTACATTTTCATATAAAATGGCCAAAAATAACCTTCTACCATTGCCTACTACAATTATAAACCCCATACATATTTAAAATCACCCTGGGAACCTCCCCAGGGTGTCCTGAAAATGCTATACTGCGATTTCCAGCCCCCAATTCAAAAGTAAAGTTTCTTAAAGAGACAGTACACTTTCATATAAAATGGCCAAAAATAACCTTATACCATTGCCCACTACAATTATAAACCCCATACATATTTAAAATCACCCTGGGAACCTTCTTAGGATGTCTTGACAGTGCTATACTGCGATTTCCAGCCCCCAATTCAAAAGTTACGTTCTTAAAGAGACAGTACACTTTCATATAAAATGGCCAAAAATAACCTTATACCATTGCCCACTACAATTATAAACCCCATACATATTTAAAATCACCCTGGGAACCTTCTTAGGGTGTCTTGACAGTGCTATACTGCAATTTCCAGCCCCCAATTCAAAAGTGAAATTTCTTAAAGAGACAGTACACTTTCATATAAAATGGCCAAAAATAATCTTATACCATTGCCCACTACAATTATAAACCCCATACATATTTAAAATCACCATGGGAACCTTCCCAGGGTGTCCTGAAAATGCTATACTGCAATTTCCAGCCCCCAATTCAAAAGTTTAATTTATTAAAGAGACAGTACACTTTCATATAAAATGGCCAAAAATAACCTTATACCATTGACAACTACAATTATAAACCCCATACAAATTTAAAATCACCCTGGGAACCTTCTTAGGGTGTCCTGAAAATGCTATACTGCGATTTCCAGCCCCCAATTCAAAAGTTTAATTTCTTAAAGAGACAGTACACTTTCATATAAAATGGCAAAAAATAACCTTATACCATTGACAACTACAATTATAAACCCCATACATATTTAAAATCACCCTGGGAATCTTCTTAGGGTGTCTTGACAGTGCTATACTGCGATTTCCAGCCCCCAATTCAAAAGTGAAGTTTCTTAAAGAGACAGTACACTTTCATATAAAATGGCCAAAAATAACCTTATACCATTGCCCACTACAATTATAAACCCCATACATATTTAAAATCACCTTGGGAACCTTCCCAGGGTGTCCTGAAAATGTTATACTGCGATTTCCAGTCCCCAATTCAAAAGTTTAATTTCTTAAAGAGACAGTACACTTTCATACAAAATGGCAAAAAATAACCTTATACCATTGCCCACTACAATTATAAAGCCCATACATATTTAAAATCACCCTGGGAACCTTCCCAGGGTGTCCTGAAAATGCTATACTGCGATTTCCAGCCCCCAATTCAAAAGTAAAGTTTCTTAAAGAGACAGTACACTTTCATATAAAATGGCCAAAAATAACCTTATACCATTGCCCACTACAATTATAAACCCCATACATATTTAAAATCACCCTGGGAACCTTCTTAGGGTGTCTTGACAGTGCTATACTGCGATTTCCAGCCCCCAATTCAAAAGTGAAATTTCTTAAAGAGACAGTACACTTTCATATAAAATGGCCAAAAATAACCTTATACCATTGCCCACTACAATTATAAACCCCATACATATTTAAAATCACCCTGGGAACCTTCTTAGGGTTTCTTGACAGTGCTATACTGCGATTTCCAGCCCCCAATTCAAAAGTTAAATTTCTTGAAGAGACAGTACGCTTTCATATATAATGGCCAAAAATAACCTTATACCATTGCCCACTACAATTATAAACCCCATATATATTTAAAATCACCCTGGGAACCTCCCCAGGGTGTCCTGAAAATGCTATACTGCGATTTCCAGCCCCCAATTCAAAAGTGAAATTTCTTAAAGAGACAGTACACTTTCATATAAAATGGCCAAAAATAACCTTATACCATTGCCCACTACAATTATAAACCCCATACATATTTAAAATCACCCTGGGAACCATATCAAGGTGTCTTGACAGTGCTATACTGAGATTTCCAGCCCCCAATTCAAAAGTTACGTTCTTAAAGAGACAGTACACTTTCATATAAAATGGCCAAAAATAACCTTATACCATTTCCCACTACAATTATAAACCCCATACATATTTAAAATCACCCTGGGAACCTTCTTAGGGTGTCCTGAAAATGCTATACTGCGATTTCCAGCCCCCAATTCAAAAGTGAAATTTCTTAAAGAGACAGTACACTTTCATATAAAATGGCCAAAAATAACCTTATACCATTGCCCACTACAATTATAAACCCCATACATATTTAAAATCACCCTAGGAAACTTCTTAGGTTGTCTTGACAGTGCTATACTGCGATTTCCAGCCCACAATTCAAAAGTGAAATTTCTTAAAGAGACAGTACACTTTCATATAAAATGGCCAAAAATAACCTTATACCATTGCCCACAACAATTATAAACCCCAACATATTTAAAATCACCCTGGGAACCTCCCCAGGGTGTCCTGAAAATGCTATACTGCGATTTCCAGCCCCCAATTCAAAAGTAAAGTTTCTTAAAGAGACAGTACACTTTCATATAAAATGGCCAAAAATAACCTAATACTATTGCCCACTACAATTATAAACCCCATACATATTTAAAATCACCCTGGGAACCTTCTTAGGGTGTCTTGACAGTGCAATACTGCGATTTCCAGTCCCCAATTCAAAAGTTACGTTCTTAAAGAGACAGTACACTTTCATATAAAATGGCCAAAAATAACCTTATACCATTGCCCACAACAATTATAAACCCCAACATATTTAAAATCACCCTGGGAACCTCCCCAGGGTGTCCTGAAAATGCTATACTGCGATTTCCAGCCCCCAATTCAAAAGTAAAGTTTCTTAAAGAGACATTACACTTTCATATAAAATGGCCAAAAATAACCTTATACCATTGCCGACTACAATTATAAACCCCATACATATTTAAAATCACCCTGGGAACCTTCTTAGGGTGTCCTGAAAATGCTATACTGCGATTTCCAGCCCCCAATTCAAAAGTGAAATTTCTTAAAGAGACAGTACACTTTCATATAAAATGGCCAAAAATAACCTTATACCATTGCCCACTACAATTATAAACCCCATACATATTTAAAATCACCCTGGGAACCATATCAAGGTGTCTTGACAGTGCTATACTGCGATTTCCAGCCCCCAATTCAAAAGTTACGTTCTTAAAGAGACAGTACACTTTCATATAAAATGGCCAAAAATAACCTTATACCATTGCCCACTACAATTATAAACCCCATACATATTTAAAATCACCCTGGGAACCTTCTTAGGGTGTCCTGAAAATGCTATACTGCGATTTCCAGCCCCCAATTCAAAAGTGAAATTTCTTAAAGAGACAGTACACTTTCATATAAAATGGCCAAAAATAACCTTATTCCATTGCCCACTACAATTATAAACCCCATACATATTTAAAATCACCCTGGGAACCTTCTTACGGTGTCTTGACAGTGCTATACTGCGATTTCCAGCCCACAATTCAAAAGTTACGTTCTTAAAGAGACAGTACACTTTCATATAAAATGGCCAAAAATAACCTTATACCATTGCCCACTACAATTATAAACCCCATACATATTTAAAATCACCCTGGGAACCTTCTTAGGGTGTCTTGACAGTGCTATACTGCGATTTCCAGCCCACAATTCAAAAGTTACGTTCTTAAAGAGACAGTACACTTTCATATAAAATGGCCAAAAACAACCTTATACCATTGCCCACTACAATTATAAACCCCATACATATTGAAAATCACCCTGGGAACCTTCTTAGGGTGTCTTGACAGTGCTATACTGCGATTTCCAGCCCCCAATTCAAAAGTGAAATTTCTTAAAGAGACAGTACACTTTCATATAAAATGGCCAAAAATAACCTTATACCATTGCCCACAACAATTATAAACCCCATACATATTTAAAATCACCCTGGGAACCTCCCCAGGGTGTCCTGAAAATGCTATACTGCGATTTCCAGCCCCCAATTCAAAAGTAAAGTTTCTTAAAGAGACAGTACACTTTCATATAAAATGGCCAAAAATAACCTTATACCATTGCCCACTACAATTATAAACCCCATACATATTTAAAATCACCCTGGGAACCTTCTTAGGGTGTCTTGACAATGCTATACTGTGATTTCCAGAAACCAATTCAAAAGTTACGTTCTTAAAGAGACAGTACACTTTCATATAAAATGGCCAAAAATAACCTTATACCATTGCCCACTACAATTATAAACCCCATACATATTTAAAATCACCCTGGGAACCTTCTTATGGTGTCTTGACAGTGCTATACTGCAATTTCCAGCCCACAATTCAAAAGAGAAAATTCTTAAAGAGACAGTACACTTTCATATAAAATGGCCAAAAATAACCTTATACCATTGCCCACTACAATTATAAACCCCATACATATTTAAAATCACCCTGGGAACCTTCCCAGGGTGTCCTGAACATGCTATACTGCGATTTCCAGCCCCCAATTCAAAAGTTACGTTCTTAAAGAGACAGTACACTTTCATATAAAATGGCCAAAAATAACCTTATACCATTGCCTACTACAATTATAAACCCCATACATATTTAAAATCACCCTGGAAACCTTCTTAGGGTGTCCTGAAAATGCTATACTGCGATTTCCAGCCCCCAATTCAAAAGTTACGTTCTTAAAGAGACAATACATTTTCATATAAAATGGCCAAAAATAACCTTATACCATTGCCAACTACAATTATAAACCCCATACATATTTAAAATCACCCTAGGAAACTTCTTAGGGTGTCTTGACAGTGCTATACTGCGATTTCCAGCCCACAATTCAAAAGTGAAATTTCTTAAAGAGACAGTACACTTTCATATAAAATGGCCAAAAAAAACCTTATACCATTGCCCACAACAATTATAAACCCCAACATATTTAAAATCACTCTGGGAACCTCCCCAGGGTGTCCTGAAAATGCTATACTGCGATTTCCAGCCCCCAATTCAAAAGTAAAGTTTCTTAAAGAGACATTACACTTTCATATAAAATGGCCAAAAATAACCTTATACCATTGCCCACTACAATTATAAACCCCATACATATTTAAAATCACCCTGGGAACTTTCTTAGGATGTCTTGACAGTGCTATACTGCGATTTCCAGCCCCCAATTCAAAAGTTACGTTCTTAAAGAGACAGTACACTTTCATATAAAATGGCCAAAAATAACCTTATACCATTGCCCACTACAATTATAAACCGCATACATATTTAAAATCACCCTGGGAACCTTCTTAGGGTGTCCTGAAAATGCTATACTGCGATTTCCAGCCCACAATTCAAAAGTGAAATTTCTTAAAGAGACAGTACACTTTCATATAGAATGGCCAAAAACAACCTTATACCATTGCCCACTACAATTATAAACCCCATACATATTTAAAATCACCCTGGGAACCTCCCCAGGGTGTCCTGAAAATGCTATACTGCGATTTCCAGCCCCCAATTCAAAAGTGAAATTTCTTAAAGAGACAGTACACTTTCATATAAAATGGCCAAAAATAACCTTATACCATTGCCCACTACAATTATAAACCCCATACATATTTAAAATCACCCTGGGAACCTTCTTAGGGTGTCTTGACAGTGCTATACTGCGATTTCCAGCCCCCAATTCAAAAGCTAAGTTTCTTAAAGAGACAGTACACTTTCATATAAAATGGCCAAAAATAACCTTATACCATTGCCCACTACAATTATAAACCCCATACATATTTAAAATCACCCTGGGAACCATATCAAGGTGTCTTGACAGTGCTATACTGCAATTTCCAGCCCCCAATTCAAAAGTGAAATTTCTTAAAGAGACAGTACACTTTCATATAAAATGGCCAAAAATAACCTTATACCATTGCCCACTACAATTAAAAACCCCATACATATTTAAAATCACCCTGGGAAACTTCTTATGGTGTCTTGACAGTGCTATACTGCGATTTCCAGCCCACAATTCAATAGTGAAATTTCTTAAAGAGACAGTACACTTTCATATAAAATGGCCAAAAACAACCTTATACCATTGCCCACTACAATTATAAACCCCATACATATTTAAAATCACCCTGGGAACCTCCCCAGGGTGTCCTGAAAATGCTATACTGCGATTTCCAGCCCCCAATTCAAAAGTAAAGTTTCTTAAAGAGACAGTACACTTTCATATAAAATGGCCAAAAATAACCTTATACCATTGCCAACTACAATTATAAACCCCATACATATTTAAAATCACCCTAGGAAACTTCTTAGGGTGTCTTGACATTGCTATACTGCGATTTCCAGCACACAATTCAAAAGTGAAATTTCTTAAAGAGACAGTACACTTTCATATAAAATGGCCAAAAATAACCTTATACCATTGCCCACAACAATTATAAACCCCATGCATATTTAAAATCACCCTGGGAACCTCCCCAGGGTGTCCTGAAAATGCTATACTGCGATTTCCAGCCCCCAATTCAAAAGTAAAGTTTCTGAAAGAGACAGTACACTTTCATATAAAATGGCCAAAAATAACCTTATACCATTGCCCACTACAATTATAAACCCCATACATATTTAAAATCACCCTGGGAACCTTCTTAGGGTGTCTTGACAGTGCTATACTGCGATTTCCAGCCCACAATTCAAAAGTTACGTTGTTAAAGAGACAGTACACTTTCATATAAAATGGCCAAAAATAACCTTATACCATTGCCCACTACAATTATAAACCCCATACATATTTAAAATCAGCCTGGGAACCTTCTTAGGGTGTCTTGACACTGCTATACTGCGATTTCCAGCCCCCAATTCAAAAGTGAAATTTCTTAAAGAGACAGTACACTTTCATATAAAATGGCCAAAAATAACCTTATACCATTGCCCACTACAATTATAAACCCCATACATATTTAAAATCACCCTGGGAACCTTCTTAGGGTGTCTTGACAGTGCTATACTGCAATTTCCAGCCCCCAATTCAAAAGTGAAATTTCTTAAAGAGACAGTACACTTTCATATAAAATGGCCAAAAATAACCTTATACCATTGCCCACTACAATTATAAACCCCATACATATTTAAAATCACCATGGGAACCTTCCCAGGGTGTCCTGAAAATGCTATACTGCAATTTCCAGCCCCCAATTCAAAAGTTTAATTTATTAAAGAGACAGTACACTTTCATATAAAATGGCCAAAAATAACCTTATACCATTGACAACTACAATTATAAACCCCATACAAATTTAAAATCACCCTGGGAACCTTCTTAGGGTGTCCTGAAAATGCTACACTGCGATTTCCAGCCCCCAATTCAAAAGTTTAATTTCTTAAAGAGACAGTACACTTTCATATAAAATGGCAAAAAATAACCTTATACCATTGACAACTACAATTATAAACCCCATACATATTTAAAATCACCCTGGGAATCTTCTTAGGGTGTCTTGACAGTGCTATACTGCGATTTCCAGCCCCCAATTCAAAAGTGAAGTTTCTTAAAGAGACAGTACACTTTCATATAAAATGGCCAAAAATAACCTTATACCATTGCCCACTACAATTATAAACCCCATACATATTTAAAATCACCCTGGGAACCTTCCCAGGGTGTCCTGAAAATGTTATACTGCGATTTCCAGTCCCCAATTCAAAAGTTTAATTTCTTAAAGAGACAGTACACTTTCATACAAAATGGCAAAAAATAACCTTATACCATTGCCCACTACAATTATAAAGCCCATACATATTTAAAATCACCCTGGGAACCTTCCCAGGGTGTCCTGAAAATGCTATACTGCGATTTCCAGCCCCCAATTCAAAAGTAAAGTTTCTTAAAGAGACAGTACACTTTCATATAAAATGGCCAAAAATAACCTTATACCATTGCCCACTACAATTATAAACCCCATACATATTTAAAATCACCCTGGGAACCTTCTTAGGGTGTCTTGACAGTGCTATACTGCGATTTCCAGCCCCCAATTCAAAAGTGAAATTTCTTAAAGAGACAGTACACTTTCATATAAAATGGCCAAAAATAACCTTATACCATTGCCCACTACAATTATAAACCCCATACATATTTAAAATCACCCTGGGAACCTTCTTAGGGTTTCTTGACAGTGCTATACTGCGATTTCCAGCCCCCAATTCAAAAGTTAAATTTCTTGAAGAGACAGTACGCTTTCATATATAATGGCCAAAAATAACCTTATACCATTGCCCACTACAATTATAAACCCCATATATATTTAAAATCACCCTGGGAACCTCCCCAGGGTGTCCTGAAAATGCTATACTGCGATTTCCAGCCCCCAATTCAAAAGTGAAATTTCTTAAAGAGACAGTACACTTTCATATAAAATGGCCAAAAATAACCTTATACCATTGCCCACTACAATTATAAACCCCATACATATTTAAAATCACCCTGGGAACCATATCAAGGTGTCTTGACAGTGCTATACTGAGATTTCCAGCTCCCAATTCAAAAGTTACGTTCTTAAAGAGACAGTACACTTTCATATAAAATGGCCAAAAATAACCTTATACCATTTCCCACTACAATTATAAACCCCATACATATTTAAAATCACCCTGGGAACCTTCTTAGGGTGTCCTGAAAATGCTATACTGCGATTTCCAGCCCCCAATTCAAAAGTGAAATTTCTTAAAGAGACAGTACACTTTCATATAAAATGGCCAAAAATAACCTTATACCATTGCCCACTACAATTATAAACCCCATACATATTTAAAATCACCCTAGGAAACTTCTTAGGTTGTCTTGACAGTGCTATACTGCGATTTCCAGCCCACAATTCAAAAGTGAAATTTCTTAAAGAGACAGTACACTTTCATATAAAATGGCCAAAAATAACCTTATACCATTGCCCACAACAATTATAAACCCCAACATATTTAAAATCACCCTGGGAACCTCCCCAGGGTGTCCTGAAAATGCTATACTGCGATTTCCAGCCCCCAATTCAAAAGTAAAGTTTCTTAAAGAGACAGTACACTTTCATATAAAATGGCCAAAAATAACCTTATACTATTGCCCACTACAATTATAAACCCCATACATATTTAAAATCACCCTGGGAACCTTCTTAGGGTGTCTTGACAGTGCAATACTGCGATTTCCAGTCCCCAATTCAAAAGTTACGTTCTTAAAGAGACAGTACACTTTCATATAAAATGGCCAAAAATAACCTTATACCATTGCCCACAACAATTATAAACCCCAACATATTTAAAATCACCCTGGGAACCTCCCCAGGGTGTCCTGAAAATGCTATACTGCGATTTCCAGCCCCCAATTCAAAAGTAAAGTTTCTTAAAGAGACATTACACTTTCATATAAAATGGCCAAAAATAACATTATACCATTGCCGACTACAATTATAAACCCCATACATATTTAAAATCACCCTGGGAACCTTCTTAGGGTGTCCTGAAAATGCTATACTGCGATTTCCAGCCCCCAATTCAAAAGTGAAATTTCTTAAAGAGACAGTACACTTTCATATAAAATGGCCAAAAATAACCTTATACCATTGCCCACTACAATTATAAACCCCATACATATTTAAAATCACCCTGGGAACCTTCTTAGGGTGTCTTGACAGTGCTATACTGCAATTTCCAGCCCCCAATTCAAAAGTGAAATTTCTTAAAGAGACAGTACACTTTCATATAAAATGGCCAAAAATAACCTTATACCATTGCCCACTACAATTATAAACCCCATACATATTTAAAATCACCATGGGAACCTTCCCAGGGTGTCCTGAAAATGCTATACTGCAATTTCCAGCCCCCAATTCAAAAGTTTAATTTATTAAAGAGACAGTACACTTTCATATAAAATGGCCAAAAATAACCTTATACCATTGACAACTACAATTATAAACCCCATACAAATTTAAAATCACCCTGGGAACCTTCTTAGGGTGTCCTGAAAATGCTACACTGCGATTTCCAGCCCCCAATTCAAAAGTTTAATTTCTTAAAGAGACAGTACACTTTCATATAAAATGGCAAAAAATAACCTTATACCATTGACAACTACAATTATAAACCCCATACATATTTAAAATCACCCTGGGAATCTTCTTAGGGTGTCTTGACAGTGCTATACTGCGATTTCCAGCCCCCAATTCAAAAGTGAAGTTTCTTAAAGAGACAGTACACTTTCATATAAAATGGCCAAAAATAACCTTATACCATTGCCCACTACAATTATAAACCCCATACATATTTAAAATCACCCTGGGAACCTTCCCAGGGTGTCCTGAAAATGTTATACTGCGATTTCCAGTCCCCAATTCAAAAGTTTAATTTCTTAAAGAGACAGTACACTTTCATACAAAATGGCAAAAAATAACCTTATACCATTGCCCACTACAATTATAAAGCCCATACATATTTAAAATCACCCTGGGAACCTTCCCAGGGTGTCCTGAAAATGCTATACTGCGATTTCCAGCCCCCAATTCAAAAGTAAAGTTTCTTAAAGAGACAGTACACTTTCATATAAAATGGCCAAAAATAACCTTATACCATTGCCCACTACAATTATAAACCCCATACATATTTAAAATCACCCTGGGAACCTTCTTAGGGTGTCTTGACAGTGCTATACTGCGATTTCCAGCCCCCAATTCAAAAGTGAAATTTCTTAAAGAGACAGTACACTTTCATATAAAATGGCCAAAAATAACCTTATACCATTGCCCACTACAATTATAAACCCCATACATATTTAAAATCACCCTGGGAACCTTCTTAGGGTTTCTTGACAGTGCTATACTGCGATTTCCAGCCCCCAATTCAAAAGTTAAATTTCTTGAAGAGACAGTACGCTTTCATATATAATGGCCAAAAATAACCTTATACCATTGCCCACTACAATTATAAACCCCATATATATTTAAAATCACCCTGGGAACCTCCCCAGGGTGTCCTGAAAATGCTATACTGCGATTTCCAGCCCCCAATTCAAAAGTGAAATTTCTTAAAGAGACAGTACACTTTCATATAAAATGGCCAAAAATAACCTTATACCATTGCCCACTACAATTATAAACCCCATACATATTTAAAATCACCCTGGGAACCATATCAAGGTGTCTTGACAGTGCTATACTGAGATTTCCAGCTCCCAATTCAAAAGTTACGTTCTTAAAGAGACAGTACACTTTCATATAAAATGGCCAAAAATAACCTTATACCATTTCCCACTACAATTATAAACCCCATACATATTTAAAATCACCCTGGGAACCTTCTTAGGGTGTCCTGAAAATGCTATACTGCGATTTCCAGCCCCCAATTCAAAAGTGAAATTTCTTAAAGAGACAGTACACTTTCATATAAAATGGCCAAAAATAACCTTATACCATTGCCCACTACAATTATAAACCCCATACATATTTAAAATCACCCTAGGAAACTTCTTAGGTTGTCTTGACAGTGCTATACTGCGATTTCCAGCCCACAATTCAAAAGTGAAATTTCTTAAAGAGACAGTACACTTTCATATAAAATGGCCAAAAATAACCTTATACCATTGCCCACAACAATTATAAACCCCAACATATTTAAAATCACCCTGGGAACCTCCCCAGGGTGTCCTGAAAATGCTATACTGCGATTTCCAGCCCCCAATTCAAAAGTAAAGTTTCTTAAAGAGACAGTACACTTTCATATAAAATGGCCAAAAATAACCTTATACTATTGCCCACTACAATTATAAACCCCATACATATTTAAAATCACCCTGGGAACCTTCTTAGGGTGTCTTGACAGTGCAATACTGCGATTTCCAGTCCCCAATTCAAAAGTTACGTTCTTAAAGAGACAGTACACTTTCATATAAAATGGCCAAAAATAACCTTATACCATTGCCCACAACAATTATAAACCCCAACATATTTAAAATCACCCTGGGAACCTCCCCAGGGTGTCCTGAAAATGCTATACTGCGATTTCCAGCCCCCAATTCAAAAGTAAAGTTTCTTAAAAAGACATTACACTTTCATATAAAATGGCCAAAAATAACCTTATACCATTGCCGACTACAATTATAAACCCCATACATATTTAAAATCACCCTGGGAACCTTCTTAGGGTGTCCTGAAAATGCTATACTGCGATTTCCAGCCCCCAATTCAAAAGTGAAATTTCTTAAAGAGACAGTACACTTTCATATAAAATGGCCAAAAATAACCTTATACCATTGCCCACTACAATTATAAACCCCATACATATTTAAAATCACCCTGGGAACCTTCTTAGGGTGTCTTGACAGTGCTATACTGCAATTTCCAGCCCCCAATTCAAAAGTGAAATTTCTTAAAGAGACAGTACACTTTCATATAAAATGGCCAAAAATAACCTTATACCATTGCCCACTACAATTATAAACCCCATACATATTTAAAATCACCATGGGAACCTTCCCAGGGTGTCCTGAAAATGCTATACTGCAATTTCCAGCCCCCAATTCAAAAGTTTAATTTATTAAAGAGACAGTACACTTTCATATAAAATGGCCAAAAATAACCTTATACCATTGACAACTACAATTATAAACCCCATACAAATTTAAAATCACCCTGGGAACCTTCTTAGGGTGTCCTGAAAATGCTACACTGCGATTTCCAGCCCCCAATTCAAAAGTTTAATTTCTTAAAGAGACAGTACACTTTCATATAAAATGGCAAAAAATAACCTTATACCATTGACAACTACAATTATAAACCCCATACATATTTAAAATCACCCTGGGAATCTTCTTAGGGTGTCTTGACAGTGCTATACTGCGATTTCCAGCCCCCAATTCAAAAGTGAAGTTTCTTAAAGAGACAGTACACTTTCATATAAAATGGCCAAAAATAACCTTATACCATTGCCCACTACAATTATAAACCCCATACATATTTAAAATCACCCTGGGAACCTTCCCAGGGTGTCCTGAAAATGTTATACTGCGATTTCCAGTCCCCAATTCAAAAGTTTAATTTCTTAAAGAGACAGTACACTTTCATACAAAATGGCAAAAAATAACCTTATACCATTGCCCACTACAATTATAAAGCCCATACATATTTAAAATCACCCTGGGAACCTTCCCAGGGTGTCCTGAAAATGCTATACTGCGATTTCCAGCCCCCAATTCAAAAGTAAAGTTTCTTAAAGAGACAGTACACTTTCATATAAAATGGCCAAAAATAACCTTATACCATTGCCCACTACAATTATAAACCCCATACATATTTAAAATCACCCTGGGAACCTTCTTAGGGTGTCTTGACAGTGCTATACTGCGATTTCCAGCCCCCAATTCAAAAGTGAAATTTCTTAAAGAGACAGTACACTTTCATATAAAATGGCCAAAAATAACCTTATACCATTGCCCACTACAATTATAAACCCCATACATATTTAAAATCACCCTGGGAACCTTCTTAGGGTTTCTTGACAGTGCTATACTGCGATTTCCAGCCCCCAATTCAAAAGTTAAATTTCTTGAAGAGACAGTACGCTTTCATATATAATGGCCAAAAATAACCTTATACCATTGCCCACTACAATTATAAACCCCATATATATTTAAAATCACCCTGGGAACCTCCCCAGGGTGTCCTGAAAATGCTATACTGCGATTTCCAGCCCCCAATTCAAAAGTGAAATTTCTTAAAGAGACAGTACACTTTCATATAAAATGGCCAAAAATAACCTTATACCATTGCCCACTACAATTATAAACCCCATACATATTTAAAATCACCCTGGGAACCATATCAAGGTGTCTTGACAGTGCTATACTGAGATTTCCAGCTCCCAATTCAAAAGTTACGTTCTTAAAGAGACAGTACACTTTCATATAAAATGGCCAAAAATAACCTTATACCATTTCCCACTACAATTATAAACCCCATACATATTTAAAATCACCCTGGGAACCTTCTTAGGGTGTCCTGAAAATGCTATACTGCGATTTCCAGCCCCTAATTCAAAAGTGAAATTTCTTAAAGAGACAGTACACTTTCATATAAAATGGCCAAAAATAACCTTATACCATTGCCCACTACAATTATAAACCCCATACATATTTAAAATCACCCTAGGAAACTTCTTAGGTTGTCTTGACAGTGCTATACTGCGATTTCCAGCCCACAATTCAAAAGTGAAATTTCTTAAAGAGACAGTACACTTTCATATAAAATGGCCAAAAATAACCTTATACCATTGCCCACAACAATTATAAACCCCAACATATTTAAAATCACCCTGGGAACCTCCCCAGGGTGTCCTGAAAATGCTATACTGCGATTTCCAGCCCCCAATTCAAAAGTAAAGTTTCTTAAAGAGACAGTACACTTTCATATAAAATGGCCAAAAATAACCTTATACTATTGCCCACTACAATTATAAACCCCATACATATTTAAAATCACCCTGGGAACCTTCTTAGGGTGTCTTGACAGTGCAATACTGCGATTTCCAGTCCCCAATTCAAAAGTTACGTTCTTAAAGAGACAGTACACTTTCATATAAAATGGCCAAAAATAACCTTATACCATTGCCCACAACAATTATAAACCCCAACATATTTAAAATCACCCTGGGAACCTCCCCAGGGTGTCCTGAAAATGCTATACTGCGATTTCCAGCCCCCAATTCAAAAGTAAAGTTTCTTAAAGAGACATTACACTTTCATATAAAATGGCCAAAAATAACCTTATACCATTGCCGACTACAATTATAAACCCCATACATATTTAAAATCACCCTGGGAACCTTCTTAGGGTGTCCTGAAAATGCTATACTGCGATTTCCAGCCCCCAATTCAAAAGTGAAATTTCTTAAAGAGACAGTACACTTTCATATAAAATGGCCAAAAATAACCTTATACCATTGCCCACTACAATTATAAACCCCATACATATTTAAAATCACCCTGGGAACCATATCAAGGTGTATTGACAGTGCTATACTGCGATTTCCAGCCCCCAATTCAAAAGTTACGTTCTTAAAGAGACAGTACACTTTCATATAAAATGGCCAAAAATAACCTTATACCATTGCCCACTACAATTATAAACCCCATACATATTTAAAATCACCCTGGGAACCTTCTTAGGGTGTCCTGAAAATGCTATACTGCCATTTCCAGCCCCCAATTCAAAAGTGAAATTTCTTAAAGAGACAGTACACTTTCATATAAAATGGCCAAAAATAACCTTATACCATTGCCCACTACAATTATAAACCCCATACATATTTAAAATCACCCTGGGAACCTTCTTAGGGTGTCTTGACAGTGCTATACTGCGATTTCCAGCCCACAATTCAAAAGTTACGTTCTTAAAGAGACAGTACACTTTCATATAAAATGGCCAAAAATAACCTTATACCATTGCCCACTACAATTATAAACCCCATACATATTTAAAATCACCCTGGGAACCTTCTTAGGGTGTCTTGACAGTGCTATACTGCGATTTCCAGCCCCCAATTCAAAAGTGAAATTTCTTAAAGAGACAGTACACTTTCATATAAAATGGCCAAAAATAACCTTATACCATTGCCCACTACAATTATAAACCCCATACATATTTAAAATCACCCTGGGAACCTTCTTAGGGTTTCTTGACAGTGCTATACTGCGATTTCCAGCCCCCAATTCAAAAGTTAAATTTCTTGAAGAGACAGTACGCTTTCATATATAATGGCCAAAAATAACCTTATACCATTGCCCACTACAATTATAAACCCCATATATATTTAAAATCACCCTGGGAACCTCCCCAGGGTGTCCTGAAAATGCTATACTGCGATTTCCAGCCCCCAATTCAAAAGTGAAATTTCTTAAAGAGACAGTACACTTTCATATAAAATGGCCAAAAATAACCTTATACCATTGCCCACTACAATTATAAACCCCATACATATTTAAAATCACCCTGGGAACCATATCAAGGTGTCTTGACAGTGCTATACTGAGATTTCCAGCTCCCAATTCAAAAGTTACGTTCTTAAAGAGACAGTACACTTTCATATAAAATGGCCAAAAATAACCTTATACCATTTCCCACTACAATTATAAACCCCATACATATTTAAAATCACCCTGGGAACCTTCTTAGGGTGTCCTGAAAATGCTATACTGCGATTTCCAGCCCCCAATTCAAAAGTGAAATTTCTTAAAGAGACAGTACACTTTCATATAAAATGGCCAAAAATAACCTTATACCATTGCCCACTACAATTATAAACCCCATACATATTTAAAATCACCCTAGGAAACTTCTTAGGTTGTCTTGACAGTGCTATACTGCGATTTCCAGCCCACAATTCAAAAGTGAAATTTCTTAAAGAGACAGTACACTTTCATATAAAATGGCCAAAAATAACCTTATACCATTGCCCACAACAATTATAAACCCCAACATATTTAAAATCACCCTGGGAACCTCCCCAGGGTGTCCTGAAAATGCTATACTGCGATTTCCAGCCCCCAATTCAAAAGTAAAGTTTCTTAAAGAGACAGTACACTTTCATATAAAATGGCCAAAAATAACCTTATACTATTGCCCACTACAATTATAAACCCCATACATATTTAAAATCACCCTGGGAACCTTCTTAGGGTGTCTTGACAGTGCAATACTGCGATTTCCAGTCCCCAATTCAAAAGTTACGTTCTTAAAGAGACAGTACACTTTCATATAAAATGGCCAAAAATAACCTTATACCATTGCCCACAACAATTATAAACCCCAACATATTTAAAATCACCCTGGGAACCTCCCCAGGGTGTCCTGAAAATGCTATACTGCGATTTCCAGCCCCCAATTCAAAAGTAAAGTTTCTTAAAGAGACATTACACTTTCATATAAAATGGCCAAAAATAACCTTATACCATTGCCGACTACAATTATAAACCCCATACATATTTAAAATCACCCTGGGAACCTTCTTAGGGTGTCCTGAAAATGCTATACTGCGATTTCCAGCCCCCAATTCAAAAGTGAAATTTCTTAAAGAGACAGTACACTTTCATATAAAATGGCCAAAAATAACCTTATACCATTGCCCACTACAATTATAAACCCCATACATATTTAAAATCACCCTGGGAACCTTCTTAGGGTGTCTTGACAGTGCTATACTGCAATTTCCAGCCCCCAATTCAAAAGTGAAATTTCTTAAAGAGACAGTACACTTTCATATAAAATGGCCAAAAATAACCTTATACCATTGCCCACTACAATTATAAACCCCATACATATTTAAAATCACCATGGGAACCTTCCCAGGGTGTCCTGAAAATGCTATACTGCAATTTCCAGCCCCCAATTCAAAAGTTTAATTTATTAAAGAGACAGTACACTTTCATATAAAATGGCCAAAAATAACCTTATACCATTGACAACTACAATTATAAACCCCATACAAATTTAAAATCACCCTGGGAACCTTCTTAGGGTGTCCTGAAAATGCTACACTGCGATTTCCAGCCCCCAATTCAAAAGTTTAATTTCTTAAAGAGATAGTACACTTTCATATAAAATGGCAAAAAATAACCTTATACCATTGACAACTACAATTATAAACCCCATACATATTTAAAATCACCCTGGGAATCTTCTTAGGGTGTCTTGACAGTGCTATACTGCGATTTCCAGCCCCCAATTCAAAAGTGAAGTTTCTTAAAGAGACAGTACACTTTCATATAAAATGGCCAAAAATAACCTTATACCATTGCCCACTACAATTATAAACCCCATACATATTTAAAATCACCCTGGGAACCTTCCCAGGGTGTCCTGAAAATGTTATACTGCGATTTCCAGTCCCCAATTCAAAAGTTTAATTTCTTAAAGAGACAGTACACTTTCATACAAAATGGCAAAAAATAACCTTATACCATTGCCCACTACAATTATAAAGCCCATACATATTTAAAATCACCCTGGGAACCTTCCCAGGGTGTCCTGAAAATGCTATACTGCGATTTCCAGCCCCCAATTCAAAAGTAAAGTTTCTTAAAGAGACAGTACACTTTCATATAAAATGGCCAAAAATAACCTTATACCATTGCCCACTACAATTATAAACCCCATACATATTTAAAATCACCCTGGGAACCTTCTTAGGGTGTCTTGACAGTGCTATACTGCGATTTCCAGCCCCCAATTCAAAAGTGAAATTTCTTAAAGAGACAGTACACTTTCATATAAAATGGCCAAAAATAACCTTATACCATTGCCCACTACAATTATAAACCCCATACATATTTAAAATCACCCTGGGAACCTTCTTAGGGTTTCTTGACAGTGCTATACTGCGATTTCCAGCCCCCAATTCAAAAGTTAAATTTCTTGAAGAGACAGTACGCTTTCATATATAATGGCCAAAAATAACCTTATACCATTGCCCACTACAATTATAAACCCCATATATATTTAAAATCACCCTGGGAACCTCCCCAGGGTGTCCTGAAAATGCTATACTGCGATTTCCAGCCCCCAATTCAAAAGTGAAATTTCTTAAAGAGACAGTACACTTTCATATAAAATGGCCAAAAATAACCTTATACCATTGCCCACTACAATTATAAACCCCATACATATTTAAAATCACCCTGGGAACCATATCAAGGTGTCTTGACAGTGCTATACTGAGATTTCCAGCTCCCAATTCAAAAGTTACGTTCTTAAAGAGACAGTACACTTTCATATAAAATGGCCAAAAATAACCTTATACCATTTCCCACTACAATTATAAACCCCATACATATTTAAAATCACCCTGGGAACCTTCTTAGGGTGTCCTGAAAATGCTATACTGCGATTTCCAGCCCCCAATTCAAAAGTGAAATTTCTTAAAGAGACAGTACACTTTCATATAAAATGGCCAAAAATAACCTTATACCATTGCCCACTACAATTATAAACCCCATACATATTTAAAATCACCCTAGGAAACTTCTTAGGTTGTCTTGACAGTGCTATACTGCGATTTCCAGCCCACAATTCAAAAGTGAAATTTCTTAAAGAGACAGTACACTTTCATATAAAATGGCCAAAAATAACCTTATACCATTGCCCACAACAATTATAAACCCCAACATATTTAAAATCACCCTGGGAACCTCCCCAGGGTGTCCTGAAAATGCTATACTGCGATTTCCAGCCCCCAATTCAAAAGTAAAGTTTCTTAAAGAGACAGTACACTTTCATATAAAATGGCCAAAAATAACCTTATACTATTGCCCACTACAATTATAAACCCCATACATATTTAAAATCACCCTGGGAACCTTCTTAGGGTGTCTTGACAGTGCAATACTGCGATTTCCAGTCCCCAATTCAAAAGTTACGTTCTTAAAGAGACAGTACACTTTCATATAAAATGGCCAAAAATAACCTTATACCATTGCCCACAACAATTATAAACCCCAACATATTTAAAATCACCCTGGGAACCTCCCCAGGGTGTCCTGAAAATGCTATACTGCGATTTCCAGCCCCCAATTCAAAAGTAAAGTTTCCTAAAGAGACATTACACTTTCATATAAAATGGCCAAAAATAACCTTATACCATTGCCGACTACAATTATAAACCCCATACATATTTAAAATCACCCTGGGAACCTTCTTAGGGTGTCCTGAAAATGCTATACTGCGATTTCCAGCCCCCAATTCAAAAGTGAAATTTCTTAAAGAGACAGTACACTTTCATATAAAATGGCCAAAAATAACCTTATACCATTGCCCACTACAATTATAAACCCCATACATATTTAAAATCACCCTGGGAACCATATCAAGGTGTCTTGACAGTGCTATACTGCGATTTCCAGCCCCCAATTCAAAAGTTACGTTCTTAAAGAGACAGTACACTTTCATATAAAATGGCCAAAAATAACCTTATACCATTGCCCACTACAATTATAAACCCCATACATATTTAAAATCACCCTGGGAACCTTCTTAGGGTGTCCTGAAAATGCTATACTGCCATTTCCAGCCCCCAATTCAAAAGTGAAATTTCTTAAAGAGACAGTACACTTTCATATAAAATGGCCAAAAATAACCTTATACCATTGCCCACTACAATTATAAACCCCATACATATTTAAAATCACCCTGGGAACCTTCTTAGGGTGTCTTGACAGTGCTATACTGCGATTTCCAGCCCACAATTCAAAAGTTACGTTCTTAAAGAGACAGTACACTTTCATATAAAATGGCCAAAAATAACCTTATACCATTGCCCACTACAATTATAAACCCCATACATATTTAAAATCACCCTGGGAACCTTCTTAGGGTGTCTTGACAGTGCTATACTGCGATTTCCACCCCACAATTCAAAAGTTACGTTCTTAAAGAGACAGTACACTTTCATATAAAATGGCCAAAAACAACCTTATACCATTGCCCACTACAATTATAAACCCCATACATATTTAAAATCACCCTGGGAACCTTCTTAGGGTGTCTTGACAGTGCTATACTGCGATTTCCAGCCCCCAATTCAAAAGTGAAATTTCTTAAAGAGACAGTACACTTTCATATAAAATGGCCAAAAATAACCTTATACCATTGCCCACAACAATTATAAACCCCATACATATTTAAAATCACCCTGGGAACCTCCCCAGGGTGTCCTGAAAATGCTATACTGCGATTTCCAGCCCCCAATTCAAAAGTAAAGTTTCTTAAAGAGACAGTACACTTTCATATAAAATGGCCAAAAATAACCTTATACCATTGCCCACTACAATTATAAACCCCATACATATTTAAAATCACCCTGGGAACCTTCTTAGGGTGTCTTGACAATGCTATACTGTGATTTCCAGAAACCAATTCAAAAGTTACGTTCTTAAAGAGACAGTACACTTTCATATAAAATGGCCAAAAATAACCTTATACCATTGCCCACTACAATTATAAACCCCATACATATTTAAAATCACCCTGGGAACCTTCTTATGGTGTCTTGACAGTGCTATACTGCAATTTCCAGCCCACAATTCAAAAGAGAAAATTCTTAAAGAGACAGTACACTTTCATATAAAATGGCCAAAAATAACCTTATACCATTGCCCACTACAATTATAAACCCCATACATATTTAAAATCACCCTGGGAACCTTCCCAGGGTGTCCTGAACATGCTATACTGCGATTTCCAGCCCCCAATTCAAAAGTTACGTTCTTAAAGAGACAGTACACTTTCATATAAAATGGCCAAAAATAACCTTATACCATTGCCTACTACAATTATAAACCCCATACATATTTAAAATCACCCTGGAAACCTTCTTAGGGTGTCCTGAAAATGCTATACTGCGATTTCCAGCCCCCAATTCAAAAGTTACGTTCTTAAAGAGACAATACATTTTCATATAAAATGGCCAAAAATAACCTTATACCATTGCCAACTACAATTATAAACCCCATACATATTTAAAATCACCCTAGGAAACTTCTTAGGGTGTCTTGACAGTGCTATACTGCGATTTCCAGCCCACAATTCAAAAGTGAAATTTCTTAAAGAGACAGTACACTTTCATATAAAATGGCCAAAAATAACCTTATACCATTGCCCACAACAATTATAAACCCCAACATATTTAAAATCACCCTGGGAACCTCCCCAGGGTGTCCTGAAAATGCTATACTGCGATTTCCAGCCCCCAATTCAAAAGTAAAGTTTCTTAAAGAGACATTACACTTTCATATAAAATGGCCAAAAATAACCTTATACCATTGCCCACTACAATTATAAACCCCATACATATTTAAAATCACCCTGGGAACTTTCTTAGGATGTCTTGACAGTGCTATACTGCGATTTCCAGCCCCCAATTCAAAAGTTACGTTCTTAAAGAGACAGTACACTTTCATATAAAATGGCCAAAAATAACCTTATACCATTGCCCACTACAATTATAAACCGCATACATATTTAAAATCACCCTGGGAACCTTCTTAGGGTGTCCTGAAAATGCTATACTGCGATTTCCAGCCCACAATTCAAAAGTGAAATTTCTTAAAGAGACAGTACACTTTCATATAGAATGGCCAAAAACAACCTTATACCATTGCCCACTACAATTATAAACCCCATACATATTTAAAATCACCCTGGGAACCTCCCCAGGGTGTCCTGAAAATGCTATACTGCGATTTCCAGCCCCCAATTCAAAAGTGAAATTTCTTAAAGAGACAGTACACTTTCATATAAAATGGCCAAAAATAACCTTATACCATTGCCCACTACAATTATAAACCCCATTCATATTTAAAATCACCCTGGGAACCATATCAAGGTGTCTTGACAGTGCTATACTGCAATTTCCAGCACACAATTCAAAAGTGAAATTTCTTAAAGAGACAGTACACTTTCATATAAAATGGCCAAAAATAACCTTATAAAATTGCCCACAACAATTATAAACCCCATGCATATTTAAAATCACCCTGGGAACCTCCCCAGGGTGTCCTGAAAATGCTATACTGCGATATCCAGCCCCCAATTCAAAAGTAAAGTTTCTTAAAGAGACAGTACACTTTCATATAAAATGGCCAAAAATAACCTTATACCATTGCCCACTACAATTATAAACCCCATACATATTTAAAATCACCCTGGGAACCTTCTTAGGGTGTCTTGACAGTGCTATACTGCGATTTCCAGCCTCCAATTCAAAAGTGAAATTTCTTAAAGAGACAATACATTTTCATATAAAATGGCCAAAAATAACCTTATACCATTGCCCACTACAATTATAAACCCCATACATATTTAAAATCACCCTGGGAACCTTCTTAGGGTTTCTTGACAGTGCAATACTGCGATTTCCAACCCCCAATTCAAAAGTTACGTTCTTAAAGAGACAGAACACTTTCATATAAAATGGCCGAAAATAACCTTATACCATTGCCCACAACAATTATAAACCCCATACATATTTAAAATCACCCTGGGAACCTTCCCAGGGTGTCTTGACAGTGCTATACTGCGATTTCCAGCCCCCAATTCAAAAGTAAAATTTCTTAAAGACACAGTACGCTTTCATATAAAATGGCCAAAAATAACCTTATACCATTGCCCACTACAATTATAAACCCCATATATATTTAAAATCACCCTGGGAACCTCCCCAGGGTGTCCTGAAAATGCTATACTGCGATTTCCAGCCCCCAATTCAAAAGTGAAATTTCTTAAAGAGACAGTACACTTTCATATAAAATTGCCAAAAATAACCTTATACCATTGCCCACTACAATTATAAACCCCATACATATTTAAAATCACCCTGGGAAACTTCTTAGGGTGTCTTGACAGTGCTATACTGCGATTTCCAGCCCACAATTCAAAAGTTACGTTCTTAAAGAGACAGTACACTTTCATATAAAATGGGCAAAAATAACCTTATACCATTGCCCACTACAATTATAAACCCCATACATATTTAAAATCACCCTGGGAACCTTCTTAGGGTGTCTTGACAGTGCTATACTGTGATTTCCAACCCCCAATTCAAAAGTTAATTTCTTAAAGAGACAGTACACTTTCATATAAAATGGCCAAAAATAACCTTATACCATTGCCCACAACAATTATAAACCCCAACATATTTAAAATCACCCTGGGAACCTCCCCAGGGTGTCCTGAAAATGCTATACTGCGATTTCCAGCCCCCAATTCAAAAGTAAAGTTTCTTAAAGAGACATTACACTTTCATATAAAATGGCCAAAAATAACCTTATACCATTGCCGACTACAATTATAAACCCCATACATATTTAAAATCACCCTGGGAACCTTCTTAGGGTGTCCTGAAAATGCTATACTGCGATTTCCAGCCCCCAATTCAAAAGTGAAATTTCTTAAAGAGACAGTACACTTTCATATAAAATGGCCAAAAATAACCTTATACCATTGCCCACTACAATTATAAACCCCATACATATTTAAAATCACCCTGGGAACCATATCAAGGTGTCTTGACAGTGCTATACTGCGATTTCCAGCCCCCAATTCAAAAGTTACGTTCTTAAAGAGACAGTACACTTTCATATAAAATGGCCAAAAATAACCTTATACCATTGCCCACTACAATTATAAACCCCATACATATTTAAAATCACCCTGGGAACCTTCTTAGGGTGTCCTGAAAATGCTATACTGCCATTTCCAGCCCCCAATTCAAAAGTGAAATTTCTTAAAGAGACAGTACACTTTCATATAAAATGGCCAAAAATAACCTTATACCATTGCCCACTACAATTATAAACCCCATACATATTTAAAATCACCCTGGGAACCTTCTTAGGGTGTCTTGACAGTGCTATACTGCGATTTCCAGCCCACAATTCAAAAGTTACGTTCTTAAAGAGACAGTACACTTTCATATAAAATGGCCAAAAATAACCTTATACCATTGCCCACTACAATTATAAACCCCATACATATTTAAAATCACCCTGGGAACCTTCTTAGGGTGTCTTGACAGTGCTATACTGCGATTTCCACCCCACAATTCAAAAGTTACGTTCTTAAAGAGACAGTACACTTTCATATAAAATGGCCAAAAACAACCTTATACCATTGCCCACTACAATTATAAACCCCATACATATTTAAAATCACCCTGGGAACCTTCTTAGGGTGTCTTGACAGTGCTATACTGCGATTTCCAGCCCCCAATTCAAAAGTGAAATTTCTTAAAGAGACAGTACACTTTCATATAAAATGGCCAAAAATAACCTTATACCATTGCCCACAACAATTATAAACCCCATACATATTTAAAATCACCCTGGGAACCTCCCCAGGGTGTCCTGAAAATGCTATACTGCGATTTCCAGCCCCCAATTCAAAAGTAAAGTTTCTTAAAGAGACAGTACACTTTCATATAAAATGGCCAAAAATAACCTTATACCATTGCCCACTACAATTATAAACCCCATACATATTTAAAATCACCCTGGGAACCTTCTTAGGGTGTCTTGACAATGCTATACTGTGATTTCCAGAAACCAATTCAAAAGTTACGTTCTTAAAGAGACAGTACACTTTCATATAAAATGGCCAAAAATAACCTTATACCATTGCCCACTACAATTATAAACCCCATACATATTTAAAATCACCCTGGGAACCTTCTTATGGTGTCTTGACAGTGCTATACTGCAATTTCCAGCCCACAATTCAAAAGAGAAAATTCTTAAAGAGACAGTACACTTTCATATAAAATGGCCAAAAATAACCTTATACCATTGCCCACTACAATTATAAACCCCATACATATTTAAAATCACCCTGGGAACCTTCCCAGGGTGTCCTGAACATGCTATACTGCGATTTCCAGCCCCCAATTCAAAAGTTACGTTCTTAAAGAGACAGTACACTTTCATATAAAATGGCCAAAAATAACCTTATACCATTGCCTACTACAATTATAAACCCCATACATATTTAAAATCACCCTGGAAACCTTCTTAGGGTGTCCTGAAAATGCTATACTGCGATTTCCAGCCCCCAATTCAAAAGTTACGTTCTTAAAGAGACAATACATTTTCATATAAAATGGCCAAAAATAACCTTATACCATTGCCAACTACAATTATAAACCCCATACATATTTAAAATCACCCTAGGAAACTTCTTAGGGTGTCTTGACAGTGCTATACTGCGATTTCCAGCCCACAATTCAAAAGTGAAATTTCTTAAAGAGACAGTACACTTTCATATAAAATGGCCAAAAATAACCTTATACCATTGCCCACAACAATTATAAACCCCAACATATTTAAAATCACCCTGGGAACCTCCCCAGGGTGTCCTGAAAATGCTATACTGCGATTTCCAGCCCCCAATTCAAAAGTAAAGTTTCTTAAAGAGACATTACACTTTCATATAAAATGGCCAAAAATAACCTTATACCATTGCCCACTACAATTATAAACCCCATACATATTTAAAATCACCCTGGGAACTTTCTTAGGATGTCTTGACAGTGCTATACTGCGATTTCCAGCCCCCAATTCAAAAGTTACGTTCTTAAAGAGACAGTACACTTTCATATAAAATGGCCAAAAATAACCTTATACCATTGCCCACTACAATTATAAACCGCATACATATTTAAAATCACCCTGGGAACCTTCTTAGGGTGTCCTGAAAATGCTATACTGCGATTTCCAGCCCACAATTCAAAAGTGAAATTTCTTAAAGAGACAGTACACTTTCATATAGAATGGCCAAAAACAACCTTATACCATTGCCCACTACAATTATAAACCCCATACATATTTAAAATCACCCTGGGAACCTCCCCAGGGTGTCCTGAAAATGCTATACTGCGATTTCCAGCCCCCATTTCAAAAGTGAAATTTCTTAAAGAGACAGTACACTTTCATATAAAATGGCCAAAAATAACCTTATACCATTGCCCACTACAATTATAAACCCCATTCATATTTAAAATCACCCTGGGAACCATATCAAGGTGTCTTGACAGTGCTATACTGCAATTTCCAGCACACAATTCAAAAGTGAAATTTCTTAAAGAGACAGTACACTTTCATATAAAATGGCCAAAAATAACCTTATAAAATTGCCCACAACAATTATAAACCCCATGCATATTTAAAATCACCCTGGGAACCTCCCCAGGGTGTCCTGAAAATGCTATACTGCGATATCCAGCCCCCAATTCAAAAGTAAAGTTTCTTAAAGAGACAGTACACTTTCATATAAAATGGCCAAAAATAACCTTATACCATTGCCCACTACAATTATAAACCCCATACATATTTAAAATCACCCTGGGAACCTTCTTAGGGTGTCTTGACAGTGCTATACTGCGATTTCCAGCCTCCAATTCAAAAGTGAAATTTCTTAAAGAGACAATACATTTTCATATAAAATGGCCAAAAATAACCTTATACCATTGCCCACTACAATTATAAACCCCATACATATTTAAAATCACCCTGGGAACCTTCTTAGGGTTTCTTGACAGTGCAATACTGCGATTTCCAACCCCCAATTCAAAAGTTACGTTCTTAAAGAGACAGAACACTTTCATATAAAATGGCCGAAAATAACCTTATACCATTGCCCACAACAATTATAAACCCCATACATATTTAAAATCACCCTGGGAACCTTCCCAGGGTGTCTTGACAGTGCTATACTGCGATTTCCAGCCCCCAATTCAAAAGTAAAATTTCTTAAAGACACAATACGCTTTCATATAAAATGGCCAAAAATAACCTTATACCATTGCCCACTACAATTATAAACCCCATATATATTTAAAATCACCCTGGGAACCTCCCCAGGGTGTCCTGAAAATGCTATACTGCGATTTCCAGCCCCCAATTCAAAAGTGAAATTTCTTAAAGAGACAGTACACTTTCATATAAAATTGCCAAAAATAACCTTATACCATTGCCCACTACAATTATAAACCCCATACATATTTAAAATCACCCTGGGAAACTTCTTAGGGTGTCTTGACAGTGCTATACTGCGATTTCCAGCCCACAATTCAAAAGTTACGTTCTTAAAGAGACAGTACACTTTCATATAAAATGGGCAAAAATAACCTTATACCATTGCCCACTACAATTATAAACCCCATACATATTTAAAATCACCCTGGGAACCTTCTTAGGGTGTCTTGACAGTGCTATACTGTGATTTCCAACCCCCAATTCAAAAGTTAATTTCTTAAAGAGACAGTACACTTTCATATAAAATGGCCAAAAATAACCTTATACCATTGCCCACTACAATTATAAACCCCATACATATTTAAAATCACCCTGGGAACCTTCTTAGGGTGTCCTGAAAATGCTATACTGCGATTTCCAGCCCCCAATTCAAAAGTGAAATTTCTTAAAGAGACAGTACACTTTCATATAAAATGGCCAAAAATAACCTTATACCATTGCCCACTACAATTATAAACCCCATACATATTTAAAATCACCCTGGGAACCTTCTTAGGGTGTCCTGAAAATGCTATACTGCGATTTCCAGCCCCCAATTCAAAAGTAAAGTTTCTTAAAGAGACAGTACACTTTCATATAAAATGGCCAAAAATAACCTTATACCATTGCCCACTACAATTATAAACCCCATACATATTTAAAATCACCCTGGGAACCTTCTTAAGGTTTCTTGACCGTGCTATACTGCGATTTCCAGCCCCCAATTCAAAAGTGAAATTTCTTAAAGAGACAGTACACTTTCATATAAAATGGCCAAAAATAACCTTATACCATTGCCCACAACAATTATAAACCCCATACATATTTAAAATCACCCTGGGAACCTTCTTTGGGTGTCCTGAAAATGCTATACTGCGATATCCAGCCCCCAATTCAAAAGTAAAGTTTCTTAAAGAGACAGTACTCTTTCATATAAAATGGCCAAAAATAACCTTATACCATTGCCCACTACAATTATAAACCGAATACATATTTAAAATCACCCTAGGAAACTTCTTAGGGTATCTTGACAGTGCTATACTGCGATTTCCAGCCCACAATTTAAAAGTGAAATTTCTTAAAGAGACAGTACACTTTCATATAAAATGGCCAAAAATAACCTTATACCATTGCCCACAACAATTATAAACCCCATACATATTTAAAATCACCCTGGGAACCTTCTTAGGGTTTCTTGACAGTGCTATACTGCGATTTCCAGCCCCCAATTCAAAAGTTAAATTTCTTAAAGAGACAGTACGCTTTCATATAAAATGGCCAAAAATAACCTTATACCATTGCCCACTACAATTATAAACCCCATATATATTTAAAATCACCCTGGGAACCTCCCCAGGGTGTCCTGAAAATGCTATACTGCGATTTCCAGCCCCCAATTCAAAAGTGAAATTTCTTAAAGAGACAGTACACTTTCATATAAAATGGCCAAAAATAACCTTATACCATTGCCCACTACAATTATAAACCCCATACATATTTAAAATCACCCTGGGAACCATATCAAGGTGTCTTGACAGTGCTATACTGCGATATCCAGCCCCCAATTCAAAAGTTACGTTCTTAAAGAGACAGTACACTTTCATATAAAATGGCCAAAAATAACCTTATACCATTGCCCACTACAATTATAAACCCCTTACATATTTAAAATCATCCTGGGAACCTTCCCATGGTGTCTTGACCGTGCTATACTGCGATTTCCAGCCCCCAATTCAAAAGTGAAATTTCTTAAAGAGACAGTACACTTTCATATAAAATGGCCAAAAATAACCTTATACCATTGCCCACAACAATTATAAACCCCATACATATTTAAAATCACCCTGGGAACCTTCCCATGGTGTCTTGACCGTGCTATACTGCGATTTCCAGCCCCCAATTCAAAAGTAAAGTTTCTTAAAGAGACAGTACACTTTCATATAAAATGGCCAAAAATAACCTTATACCATTGCCCACTACAATTATAAACCCCATACATATTTAAAATCACCCTGGGAACCTTCTTAGGGTTTCTTGACAGTGCTATACTGCGATTTCCAGCCCCCAATTCAAAAGTAAAGTTTCTTAAAGAGACAGTACACTTTCATATAAAATGGCCAAAAATAACCTTATACCATTGCCCACAACAATTATAAACCCCAACATATTTAAAATCACCTTGGGAACCTTCTTAGGGTGTCCTGAAAATGCTATACTGCGATTTCCAGCCCCCAAATCAAAAGTAAAGTTTCTTAAAGAGACAGTACACTTTCATATAAAATGGCCAAAAATAACCTTATACCATTGCCCACTACAATTATAAACCCCATACATATTTAAAGTCACCCTGGGAACCTTCATAGGGTGTCTTGACAGTGCTATACTGCGATTTCCAGCCCACAATTCAAAAGAGAAATTTCTTAAAGAGACAGTACACTTTCATATAAAATGGCCAAAAATAACCTTCTACCATTGCCCACTACAATTATAAACCCCATACATATTTAAAATCACCCTGGGAACCTCCCCAGGGTGTCCTGAAAATGCTATACTGCGATTTCCAGCCCCCAATTCAAAAGTAAAGTTTCTTAAAGAGACAGTACACTTTCATATAAAATGGCCAAAAATAACCTTATACCATTGCCCACTACAATTATAAACCCCATACATATTTAAAATCACCCTGGGAACCTTCTTAGGATGTCTTGACAGTGCTATACTGCGATTTCCAGCCCCCAATTCAAAAGTTACGTTCTTAAAGAGACAGTACACTTTCATATAAAATGGCCAAAAATAACCTTATACCATTGCCCACTACAATTATAAACCCCATACATATTTAAAATCACCCTGGGAACCTTCTTAGGGTGTCTTGACAGTGCTATACTGCAATTTCCAGCCCCCAATTCAAAAGTGAAATTTCTTAAAGAGACAGTACACTTTCATATAAAATGGCCAAAAATAATCTTATACCATTGCCCACTACAATTATAAACCCCATACATATTTAAAATCACCATGGGAACCTTCCCAGGGTGTCCTGAAAATGCTATACTGCAATTTCCAGCCCCCAATTCAAAAGTTTAATTTATTAAAGAGACAGTACACTTTCATATAAAATGGCCAAAAATAACCTTATACCATTGACAACTACAATTATAAACCCCATACAAATTTAAAATCACCCTGGGAACCTTCTTAGGGTGTCCTGAAAATGCTATACTGCGATTTCCAGCCCCCAATTCAAAAGTTTAATTTCTTAAAGAGACAGTACACTTTCATATAAAATGGCAAAAAATAACCTTATACCATTGACAACTACAATTATAAACCCCATACATATTTAAAATCACCCTGGGAATCTTCTTAGGGTGTCTTGACAGTGCTATACTGCGATTTCCAGCCCCAATTCAAAAGTGAAGTTTCTTAAAGAGACAGTACACTTTCATATAAAATGGCCAAAAATAACCTTATACCATTGCCCACTACAATTATAAACCCCATACATATTTAAAATCACCTTGGGAACCTTCCCAGGGTGTCCTGAAAATGTTATACTGCGATTTCCAGTCCCCAATTCAAAAGTTTAATTTCTTAAAGAGACAGTACACTTTCATACAAAATGGCAAAAAATAACCTTATACCATTGCCCACTACAATTATAAAGCCCATACATATTTAAAATCACCCTGGGAACCTTCCCAGGGTGTCCTGAAAATGCTATACTGCGATTTCCAGCCCCCAATTCAAAAGTGAAATTTCTTAAAGAGACAGTACACTTTCATATAAAATGGCCAAAAATAACCTTATACCATTGCCCACTACAATTATAAACCCCATACATATTTAAAATCACCCTGGGAACCTTCTTAGGGTTTCTTGACAGTGCTATACTGCGATTTCCAGCCCCCAATTCAAAAGTTAAATTTCTTGAAGAGACAGTACGCTTTCATATATAATGGCCAAAAATAACCTTATACCATTGCCCACTACAATTATAAACCCCATATATATTTAAAATCACCCTGGGAACCTCCCCAGGGTGTCCTGAAAATGCTATACTGCGATTTCCAGCCCCCAATTCAAAAGTGAAATTTCTTAAAGAGACAGTACACTTTCATATAAAATGGCCAAAAATAACCTTATACCATTGCCCACTACAATTATAAACCCCATACATATTTAAAATCACCCTGGGAACCATATCAAGGTGTCTTGACAGTGCTATACTGAGATTTCCAGCCCCCAATTCAAAAGTTACGTTCTTAAAGAGACAGTACACTTTCATATAAAATGGCCAAAAATAACCTTATACCATTTCCCACTATAATTATAAACCCCATACATATTTAAAATCACCCTGGGAACCTTCTTAGGGTGTCCTGAAAATGCTATACTGCGATTTCCAGCCCCCAATTCAAAAGTGAAATTTCTTAAAGAGACAGTACACTTTCATATAAAATGGCCAAAAATAACCTTATACCATTGCCCACTACAATTATAAACCCCATACATATTTAAAATCACCCTAGGAAACTTCTTAGGTTGTCTTGACAGTGCTATACTGCGATTTCCAGCCCACAATTCAAAAGTGAAATTTCTTAAAGAGACAGTACACTTTCATATAAAATGGCCAAAAATAACCTTATACCATTGCCCACAACAATTATAAACCCCAACATATTTAAAATCACCCTGGGAACCTCCCCAGGGTGTCCTGAAAATGCTATACTGCGATTTCCAGCCCCCAATTCAAAAGTAAAGTTTCTTAAAGAGACAGTACACTTTCATATAAAATGGCCAAAAATAACCTAATACTATTGCCCACTACAATTATAAACCCCATACATATTTAAAATCACCCTGGGAACCTTCTTAGGGTGTCTTGACAGTGCAATACTGCGATTTCCAGTCCCCAATTCAAAAGTTACGTTCTTAAAGAGACAGTACACTTTCATATAAAATGGCCAAAAATAACCTTATACCATTGCCCACAACAATTATAAACCCCAACATATTTAAAATCACCCTGGGAACCTCCCCAGGGTGTCCTGAAAATGCTATACTGCGATTTCCAGCCCCCAATTCAAAAGTAAAGTTTCTTAAAGAGACATTACACTTTCATATAAAATGGCCAAAAATAACCTTATACCATTGCCGACTACAATTATAAACCCCATACATATTTAAAATCACCCTGGGAACCTTCTTAGGGTGTCCTGAAAATGCTATACTGCGATTTCCAGCCCCCAATTCAAAAGTGAAATTTCTTAAAGAGACAGTACACTTTCATATAAAATGGCCAAAAATAACCTTATACCATTGCCCACTACAATTATAAACCCCATACATATTTAAAATCACCCTGGGAACCATATCAAGGTGTCTTGACAGTGCTATACTGCGATTTCCAGCCCCCAATTCAAAAGTTACGTTCTTAAAGAGACAGTACACTTTCATATAAAATGGCCAAAAATAACCTTATACCATTGCCCACTACAATTATAAACCCCATACATATTTAAAATCACCCTGGGAACCTTCTTAGGGTGTCCTGAAAATGCTATACTGCGATTTCCAGCCCCCAATTCAAAAGTGAAATTTCTTAAAGAGACAGTACACTTTCATATAAAATGGCCAAAAATAACCTTATACCATTGCCCACTACAATTATAAACCCCATACATATTTAAAATCACCCTGGGAACCTTCTTAGGGTGTCTTGACAGTGCTATACTGCGATTTCCAGCCCACAATTCAAAAGTTACGTTCTTAAAGAGACAGTACACTTTCATATAAAATGGCCAAAAATAACCTTATACCATTGCCCACTACAATTATAAACCCCATACATATTTAAAATCACCCTGGGAACCTTCTTAGGGTGTCTTGACAGTGCTATACTGCGATTTCCAGCCCACAATTCAAAAGTTACGTTCTTAAAGAGACAGTACACTTTCATATAAAATGGCCAAAAACAACCTTATACCATTGCCCACTACAATTATAAACCCCATACATATTTAAAATCACCCTGGGAACCTTCTTAGGGTGTCTTGACAGTGCTATACTGCGATTTCCAGCCCACAATTCAAAAGTTACGTTCTTAAAGAGACAGTACACTTTCATATAAAATGGCCAAAAATAACCTTATACCATTGCCCACAACAATTATAAACCCCATACATATTTAAAATCACCCTGGGAACCTCCCCAGGGTGTCCTGAAAATGCTATACTGCGATTTCCAGCCCCCAATTCAAAAGTAAAGTTTCTTAAAGAGACAGTACACTTTCATATAAAATGGCCAAAAATAACCTTATACCATTGCCCACTACAATTATAAACCCCATACATATTTAAAATCACCCTGGGAACCTTCTTAGGGTGTCTTGACAATGCTATACTGTGATTTCCAGAAACCAATTCAAAAGTTACGTTCTTAAAGAGACAGTACACTTTCATATAAAATGGCCAAAAATAACCTTATACCATTGCCCACTACAATTATAAACCCCATACATATTTAAAATCACCCTGGGAACCTTCCCAGGGTGTCCTGAACATGCTATACTGCGATTTCCAGCCCCCAATTCAAAAGTTACGTTCTTAAAGAGACAGTACACTTTCATATAAAATGGCCAAAAATAACCTTATACCATTGCCTACTACAATTATAAACCCCATACATATTTAAAATCACCCTGGAAACCTTCTTAGGGTGTCCTGAAAATGCTATACTGCGATTTCCAGCCCCCAATTCAAAAGTTACGTTCTTAAAGAGACAATACATTTTCATATAAAATGGCCAAAAATAACCTTATACCATTGCCAACTACAATTATAAACCCCATACATATTTAAAATCACCCTAGGAAACTTCTTAGGGTGTCTTGACAGTGCTATACTGCGATTTCCAGCCCACAATTCAAAAGTGAAATTTCTTAAAGAGACAGTACACTTTCATATAAAATGGCCAAAAAAAACCTTATACCATTGCCCACAACAATTATAAACCCCAACATATTTAAAATCACTCTGGGAACCTCCCCAGGGTGTCCTGAAAATGCTATACTGCGATTTCCAGCCCCCAATTCAAAAGTAAAGTTTCTTAAAGAGACATTACACTTTCATATAAAATGGCCAAAAATAACCTTATACCATTGCCCACTACAATTATAAACCCCATACATATTTAAAATCACCCTGGGAACTTTCTTAGGATGTCTTGACAGTGCTATACTGCGATTTCCAGCCCCCAATTCAAAAGTTACGTTCTTAAAGAGACAGTACACTTTCATATAAAATGGCCAAAAATAACCTTATACCATTGCCCACTACAATTATAAACCGCATACATATTTAAAATCACCCTGGGAACCTTCTTAGGGTGTCCTGAAAATGCTATACTGCGATTTCCAGCCCACAATTCAAAAGTGAAATTTCTTAAAGAGACAGTACACTTTCATATAGAATGGCCAAAAACAACCTTATACCATTGCCCACTACAATTATAAACCCCATACATATTTAAAATCACCCTGGGAACCTCCCCAGGGTGTCCTGAAAATGCTATACTGCGATTTCCAGCCCCCAATTCAAAAGTGAAATTTCTTAAAGAGACAGTACACTTTCATATAAAATGGCCAAAAATAACCTTATACCATTGCCCACTACAATTATAAACCCCATACATATTTAAAATCACCCTGGGAACCTTCTTAGGGTGTCTTGACAGTGCTATACTGCGATTTCCAGCCCCCAATTCAAAAGCTAAGTTTCTTAAAGAGACAGTACACTTTCATATAAAATGGCCAAAAATAACCTTATACCATTGCCCACTACAATTATAAACCCCATACATATTTAAAATCACCCTGGGAACCATATCAAGGTGTCTTGACAGTGCTATACTGCAATTTCCAGCCCCCAATTCAAAAGTGAAATTTCTTAAAGAGACAGTACACTTTCATATAAAATGGCCAAAAATAACCTTATACCATTGCCCACTACAATTAAAAACCCCATACATATTTAAAATCACCCTGGGAAACTTCTTATGGTGTCTTGACAGTGCTATACTGCGATTTCCAGCCCACAATTCAATAGTGAAATTTCTTAAAGAGACAGTACACTTTCATATAAAATGGCCAAAAACAACCTTATACCATTGCCCACTACAATTATAAACCCCATACATATTTAAAATCACCCTGGGAACCTCCCCAGGGTGTCCTGAAAATGCTATACTGCGATTTCCAGCCCCCAATTCAAAAGTAAAGTTTCTTAAAGAGACAGTACACTTTCATATAAAATGGCCAAAAATAACCTTATACCATTGCCAACTACAATTATAAACCCCATACATATTTAAAATCACCCTAGGAAACTTCTTAGGGTGTCTTGACATTGCTATACTGCGATTTCCAGCACACAATTCAAAAGTGAAATTTCTTAAAGAGACAGTACACTTTCATATAAAATGGCCAAAAATAACCTTATACCATTGCCCACAACAATTATAAACCCCATGCATATTTAAAATCACCCTGGGAACCTCCCCAGGGTGTCCTGAAAATGCTATACTGCGATTTCCAGCCCCCAATTCAAAAGTAAAGTTTCTGAAAGAGACAGTACACTTTCATATAAAATGGCCAAAAATAACCTTATACCATTGCCCACTACAATTATAAACCCCATACATATTTAAAATCACCCTGGGAACCTTCTTAGGGTGTCTTGACAGTGCTATACTGCGATTTCCAGCCCACAATTCAAAAGTTACGTTGTTAAAGAGACAGTACACTTTCATATAAAATGGCCAAAAATAACCTTATACCATTGCCCACTACAATTATAAACCCCATACATATTTAAAATCAGCCTGGGAACCTTCTTAGGGTGTCTTGACACTGCTATACTGCGATTTCCAGCCCCCAATTCAAAAGTGAAATTTCTTAAAGAGACAGTACACTTTCATATAAAATGGCCAAAAATAACCTTATACCATTGCCCACTACAATTATAAACCCCATACATATTTAAAATCACCCTGGGAACCTTCTTAGGGTGTCTTGACAGTGCTATACTGCAATTTCCAGCCCCCAATTCAAAAGTGAAATTTCTTAAAGAGACAGTACACTTTCATATAAAATGGCCAAAAATAACCTTATACCATTGCCCACTACAATTATAAACCCCATACATATTTAAAATCACCATGGGAACCTTCCCAGGGTGTCCTGAAAATGCTATACTGCAATTTCCAGCCCCCAATTCAAAAGTTTAATTTATTAAAGAGACAGTACACTTTCATATAAAATGGCCAAAAATAACCTTATACCATTGACAACTACAATTATAAACCCCATACAAATTTAAAATCACCCTGGGAACCTTCTTAGGGTGTCCTGAAAATGCTATACTGCGATTTCCAGCCCCCAATTCAAAAGTTTAATTTCTTAAAGAGACAGTACACTTTCATATAAAATGGCAAAAAATAACCTTATACCATTGACAACTACAATTATAAACCCCATACATATTTAAAATCACCCTGGGAATCTTCTTAGGGTGTCTTGACAGTGCTATACTGCGATTTCCAGCCCCCAATTCAAAAGTGAAGTTTCTTAAAGAGACAGTACACTTTCATATAAAATGGCCAAAAATAACCTTATACCATTGCCCACTACAATTATAAACCCCATACATATTTAAAATCACCCTGGGAACCTTCCCAGGGTGTCCTGAAAATGTTATACTGCGATTTCCAGTCCCCAATTCAAAAGTTTAATTTCTTAAAGAGACAGTACACTTTCATACAAAATGGCAAAAAATAACCTTATACCATTGCCCACTACAATTATAAAGCCCATACATATTTAAAATCACCCTGGGAACCTTCCCAGGGTGTCCTGAAAATGCTATACTGCGATTTCCAGCCCCCAATTCAAAAGTAAAGTTTCTTAAAGAGACAGTACACTTTCATATAAAATGGCCAAAAATAACCTTATACCATTGCCCACTACAATTATAAACCCCATACATATTTAAAATCACCCTGGGAACCTTCTTAGGGTGTCTTGACAGTGCTATACTGCGATTTCCAGCCCCCAATTCAAAAGTGAAATTTCTTAAAGAGACAGTACACTTTCATATAAAATGGCCAAAAATAACCTTATACCATTGCCCACTACAATTATAAACCCCATACATATTTAAAATCACCCTGGGAACCTTCTTAGGGTTTCTTGACAGTGCTATACTGCGATTTCCAGCCCCCAATTCAAAAGTTAAATTTCTTGAAGAGACAGTACGCTTTCATATATAATGGCCAAAAATAACCTTATACCATTGCCCACTACAATTATAAACCCCATATATATTTAAAATCACCCTGGGAACCTCCCCAGGGTGTCCTGAAAATGCTATACTGCGATTTCCAGCCCCCAATTCAAAAGTGAAATTTCTTAAAGAGACAGTACACTTTCATATAAAATGGCCAAAAATAACCTTATACCATTGCCCACTACAATTATAAACCCCATACATATTTAAAATCACCCTGGGAACCATATCAAGGTGTCTTGACAGTGCTATACTGAGATTTCCAGCCCCCAATTCAAAAGTTACGTTCTTAAAGAGACAGTACACTTTCATATAAAATGGCCAAAAATAACCTTATACCATTTCCCACTACAATTATAAACCCCATACATATTTAAAATCACCCTGGGAACCTTCTTAGGGTGTCCTGAAAATGCTATACTGCGATTTCCAGCCCCCAATTCAAAAGTGAAATTTCTTAAAGAGACAGTACACTTTCATATAAAATGGCCAAAAATAACCTTATACCATTGCCCACTACAATTATAAACCCCATACATATTTAAAATCACCCTAGGAAACTTCTTAGGTTGTCTTGACAGTGCTATACTGCGATTTCCAGCCCACAATTCAAAAGTGAAATTTCTTAAAGAGACAGTACACTTTCATATAAAATGGCCAAAAATAACCTTATACCATTGCCCACAACAATTATAAACCCCAACATATTTAAAATCACCCTGGGAACCTCCCCAGGGTGTCCTGAAAATGCTATACTGCGATTTCCAGCCCCCAATTCAAAAGTAAAGTTTCTTAAAGAGACAGTACACTTTCATATAAAATGGCCAAAAATAACCTTATACTATTGCCCACTACAATTATAAACCCCATACATATTTAAAATCACCCTGGGAACCTTCTTAGGGTGTCTTGACAGTGCAATACTGCGATTTCCAGTCCCCAATTCAAAAGTTACGTTCTTAAAGAGACAGTACACTTTCATATAAAATGGCCAAAAATAACCTTATACCATTGCCCACAACAATTATAAACCCCAACATATTTAAAATCACCCTGGGAACCTCCCCAGGGTGTCCTGAAAATGCTATACTGCGATTTCCAGCCCCCAATTCAAAAGTAAAGTTTCTTAAAGAGACATTACACTTTCATATAAAATGGCCAAAAATAACCTTATACCATTGCCGACTACAATTATAAACCCCATACATATTTAAAATCACCCTGGGAACCTTCTTAGGGTGTCCTGAAAATGCTATACTGCGATTTCCAGCCCCCAATTCAAAAGTGAAATTTCTTAGAGACAGTACACTTTCATATAAAATGGCCAAAAATAACCTTATACCATTGCCCACTACAATCATAAACCCCATACATATTTAAAATCACCCTGGGAACCATATCAAGGTGTCTTGACAGTGCTATACTGCGATTTCCAGCCCCCAATTCAAAAGTTACGTTCTTAAAGAGACAGTACACTTTCATATAAAATGGCCAAAAATAACCTTATACCATTGCCCACTACAATTATAAACCCCATACATATTTAAAATCACCCTGGGAACCTTCTTAGGGTGTCCTGAAAATGCTATACTGCCATTTCCAGCCCCCAATTCAAAAGTGAAATTTCTTAAAGAGACAGTACACTTTCATATAAAATGGCCAAAAATAACCTTATACCATTGCCCACTACAATTATAAACCCCATACATATTTAAAATCACCCTGGGAACCTTCTTAGGGTGTCTTGACAGTGCTATACTGCGATTTCCAGCCCACAATTCAAAAGTTACGTTCTTAAAGAGACAGTACACTTTCATATAAAATGGCCAAAAATAACCTTATACCATTGCCCACTACAATTATAAACCCCATACATATTTAAAATCACCCTGGGAACCTTCTTAGGGTGTCTTGACAGTGCTATACTGCGATTTCCAGCCCACAATTCAAAAGTTACGTTCTTAAAGAGACAGTACACTTTCATATAAAATGGCCAAAAACAACCTTATACCATTGCCCACTACAATTATAAACCCCATACATATTTAAAATCACCCTGGGAACCTTCTTAGGGTGTCTTGACAGTGCTATACTGCGATTTCCAGCCCCCAACTCAAAAGTGAAATTTCTTAAAGAGACAGTACACTTTCATATAAAATGGCCAAAAATAACCTTATACCATTGCCCACAACAATTATAAACCCCATACATATTTAAAATCACCCTGGGAACCTCCCCAGGGTGTCCTGAAAATGCTATACTGCGATTTCCAGCCCCCAATTCAAAAGTAAAGTTTCTTAAAGAGACAGTACACTTTCATATAAAATGGCCAAAAATAACCTTATACCATTGCCCACTACAATTATAAACCCCATACATATTTAAAATCACCCTGGGAACCTTCTTAGGGTGTCTTGACAATGCTATACTGTGATTTCCAGAAACCAATTCAAAAGTTACGTTCTTAAAGAGACAGTACACTTTCATATAAAATGGCCAAAAATAACCTTATACCATTGCCTACTACAATTATAAACCCCATACATATTTAAAATCACCCTGGAAACCTTCTTAGGGTGTCCTGAAAATGCTATACTGCGATTTCCAGCCCCCAATTCAAAAGTTACGTTCTTAAAGAGACAATACATTTTCATATAAAATGGCCAAAAATAACCTTATACCATTGCCAACTACAATTATAAACCCCATACATATTTAAAATCACCCTAGGAAACTTCTTAGGGTGTCTTGACAGTGCTATACTGCGATTTCCAGCCCACAATTCAAAAGTGAAATTTCTTAAAGAGACAGTACACTTTCATATAAAATGGCCAAAAATAACCTTATACCATTGCCCACAACAATTATAAACCCCAACATATTTAAAATCACCCTGGGAACCTCCCCAGGGTGTCCTGAAAATGCTATACTGCGATTTCCAGCCCCCAATTCAAAAGTAAAGTTTCTTAAAGAGACATTACACTTTCATATAAAATGGCCAAAAATAACCTTATACCATTGCCCACTACAATTATAAACCCCATACATATTTAAAATCACCCTGGGAACTTTCTTAGGATGTCTTGACAGTGCTATACTGCGATTTCCAGCCCCCAATTCAAAAGTTACGTTCTTAAAGAGACAGTACACTTTCATATAAAATGGCCAAAAATAACCTTATACCATTGCCCACTACAATTATAAACCGCATACATATTTAAAATCACCCTGGGAACCTTCTTAGGGTGTCCTGAAAATGCTATACTGCGATTTCCAGCCCACAATTCAAAAGTGAAATTTCTTAAAGAGACAGTACACTTTCATATAGAATGGCCAAAAACAACCTTATACCATTGCCCACTACAATTATAAACCCCATACATATTTAAAATCACCCTGGGAACCTCCCCAGGGTGTCCTGAAAATGCTATACTGCGATTTCCAGCCCCCAATTCAAAAGTGAAATTTCTTAAAGAGACAGTACACTTTCATATAAAATGGCCAAAAATAACCTTATACCATTGCCCACTACAATTATAAACCCCATACATATTTAAAATCACCCTGGGAACCTTCTTAGGGTGTCTTGACAGTGCTATACTGCGATTTCCAGCCCCCAATTCAAAAGCTAAGTTTCTTAAAGAGACAGTACACTTTCATATAAAATGGCCAAAAATAACCTTATACCATTGCCCACTACAATTATAAACCCCATACATATTTAAAATCACCCTGGGAACCATATCAAGGTGTCTTGACAGTGCTATACTGCAATTTCCAGCACACAATTCAAAAGTGAAATTTCTTAAAGAGACAGTACACTTTCATATAAAATGGCCAAAAATAACCTTATAAAATTGCCCACAACAATTATAAACCCCATGCATATTTAAAATCACCCTGGGAACCTCCCCAGGGTGTCCTGAAAATGCTATACTGCGATATCCAGCCCCCAATTCAAAAGTAAAGTTTCTTAAAGAGACAGTACACTTTCATATAAAATGGCCAAAAATAACCTTATACCATTGCCCACTACAATTATAAACCCCATACATATTTAAAATCACCCTGGGAACCTTCTTAGGGTGTCTTGACAGTGCTATACTGCGATTTCCAGCCTCCAATTCAAAAGTGAAATTTCTTAAAGAGACAATACATTTTCATATAAAATGGCCAAAAATAACCTTATACCATTGCCCGCAACAATTATAAACCCCATACATATTTAAAATCACCCTGGGAACCTCCCCAGGGTGTCCTGAAAATGCTATACTGCGATTTCCAGCCCCCAATTCAAAAGTAAAGTTTCTTAAAGAGACAGTACACTTTCATATAAAATGGCCAAAAATAACCTTATACCATTGCCCACTACAATTATAAACCCCATACATATTTAAAATCACCCTGGGATCCTTCTTAGGGTTTCTTGACAGTGCAATACTGCGATTTCCAACCCCCAATTCAAAAGTTACGTTCTTAAAGAGACAGAACACTTTCATATAAAATGGCCGAAAATAACCTTATACCATTGCCCACAACAATTATAAACCCCATACATATTTAAAATCACCCTGGGAACCTTCCCAGGGTGTCTTGACAGTGCTATACTGCGATTTCCAGCCCCCAATTCAAAAGTAAAATTTCTTAAAGACACAGTACGCTTTCATATAAAATGGCCAAAAATAACCTTATACCATTGCCCACTACAATTATAAACCCCATACATATTTAAAATCACCCTGGGAACCTTCTTAGGGTGTCTTGACAGTGCTATACTGCGATTTCCAGCCCACAATTCAAAAGTTACGTTCTTAAAGAGACAGTACACTTTCATATAAAATGGGCAAAAATAACCTTATACCATTGCCCACTACAATTATAAACCCCATACATATTTAAAATCACCCTGGGAACCTTCTTAGGGTGTCTTGACAGTGCTATACTGTGATTTCCAACCCCCAATTCAAAAGTTAATTTCTTAAAGAGACAGTACACTTTCATATAAAATGGCCAAAAATAACCTTATACCATTGCCCACTACAATTATAAACCCCATACATATTTAAAATCACCCTGGGAACCTTCTTAGGGTGTCCTGAAAATGCTATACTGCGATTTCCAGCCCCCAATTCAAAAGTGAAATTTCTTAAAGAGACAGTACACTTTCATATAAAATGGCCAAAAATAACCTTATACCATTGCCCACTACAATTATAAACCCCATACATATTTAAAATCACCCTGGGAACCTTCTTAGGGTGTCCTGAAAATGCTATACTGCGATTTCCAGCCCCCAATTCAAAAGTAAAGTTTCTTAAAGAGACAGTACACTTTCATATAAAATGGCCAAAAATAACCTTATACCATTGCCCACTACAATTATAAACCCCATACATATTTAAAATCACCCTGGGAACCTTCTTAAGGTTTCTTGACCGTGCTATACTGCGATTTCCAGCCCCCAATTCAAAAGTGAAATTTCTTAAAGAGACAGTACACTTTCATATAAAATGGCCAAAAATAACCTTATACCATTGCCCACAACAATTATAAACCCCATACATATTTAAAATCACCCTGGGAACCTTCTTTGGGTGTCCTGAAAATGCTATACTGCGATATCCAGCCCCCAATTCAAAAGTAAAGTTTCTTAAAGAGACAGTACTCTTTCATATAAAATGGCCAAAAATAACCTTATACCATTGCCCACTACAATTATAAACCGAATACATATTTAAAATCACCCTAGGAAACTTCTTAGGGTATCTTGACAGTGCTATACTGCGATTTCCAGCCCACAATTTAAAAGTGAAATTTCTTAAAGAGACAGTACACTTTCATATAAAATGGCCAAAAATAACCTTATACCATTGCCCACAACAATTATAAACCCCATACATATTTAAAATCACCCTGGGAACCTTCTTAGGGTTTCTTGACAGTGCTATACTGCGATTTCCAGCCCCCAATTCAAAAGTTAAATTTCTTAAAGAGACAGTACGCTTTCATATAAAATGGCCAAAAATAACCTTATACCATTGCCCACTACAATTATAAACCCCATATATATTTAAAATCACCCTGGGAACCTCCCCAGGGTGTCCTGAAAATGCTATACTGCGATTTCCAGCCCCCAATTCAAAAGTGAAATTTCTTAAAGAGACAGTACACTTTCATATAAAATGGCCAAAAATAACCTTATACCATTGCCCACTACAATTATAAACCCCATACATATTTAAAATCACCCTGGGAACCATATCAAGGTGTCTTGACAGTGCTATACTGCGATATCCAGCCCCCAATTCAAAAGTTACGTTCTTAAAGAGACAGTACACTTTCATATAAAATGGCCAAAAATAACCTTATACCATTGCCCACTACAATTATAAACCCCTTACATATTTAAAATCATCCTGGGAACCTTCCCATGGTGTCTTGACCGTGCTATACTGCGATTTCCAGCCCCCAATTCAAAAGTGAAATTTCTTAAAGAGACAGTACACTTTCATATAAAATGGCCAAAAATAACCTTATACCATTGCCCACAACAATTATAAACCCCATACATATTTAAAATCACCCTGGGAACCTTCCCATGGTGTCTTGACCGTGCTATACTGCGATTTCCAGCCCCCAATTCAAAAGTAAAGTTTCTTAAAGAGACAGTACACTTTCATATAAAATGGCCAAAAATAACCTTATACCATTGCCCACTACAATTATAAACCCCATACATATTTAAAATCACCCTGGGAACCTTCTTAGGGTTTCTTGACAGTGCTATACTGCGATTTCCAGCCCCCAATTCAAAAGTAAAATTTCTTAAAGAGACAGTACACTTTCATATAAAATGGCCAAAAATAACCTTATACCATTGCCCACTACAATTATAAACCCCATACATATTTAAAATCACCCTGGGAACCTTCTTAGGGTGTCTTGACAGTGCTATACTGCGATTTCCAGCCCCCAATTCAAAAGCTAAGTTTCTTAAAGAGACAGTACACTTTCATATAAAATGGCCAAAAATAACCTTATACCATTGCCCACTACAATTATAAACCCCATACATATTTAAAATCACCCTGGGAACCATATCAAGGTGTCTTGACAGTGCTATACTGCAATTTCCAGCACACAATTCAAAAGTGAAATTTCTTAAAGAGACAGTACACTTTCATATAAAATGGCCAAAAATAACCTTATAAAATTGCCCACAACAATTATAAACCCCATGCATATTTAAAATCACCCTGGGAACCTCCCCAGGGTGTCCTGAAAATGCTATACTGCGATATCCAGCCCCCAATTCAAAAATAAAGTTTCTTAAAGAGACAGTACACTTTCATATAAAATGGCCAAAAATAACCTTATACCATTGCCCACTACAATTATAAACCCCATACATATTTAAAATCACCCTGGGAACCTTCTTAGGGTGTCTTGACAGTGCTATACTGCGATTTCCAGCCTCCAATTCAAAAGTGAAATTTCTTAAAGAGACAATACATTTTCATATAAAATGGCCAAAAATAACCTTATACCATTGCCCGCAACAATTATAAACCCCATACATATTTAAAATCACCCTGGGAACCTCCCCAGGGTGTCCTGAAAATGCTATACTGCGATTTCCAGCCCCCAATTCAAAAGTAAAGTTTCTTAAAGAGACAGTACACTTTCATATAAAATGGCCAAAAATAACCTTATACCATTGCCCACTACAATTATAAACCCCATACATATTTAAAATCACCCTGGGAACCTTCTTAGGGTTTCTTGACAGTGCAATACTGCGATTTCCAACCCCCAATTCAAAAGTTACGTTCTTAAAGAGACAGAACACTTTCATATAAAATGGCCAAAAATAACCTTATACCATTGCCCACAACAATTATAAACCCCATACATATTTAAAATCACCCTGGGAACCTTCCCAGGGTGTCTTGACAGTGCTATACTGCGATTTCCAGCCCCCAATTCAAAAGTAAAATTTCTTAAAGACACAGTACGCTTTCATATAAAATGGCCAAAAATAACCTTATACCATTGCCCACTACAATTATAAACCCCATATATATTTAAAATCACCCTGGGAACCTCCCCAGGGTGTCCTGAAAATGCTATACTGCGATTTCCAGCCCCCAATTCAAAAGTGAAATTTCTTAAAGAGACAGTACACTTTCATATAAAATTGCCAAAAATAACCTTATACCATTGCCCACTACAATTATAAACCCCATACATATTTAAAATCACCCTGGGAACCTTCTTAGGGTGTCTTGACAGTGCTATACTGCGATTTCCAGCCCACAATTCAAAAGTTACGTTCTTAAAGAGACAGTACACTTTCATATAAAATGGGCAAAAATAACCTTATACCATTGCCCACTACAATTATAAACCCCATACATATTTAAAATCACCCTGGGAACCTTCTTAGGGTGTCTTGACAGTGCTATACTGTGATTTCCAACCCCCAATTCAAAAGTTAATTTCTTAAAGAGACAGTACACTTTCATATAAAATGGCCAAAAATAACCTTATACCATTGCCCACTACAATTATAAACCCCATACATATTTAAAATCACCCTGGGAACCTTCTTAGGGTGTCCTGAAAATGCTATACTGCGATTTCCAGCCCCCAATTCAAAAGTGAAATTTCTTAAAGAGACAGTACACTTTCATATAAAATGGCCAAAAATAACCTTATACCATTGCCCACTACAATTATAAACCCCATACATATTTAAAATCACCCTGGGAACCTTCTTAGGGTGTCCTTAAAATGCTATACTGCGATTTCCAGCCCCCAATTCAAAAGTAAAGTTTCTTAAAGAGACAGTACACTTTCATATAAAATGGCCAAAAATAACTTTATACCATTGCCCACTACAATTATAAACCCCATACATATTTAAAATCACCCTGGGAACCTTCTTAAGGTTTCTTGACCGTGCTATACTGCGATTTCCAGCCCCCAATTCAAAAGTGAAATTTCTTAAAGAGACAGTACACTTTCATATAAAATGGCCAAAAATAACCTTATACCATTGCCCACAACAATTATAAACCCCATACATATTTAAAATCACCCTGGGAACCTTCTTTGGGTGTCCTGAAAATGCTATACTGCGATATCCAGCCCCCAATTCAAAAGTAAAGTTTCTTAAAGAGACAGTACTCTTTCATATAAAATGGCCAAAAATAACCTTATACCATTGCCCACTACAATTATAAACCCCATACATATTTAAAATCACCCTAGGAAACTTCTTAGGGTATCTTGACAGTGCTATACTGCGATTTCCAGCCCACAATTCAAAAGTGAAATTTCTTAAAGAGACAGTACACTTTCATATAAAATGGCCAAAAATAACCTTATACCATTGCCCACAACAATTATAAACCCCATACATATTTAAAATCACCCTGGGAACCTTCTTAGGGTTTCTTGACAGTGCTATACTGCGATTTCCAGCCCCCAATTCAAAAGTTAAATTTCTTAAAGAGACAGTACGCTTTCATATAAAATGGCCAAAAATAACCTTATACCATTGCCCACTACAATTATAAACCCCATATATATTTAAAATCACCCTGGGAACCTCCCCAGGGTGTCCTGAAAATGCTATACTGCGATTTCCAGCCCCCAATTCAAAAGTGAAATTTCTTAAAGAGACAGTACACTTTCATATAAAATGGCCAAAAATAACCTTATACCATTGCCCACTACAATTATAAACCCCATACATATTTAAAATCACCCTAGGAAACTTCTTAGGGTGTCTTGACAGTGCTATACTGCGATTTCCAGCCCACAATTCAAACGTGAAATTTCTTAAAGAGACAGTACACTTTCATATAAAATGGCCAAAAATAACCTTATACCATTGCCCACTACAATTATATACCCCATACATATTTAAAATCACCCTGGGAACCATATCAAGGTGTCTTGACAGTGCTATACTGCGATATCCAGCCCCCAATTCAAAAGTTACGTTCTTAAAGAGACAGTACACTTTCATATAAAATGGCCAAAAATAACCTTATACCATTGCCCACAACAATTATAAACCCCATACATATTTAAAATCACCCTGGGAACATTCCCATGGTGTCTTGACCGTGCTATACTGCGATTTCCAGCCCCCAATTCAAAAGTAAAGTTTCTTAAAGAGACAGTACACTTTCATATAAAATGGCCAAAAATAACCTTATACCATTGCCCACTACAATTATAAACCCCATACATATTTAAAATCACCCTGGGAACCTTCTTAGGGTTTCTTGACAGTGCTATACTGCGATTTCCAGCCCCCGATTCAAAAGTAAAATTTCTTAAAGAGACAGTACGCTTTCATATAAAATGGCCAAAAATAACCTTATACCATTGCCAACTACAATTATAAACCCCATACATATTTAAAATCACCCTAGGAAACTTCTTAGGGTGTCTTGACAGTGCTATACTGCGATTTCCAGCCCCCAATTCAAAAGTAAAATTTCTTAAAGAGACAGTACGCTTTCATATAAAATGGCCAAAAATAACCTTATACCATTGCCAACTACAATTATAAACCCCATACATATTTAAAATCACCCTAGGAAACTTCTTAGGGTGTCTTGACAGTGCTATACTGCGATTTCCAGCCCACAATTCAAAAGTGAAATTTCTTAAAGAGACAGTACACTTTCATATAAAATGGCCAAAAATAACCTTATACCATTGCCCACAACAATTATAAACCCCATACATATTTAAAATCACCCTGGGAACCTTCTTAGGGTGTCTTGACAGTGCTATACTGCGATTTCCAGCCTCCAATTCAAAAGTGAAATTTCTTAAAGAGACAATACATTTTCATATAAAATGGCCAAAAATAACCTTATACCATTGCCCGCAACAATTATAAACCCCATACATATTTAAAATCACCCTGGGAACCTCCCCAGGGTGTCCTGAAAATGCTATACTGCGATTTCCAGCCCCCAATTCAAAAGTAAAGTTTCTTAAAGAGACAGTACACTTTCATATAAAATGGCCAAAAATAACCTTATACCATTGCCCACTACAATTATAAACCCCATACATATTTAAAATCACCCTGGGAACCTTCTTAGGGTTTCTTGACAGTGCAATACTGCGATTTCCAACCCCCAATTCAAAAGTTACGTTCTTAAAGAGACAGAACACTTTCATATAAAATGGCCGAAAATAACCTTATACCATTGCCCACAACAATTATAAACCCCATACATATTTAAAATCACCCTGGGAACCTTCCCAGGGTGTCTTGACAGTGCTATACTGCGATTTCCAGCCCCCAATTCAAAAGTAAAATTTCTTAAAGACACAGTACGCTTTCATATAAAATGGCCAAAAATAACCTTATACCATTGCCCACTACAATTATAAACCCCATATATATTTAAAATCACCCTGGGAACCTCCCCAGGGTGTCCTGAAAATGCTATACTGCGATTTCCAGCCCCCAATTCAAAAGTGAAATTTCTTAAAGAGACAGTACACTTTCATATAAAATTGCCAAAAATAACCTTATACCATTGCCCACTACAATTATAAACCCCATACATATTTAAAATCACCCTGGGAACCTTCTTAGGGTGTCTTGACAGTGCTATACTGCGATTTCCAGCCCACAATTCAAAAGTTACGTTCTTAAAGAGACAGTACACTTTCATATAAAATGGGCAAAAATAACCTTATACCATTGCCCACTACAATTATAAACCCCATACATATTTAAAATCACCCTGGGAACCTTCTTAGGGTGTCTTGACAGTGCTATACTGTGATTTCCAACCCCCAATTCAAAAGTTAATTTCTTAAAGAGACAGTACACTTTCATATAAAATGGCCAAAAATAACCTTATACCATTGCCCACTACAATTATAAACCCCATACATATTTAAAATCACCCTGGGAACCTTCTTAGGGTGTCCTGAAAATGCTATACTGCGATTTCCAGCCCCCAATTCAAAAGTGAAATTTCTTAAAGAGACAGTACACTTTCATATAAAATGGCCAAAAATAACCTTATACCATTGCCCACTACAATTATAAACCCCATACATATTTAAAATCACCCTGGGAACCTTCTTAGGGTGTCCTGAAAATGCTATACTGCGATTTCCAGCCCCCAATTCAAAAGTAAAGTTTCTTAAAGAGACAGTACACTTTCATATAAAATGGCCAAAAATAACCTTATACCATTGCCCACTACAATTATAAACCCCATACATATTTAAAATCACCCTGGGAACCTTCTTAAGGTTTCTTGACCGTGCTATACTGCGATTTCCAGCCCCCAATTCAAAAGTGAAATTTCTTAAAGAGACAGTACACTTTCATATAAAATGGCCAAAAATAACCTTATACCATTGCCCACAACAATTATAAACCCCATACATATTTAAAATCACCCTGGGAACCTTCTTTGGGTGTCCTGAAAATGCTATACTGCGATATCCAGCCCCCAATTCAAAAGTAAAGTTTCTTAAAGAGACAGTACTCTTTCATATAAAATGGCCAAAAATAACCTTATACCATTGCCCACTACAATTATAAACCGAATACATATTTAAAATCACCCTAGGAAACTTCTTAGGGTATCTTGACAGTGCTATACTGCGATTTCCAGCCCACAATTTAAAAGTGAAATTTCTTAAAGAGACAGTACACTTTCATATAAAATGGCCAAAAATAACCTTATACCATTGCCCACAACAATTATAAACCCCATACATATTTAAAATCACCCTGGGAACCTTCTTAGGGTTTCTTGACAGTGCTATACTGCGATTTCCAGCCCCCAATTCAAAAGTTAAATTTCTTAAAGAGACAGTACGCTTTCATATAAAATGGCCAAAAATAACCTTATACCATTGCCCACTACAATTATAAACCCCATATATATTTAAAATCACCCTGGGAACCTCCCCAGGGTGTCCTGAAAATGCTATACTGCGATTTCCAGCCCCCAATTCAAAAGTGAAATTTCTTAAAGAGACAGTACACTTTCATATAAAATGGCCAAAAATAACCTTATACCATTGCCCACTACAATTATAAACCCCATACATATTTAAAATCACCCTAGGAAACTTCTTAGGGTGTCTTGACAGTGCTATACTGCGATTTCCAGCCCACAATTCAAACGTGAAATTTCTTAAAGAGACAGTACACTTTCATATAAAATGGCCAAAAATAACCTTATACCATTGCCCACTACAATTATATACCCCATACATATTTAAAATCACCCTGGGAACCATATCAAGGTGTCTTGACCGTGCTATACTGCGATTTCCAGCCCCCAATTCAAAAGTGAAATTTCTTAAAGTAACAGTACACTTTCATATAAAATGGCCAAAAATAACCTTATACCATTGCCCACAACAATTATAAACCCCATACATATTTAAAATCACCCTGGGAACCTTCCCATGGTGTCTTGACCGTGCTATACTGCGATTTCCAGCCCCCAATTCAAAAGTAAAGTTTCTTAAAGAGACAGTACACTTTCATATAAAATGGCCAAAAATAACCTTATACCATTGCCCACTACAATTATAAACCCCATACATATTTAAAATCACCCTGGGAACCTTCTTAGGGTTTCTTGACAGTGCTATACTGCGATTTCCAGCCCCCAATTCAAAAGTAAAATTTCTTAAAGAGACAGTACACTTTCATATAAAATGGCCAAAAATAACCTTATACCATTGCCCACTACAATTATAAACCCCATACATATTTAAAATCACCCTGGGAACCTTCTTAGGGTGTCTTGACAGTGCTATACTGCGATTTCCAGCCCCCAATTCAAAAGCTAAGTTTCTTAAAGAGACAGTACACTTTCATATAAAATGGCCAAAAATAACCTTATACCATTGCCCACTACAATTATAAACCCCATACATATTTAAAATCACCCTGGGAACCATATCAAGGTGTCTTGACAGTGCTATACTGCAATTTCCAGCACACAATTCAAAAGTGAAATTTCTTAAAGAGACAGTACACTTTCATATAAAATGGCCAAAAATAACCTTATAAAATTGCCCACAACAATTATAAACCCCATGCATATTTAAAATCACCCTGGGAACCTCCCCAGGGTGTCCTGAAAATGCTATACTGCGATATCCAGCCCCCAATTCAAAAATAAAGTTTCTTAAAGAGACAGTACACTTTCATATAAAATGGCCAAAAATAACCTTATACCATTGCCCACTACAATTATAAACCCCATACATATTTAAAATCACCCTGGGAACCTTCTTAGGGTGTCTTGACAGTGCTATACTGCGATTTCCAGCCTCCAATTCAAAAGTGAAATTTCTTAAAGAGACAATACATTTTCATATAAAATGGCCAAAAATAACCTTATACCATTGCCCGCAACAATTATAAACCCCATACATATTTAAAATCACCCTGGGAACCTCCCCAGGGTGTCCTGAAAATGCTATACTGCGATTTCCAGCCCCCAATTCAAAAGTAAAGTTTCTTAAAGAGACAGTACACTTTCATATAAAATGGCCAAAAATAACCTTATACCATTGCCCACTACAATTATAAACCCCATACATATTTAAAATCACCCTGGGAACCTTCTTAGGGTTTCTTGACAGTGCAATACTGCGATTTCCAACCCCCAATTCAAAAGTTACGTTCTTAAAGAGACAGAACACTTTCATATAAAATGGCCAAAAATAACCTTATACCATTGCCCACAACAATTATAAACCCCATACATATTTAAAATCACCCTGGGAACCTTCCCAGGGTGTCTTGACAGTGCTATACTGCGATTTCCAGCCCCCAATTCAAAAGTAAAATTTCTTAAAGACACAGTACGCTTTCATATAAAATGGCCAAAAATAACCTTATACCATTGCCCACTACAATTATAAACCCCATATATATTTAAAATCACCCTGGGAACCTCCCCAGGGTGTCCTGAAAATGCTATACTGCGATTTCCAGCCCCCAATTCAAAAGTGAAATTTCTTAAAGAGACAGTACACTTTCATATAAAATTGCCAAAAATAACCTTATACCATTGCCCACTACAATTATAAACCCCATACATATTTAAAATCACCCTGGGAACCTTCTTAGGGTGTCTTGACAGTGCTATACTGCGATTTCCAGCCCACAATTCAAAAGTTACGTTCTTAAAGAGACAGTACACTTTCATATAAAATGGGCAAAAATAACCTTATACCATTGCCCACTACAATTATAAACCCCATACATATTTAAAATCACCCTGGGAACCTTCTTAGGGTGTCTTGACAGTGCTATACTGTGATTTCCAACCCCCAATTCAAAAGTTAATTTCTTAAAGAGACAGTACACTTTCATATAAAATGGCCAAAAATAACCTTATACCATTGCCCACTACAATTATAAACCCCATACATATTTAAAATCACCCTGGGAACCTTCTTAGGGTGTCCTGAAAATGCTATACTGCGATTTCCAGCCCCCAATTCAAAAGTGAAATTTCTTAAAGAGACAGTACACTTTCATATAAAATGGCCAAAAATAACCTTATACCATTGCCCACTACAATTATAAACCCCATACATATTTAAAATCACCCTGGGAACCTTCTTAGGGTGTCCTGAAAATGCTATACTGCGATTTCCAGCCCCCAATTCAAAAGTAAAGTTTCTTAAAGAGACAGTACACTTTCATATAAAATGGCCAAAAATAACTTTATACCATTGCCCACTACAATTATAAACCCCATACATATTTAAAATCACCCTGGGAACCTTCTTAAGGTTTCTTGACCGTGCTATACTGCGATTTCCAGCCCCCAATTCAAAAGTGAAATTTCTTAAAGAGACAGTACACTTTCATATAAAATGGCCAAAAATAACCTTATACCATTGCCCACAACAATTATAAACCCCATACATATTTAAAATCACCCTGGGAACCTTCTTTGGGTGTCCTGAAAATGCTATACTGCGATATCCAGCCCCCAATTCAAAAGTAAAGTTTCTTAAAGAGACAGTACTCTTTCATATAAAATGGCCAAAAATAACCTTATACCATTGCCCACTACAATTATAAACCCCATACATATTTAAAATCACCCTAGGAAACTTCTTAGGGTATCTTGACAGTGCTATACTGCGATTTCCAGCCCACAATTCAAAAGTGAAATTTCTTAAAGAGACAGTACACTTTCATATAAAATGGCCAAAAATAACCTTATACCATTGCCCACAACAATTATAAACCCCATACATATTTAAAATCACCCTGGGAACCTTCTTAGGGTTTCTTGACAGTGCTATACTGCGATTTCCAGCCCCCAATTCAAAAGTTAAATTTCTTAAAGAGACAGTACGCTTTCATATAAAATGGCCAAAAATAACCTTATACCATTGCCCACTACAATTATAAACCCCATATATATTTAAAATCACCCTGGGAACCTCCCCAGGGTGTCCTGAAAATGCTATACTGCGATTTCCAGCCCCCAATTCAAAAGTGAAATTTCTTAAAGAGACAGTACACTTTCATATAAAATGGCCAAAAATAACCTTATACCATTGCCCACTACAATTATAAACCCCATACATATTTAAAATCACCCTAGGAAACTTCTTAGGGTGTCTTGACAGTGCTATACTGCGATTTCCAGCCCACAATTCAAACGTGAAATTTCTTAAAGAGACAGTACACTTTCATATAAAATGGCCAAAAATAACCTTATACCATTGCCCACTACAATTATAAACCCCATATATATTTAAAATCACCCTGGGAACCTCCCCAGGGTGTCCTGAAAATGCTATACTGCGATTTCCAGCCCCCAATTCAAAAGTGAAATTTCTTAAAGAGACAGTACACTTTCATATAAAATGGCCAAAAATAACCTTATACCATTGCCCACTACAATTATAAACCCCATACATATTTAAAATCACCCTAGGAAACTTGTTAGGGTGTCTTGACAGTGCTATACTGCGATTTCCAGCCCACAATTCAAACGTGAAATTTCTTAAAGAGACAGTACACTTTCATATAAAATGGCCAAAAATAACCTTATACCACTGCCCACTACAATTATATACCCCATACATATTTAAAATCACCCTGGGAACCATATCAAGGTGTCTTGACCGTGCTATACTGCGATTTCCAGCCCCCAATTCAAAAGTGAAATTTCTTAAAGAGACAGTACACTTTCATATAAAATGGCCAAAAATAACCTTATACCATTGCCCACAACAATTATAAACCCCATACATATTTAAAATCACCCTGGGAACCTTCCCATGGTGTCTTGACCGTGCTATACTGCGATTTCCAGCCCCCAATTCAAAAGTAAAGTTTCTTAAAGAGACAGTACACTTTCATATAAAATGGCCAAAAATAACCTTATACCATTGCCCACTACAATTATAAACCCCATACATATTTAAAATCACCCTGGGAACCTTCTTAGGGTTTCTTGACAGTGCTATACTGCGATTTCCAGCCCCCAATTCAAAAGTAAAATTTCTTAAAGAGACAGTACACTTTCATATAAAATGGCCAAAAATAACCTTATACCATTGCCCACTACAATTATAAACCCCATACATATTTAAAATCACCCTGGGAACCTTCTTAGGGTGTCTTGACAGTGCTATACTGCGATTTCCAGCCCCCAATTCAAAAGCTAAGTTTCTTAAAGAGACAGTACACTTTCATATAAAATGGCCAAAAATAACCTTATACCATTGCCCACTACAATTATAAACCCCATACATATTTAAAATCACCCTGGGAACCATATCAAGGTGTCTTGACAGTGCTATACTGCAATTTCCAGCACACAATTCAAAAGTGAAATTTCTTAAAGAGACAGTACACTTTCATATAAAATGGCCAAAAATAACCTTATAAAATTGCCCACAACAATTATAAACCCCATGCATATTTAAAATCACCCTGGGAACCTCCCCAGGGTGTCCTGAAAATGCTATACTTCGATATCCAGCCCCCAATTCAAAAATAAAGTTTCTTAAAGAGACAGTACACTTTCATATAAAATGGCCAAAAATAACCTTATACCATTGCCCACTACAATTATAAACCCCATACATATTTAAAATCACCCTGGGAACCTTCTTAGGGTGTCTTGACAGTGCTATACTGCGATTTCCAGCCTCCAATTCAAAAGTGAAATTTCTTAAAGAGACAATACATTTTCATATAAAATGGCCAAAAATAACCTTATACCATTGCCCGCAACAATTATAAACCCTATACATATTTAAAATCACCCTGGGAACCTCCCCAGGGTGTCCTGAAAATGCTATACTGCGATTTCCAGCCCCCAATTCAAAAGTAAAGTTTCTTAAAGAGACAGTACACTTTCATATAAAATGGCCAAAAATAACCTTATACCATTGCCCACTACAATTATAAACCCCATACATATTTAAAATCACCCTGGGAACCTTCTTAGGGTTTCTTGACAGTGCAATACTGCGATTTCCAACCCCCAATTCAAAAGTTACGTTCTTAAAGAGACAGAACACTTTCATATAAAATGGCCAAAAATAACCTTATACCATTGCCCACAACAATTATAAACCCCATACATATTTAAAATCACCCTGGGAACCTTCCCAGGGTGTCTTGACAGTGCTATACTGCGATTTCCAGCCCCCAATTCAAAAGTAAAATTTCTTAAAGACACAGTACGCTTTCATATAAAATGGCCAAAAATAACCTTATACCATTGCCCACTACAATTATAAACCCCATATATATTTAAAATCACCCTGGGAACCTCCCCAGGGTGTCCTGAAAATGCTATACTGCGATTTCCAGCCCCCAATTCAAAAGTGAAATTTCTTAAAGAGACAGTACACTTTCATATAAAATTGCCAAAAATAACCTTATACCATTGCCCACTACAATTATAAACCCCATACATATTTAAAATCACCCTGGGAACCTTCTTAGGGTGTCTTGACAATGCTATACTGCGATTTCCAGCCCACAATTCAAAAGTTACGTTCTTAAAGAGACAGTACACTTTCATATAAAATGGGCAAAAATAACCTTATACCATTGCCCACTACAATTATAAACCCCATACATATTTAAAATCACCCTGGGAACCTTCTTAGGGTGTCTTGACAGTGCTATACTGTGATTTCCAACCCCCAATTCAAAAGTTAATTTCTTAAAGAGACAGTACACTTCCATATAAAATGGCCAAAAATAACCTTATACCATTGCCCACTACAATTATAAACCCCATACATATTTAAAATCACCCTGGGAACCTTCTTAGGGTGTCCTGAAAATGCTATACTGCGATTTCCAGCCCCCAATTCAAAAGTGAAATTTCTTAAAGAGACAGTACACTTTCATATAAAATGGCCAAAAATAACCTTATACCATTGCCCACTACAATTATAAACCCCATACATATTTAAAATCACCCTGGGAACCTTCTTAGGGTGTCCTGAAAATGCTATACTGCGATTTCCAGCCCCCAATTCAAAAGTAAAGTTTCTTAAAGAGACAGTACACTTTCATATAAAATGGCCAAAAATAACTTTATACCATTGCCCACTACAATTATAAACCCCATACATATTTAAAATCACCCTGGGAACCTTCTTAAGGTTTCTTGACCGTGCTATACTGCGATTTCCAGCCCCCAATTCAAAAGTGAAATTTCTTAAAGAGACAGTACACTTTCATATAAAATGGCCAAAAATAACCTTATACCATTGCCCACAACAATTATAAACCCCATACATATTTAAAATCACCCTGGGAACCTTCTTTGGGTGTCCTGAAAATGCTATACTGCGATATCCAGCCCCCAATTCAAAAGTAAAGTTTCTTAAAGAGACAGTACTATTTCATATAAAATGGCCAAAAATAACCTTATACCATTGCCCACTACAATTATAAACCCCATACATATTTAAAATCACCCTAGGAAACTTCTTAGGGTATCTTGACAGTGCTATACTGCGATTTCCAGCCCACAATTCAAAAGTGAAATTTCTTAAAGAGACAGTACACTTTCATATAAAATGGCCAAAAATAACCTTATACCATTGCCCACAACAATTATAAACCCCATACATATTTAAAATCACCCTGGGAACCTTCTTAGGGTTTCTTGACAGTGCTATACTGCGATTTCCAGCCCCCAATTCAAAAGTTAAATTTCTTAAAGAGACAGTACGCTTTCATATAAAATGGCCAAAAATAACCTTATACCATTGCCCACTACAATTATAAACCCCATATATATTTAAAATCACCCTGGGAACCTCCCCAGGGTGTCCTGAAAATGCTATACTGCGATTTCCAGCCCCCAATTCAAAAGTGAAATTTCTTAAAGAGACAGTACACTTTCATATAAAATGGCCAAAAATAACCTTATACCATTGCCCACTACAATTATAAACCCCATACATATTTAAAATCACCCTAGGAAACTTCTTAGGGTGTCTTGACATTGCTATACTGCGATTTCCAGCCCACAATTCAAACGTGAAATTTCTTAAAGAGACAGTACACTTTCATATAAAATGGCCAAAAATAACCTTATACCATTGCCCACTACAATTATATACCCCATACATATTTAAAATCACCCTGGGAACCATATCAAGGTGTCTTGACAGTGCTATACTGCGATATCCAGCCCCCAATTCAAAAGTTACGTTCTTAAAGAGACAGTACACTTTCATATAAAATGGCCAAAAATAACCTTATACCATTGCCCACAACAATTATAAACCCCATACATATTTAAAATCACCCTGGGAACATTCCCATGGTGTCTTGACCGTGCTATACTGCGATTTCCAGCCCCCAATTCAAAAGTAAAGTTTCTTAAAGAGACAGTACACTTTCATATAAAATGGCCAAAAATAACCTTATACCATTGCCCACTACAATTATAAACCCCATACATATTTAAAATCACCCTGGGAACCTTCTTAGGGTTTCTTGACAGTGCTATACTGCGATTTCCAGCCCCCAATTCAAAAGTAAAATTTCTTAAAGAGACAGTACGCTTTCATATAAAATGGCCAAAAATAACCTTATACCATTGCCAACTACAATTATAAACCCCATACATATTTAAAATCACCCTAGGAAACTTCTTAGGGTGTCTTGACAGTGCTATACTGCGATTTCCAGCCCCCAATTCAAAAGTAAAATTTCTTAAAGAGACAGTACGCTTTCATATAAAATGGCCAAAAATAACCTTATACCATTGCCAACTACAATTATAAACCCCATACATATTTAAAATCACCCTAGGAAACTTCTTAGGGTGTCTTGACAGTGCTATACTGCGATTTCCAGCCCACAATTCAAAAGTGAAATTTCTTAAAGAGACAGTACACTTTCATATAAAATGGCCAAAAATAACCTTATACCATTGCCCACAACAATTATAAACCCCATACATATTTAAAATCGCCCTAGGAAACTTCTTAGGGTGTCTTGACAGTGCTATACTGCGATTTCCAGCCCACAATTCAAAAGTGAAATTTCTTAAAAAGACAGTACACTTTCATATAAAATGGCCAAAAATAACCTTATACCATTGCCCACAACAATTATAAACCCCATACATATTTAAAATCACCCTGGGAACCTCCCCAGGGTGTCCTGAAAATGCTATACTGCGATTTCCAGCCCCCAATTCAAAAGTGAAATTTCTTAAAGAGACAGTACACTTTCATATAAAATGGCCAAAAATAACCTTATACCATTGCCCACTACAATTATAAACCCCATATATATTTAAACTCACCCTGGGAACCTCCCCAGGGAGTCCTGAAAATGCTATACTGCGATTTCCAGCCCCCAATTCAAAAGTAAAGTTTCTTAAAGAGACAGTACACTTTCATATAAAATGGCCAAAAATAACTTTATACCATTGCCCACTACAATTATAAACCCCATACATATTTAAAATCACCCTGGGAACCTTCTTTGGGTGTCCTGAAAATGCTATACTGCGATATCCAGCCCCCAATTCAAAAGTAAAGTTTCTTAAAGAGACAGTACTCTTTCATATAAAATGGCCAAAAATAACCTTATACCATTGCCCACTACAATTATAAACCCCATACATATTTAAAATCACCCTAGGAAACTTCTTAGGGTATCTTGACAGTGCTATACTGCGATTTCCAGCCCACAATTCAAAAGTGAAATTTCTTAAAGAGACAGTACACTTTCATATAAAATGGCCAAAAATAACCTTATACCATTGCCCACAACAATTATAAACCCCATACATATTTAAAATCACCCTGGGAACCTTCTTAGGGTTTCTTGACAGTGCTATACTGCGATTTCCAGCCCCCAATTCAAAAGTTAAATTTCTTAAAGAGACAGTACGCTTTCATATAAAATGGCCAAAAATAACCTTATACCATTGCCCACTACAATTATAAACCCCATATATATTTAAAATCACCCTGGGAACCTCCCCAGGGTGTCCTGAAAATGCTATACTGCGATTTCCAGCCCCCAATTCAAAAGTGAAATTTCTTAAAGAGACAGTACACTTTCATATAAAATGGCCAAAAATAACCTTATACCATTGCCCACTACAATTATAAACCCCATACATATTTAAAATCACCCTAGGAAACTTCTTAGGGTGTCTTGACAGTGCTATACTGCGATTTCCAGCCCACAATTCAAACGTGAAATTTCTTAAAGAGACAGTACACTTTCATATAAAATGGCCAAAAATAACCTTATACCATTGCCCACTACAATTATATACCCCATACATATTTAAAATCACCCTGGGAACCATATCAAGGTGTCTTGACAGTGCTATACTGCGATATCCAGCCCCCAATTCAAAAGTTACGTTCTTAAAGAGACAGTACACTTTCATATAAAATGGCCAAAAATAACCTTATACCATTGCCCACAACAATTATAAACCCCATACATATTTAAAATCACCCTGGGAACATTCCCATGGTGTCTTGACCGTGCTATACTGCGATTTCCAGCCCCCAATTCAAAAGTAAAGTTTCTTAAAGAGACAGTACACTTTCATATAAAATGGCCAAAAATAACCTTATACCATTGCCCACTACAATTATAAACCCCATACATATTTAAAATCACCCTGGGAACCTTCTTAGGGTTTCTTGACAGTGCTATACTGCGATTTCCAGCCCCCAATTCAAAAGTAAAATTTCTTAAAGAGACAGTACGCTTTCATATAAAATGGCCAAAAATAACCTTATACCATTGCCAACTACAATTATAAACCCCATACATATTTAAAATCACCCTAGGAAACTTCTTAGGGTGTCTTGACAGTGCTATACTGCAATTTCCAGCCCCCAATTCAAAAGTAAAATTTCTTAAAGAGACAGTACGCTTTCATATAAAATGGCCAAAAATAACCTTATACCATTGCCAACTACAATTATAAACCCCATACATATTTAAAATCACCCTAGGAAACTTCTTAGGGTGTCTTGACAGTGCTATACTGCGATTTCCAGCCCACAATTCAAAAGTGAAATTTCTTAAAGAGACAGTACACTTTCATATAAAATGGCCAAAAATAACCTTATACCATTGCCCACAACAATTATAAACCCCATACATATTTAAAATCACCCTGGGAACCTCCCCAGGGTGTCCTGAAAATGCTATACTGCGATTTCCAGCCCCCAATTCAAAAGTGAAATTTCTTAAAGAGACAGCACACTTTCATATAAAATGGCCAAAAATAACCTTATACCATTGCCCACAACAATTATAAACCCCATACATATTTAAAATCACCCTGGGAACCTTCCCAGGGTGTCTTGACAGTGCTATACTGCGATTTCCAGCCCCCAATTCAAAAGTAAAATTTCTTAAAGAGACAGTACGCTTTCATATAAAATGGCCAAAAATTATCTTATACCATTGCCCACTACAATTATAAACCCCATATATATTTAAACTCACCCTGGGAACCTCCCCAGGGAGTCCTGAAAATGCTATACTGCGATTTCCAGCCCCCAATTCAAAAGTGAAATTTCTTAAAGAGACAGTACACTTTCATATAAAATGGCCAAAAATAACCTTATACCATTGCCCACTACAATTATAAACCCCATACATATTTAAAATCACCCTGGGAACCTTCTTAGGGTTTCTTGACAGTGCAATACTGCGATTTCCAGTCCCCAATTCAAAAGTTAAGTTCTTAAAGAGACAGTACACTTTCATATAAAATGGCCAAAAATAACCTTATACCATTGCCCACTACAATTATAAACCCCATACATATTTAAAATCACCCTGGGAACCTTCTTAGGATGTCTTGACAGTGCTATACTGCGATTTCCAGCCCCCAATTCAAAAGTTACGTTCTTAAAGAGACAGTACACTTTCATATAAAATGGCCAAAAATAACCTTATACCATTGCCCACTACAATTATAAACCCCATACAATTTAAAATCACCCTGGGAACCTTCTTAGGGTGTCCTGAAAATGCTATACTGCGATTTCCAGCCCCCAATTCAAAAGTGAAATTTCTTAAAGAGACAGTACACTTTCATATAAAATGGCCAAAAATAACCTTATACCATTGCCCACTACAATTATAAACCCCATACATATTTAAAATCACCCTGGGAACCTTCTTAGGGTGTCTTGACAGTGCTATACTGCGATTTCCAGCCCACAATTCAAAAGTGAAATTTCTTAAAGAGACAGTACACTTTCATATAAAATGGCCAAAAATAACCTTATACCATTGCCCACAACAATTATAAACCCCATACATATTTAAAATCACCCTGGGAACCTCCCCAGGGTGTCCTGAAAATGCTATACTGCGATTTCCAGCCCCCAATTCAAAAGTGAAATTTCTTAAAGAGACAGTACACTTTCATATAAAATGGCCAAAAATAACCTTATACCATTGCCCACTACAATTATAAACCCCATATATATTTAAACTCACCCTGGGAACCTCCCCAGGGAGTCCTGAAAATGCTATACTGCGATTTCCAGCCCCCAATTCAAAAGTAAAGTTTCTTAAAGAGACAGTACACTTTCATATAAAATGGCCAAAAATAACTTTATACCATTGCCCACTACAATTATAAACCCCATACATATTTAAAATCACCCTGGGAACCTTCTTAAGGTTTCTTGACCGTGCTATACTGCGATTTCCAGCCCCCAATTCAAAAGTGAAATTTCTTAAAGAGACAGTACACTTTCATATAAAATGGCCAAAAATAACCTTATACCATTGCCCACAACAATTATAAACCCCATACATATTTAAAATCACCCTGGGAACCTTCTTTGGGTGTCCTGAAAATGCTATACTGCGATATCCAGCCCCCAATTCAAAAGTAAAGTTTCTTAAAGAGACAGTACTCTTTCATATAAAATGGCCAAAAATAACCTTATACCATTGCCCACTACAATTATAAACCCCATACATATTTAAAATCACCCTAGGAAACTTCTTAGGGTATCTTGACAGTGCTATACTGCGATTTCCAGCCCACAATTCAAAAGTGAAATTTCTTAAAGAGACAGTACACTTTCATATAAAATGGCCAAAAATAACCTTATACCATTGCCCACAACAATTATAAACCCCATACATATTTAAAATCACCCTGGGAACCTTCTTAGGGTTTCTTGACAGTGCTATACTGCGATTTCCAGCCCCCAATTCAAAAGTTAAATTTCTTAAAGAGACAGTACGCTTTCATATAAAATGGCCAAAAATAACCTTATACCATTGCCCACTACAATTATAAACCCCATATATATTTAAAATCACCCTGGGAACCTCCCCAGGGTGTCCTGAAAATGCTATACTGCGATTTCCAGCCCCCAATTCAAAAGTGAAATTTCTTAAAGAGACAGTACACTTTCATATAAAATGGCCAAAAATAACCTTATACCATTGCCCACTACAATTATAAACCCCATACATATTTAAAATCACCCTAGGAAACTTCTTAGGGTGTCTTGACAGTGCTATACTGCGATTTCCAGCCCCCAATTCAAAAGTAAAGTTTCTTAAAGAGACAGTACACTTTCATATAAAATGGCCAAAAATAACCTTATACCATTGCCCACTACAATTATAAACCCCATACATATTTAAAATCACCCTGGGAACCTTCTTAGGGTTTCTTGACAGTGCTATACTGCGATTTCCAGCCCCCAATTCAAAAGTAAAATTTCTTAAAGAGACAGTACGCTTTCATATAAAATGGCCAAAAATAACCTTATACCATTGCCAACTACAATTATAAACCCCATACATATTTAAAATCACCCTAGGAAACTTCTTAGGGTGTCTTGACAGTGCTATACTGCGATTTCCAGCCCCCAATTCAAAAGTAAAATTTCTTAAAGAGACAGTACGCTTTCATATAAAATGGCCAAAAATAACCTTATACCATTGCCAACTACAATTATAAACCCCATACATATTTAAAATCACCCTAGGAAACTTCTTAGGGTGTCTTGACAGTGCTATACTGCTATTTCCAGCCCACAATTCAAAAGTGAAATTTCTTAAAGAGACAGTACACTTTCATATAAAATGGCCAAAAATAACCTTATACCATTGCCCACAACAATTATAAACCCCATACATATTTAAAATCACCCTGGGAACCTCCCCAGGGTGTCCTGAAAATGCTATACTGCGATTTCCAGCCCCCAATTCAAAAGTGAAATTTCTTAAAGAGACAGTACACTTTCATATAAAATGGCCAAAAATAACCTTATACCATTGCCCACAACAATTATAAACCCCATACATATTTAAAATCACCCTGGGAACCTTCCCAGGGTGTCTTGACAGTGCTATACTGCGATTTCCAGCCCCCAATTCAAAAGTAAAATTTCTTAAAGAGACAGTACGCTTTCATATAAAATGGCCAAAAATTATCTTATACCATTGCCCACTACAATTATAAACCCCATATATATTTAAACTCACCCTGGGAACCTCCCCAGGGAGTCCTGAAAATGCTATACTGCGATTTCCAGCCCCCAATTCAAAAGTGAAATTTCTTAAAGAGACAGTACACTTTCATATAAAATGGCCAAAAATAACCTTATACCATTGCCCACTACAATTATAAACCCCATACATATTTAAAATCACCCTGGGAACCTTCTTAGGGTTTCTTGACAGTGCAATACTGCGATTTCCAGTCCCCAATTCAAAAGTTAAGTTCTTAAAGAGACAGTACACTTTCATATAAAATGGCCAAAAATAACCTTATACCATTGCCCACTACAATTATAAACCCCATACATATTTAAAATCACCCTGGGAACCTTCTTAGGATGTCTTGACAGTGCTATACTGCGATTTCCAGCCCCCAATTCAAAAGTTACGTTCTTAAAGAGACAGTACACTTTCATATAAAATGGCCAAAAATAACCTTATACCATTGCCCACTACAATTATAAACCCCATACAATTTAAAATCACCCTGGGAACCTTCTTAGGGTGTCCTGAAAATGCTATACTGCGATTTCCAGCCCCCAATTCAAAAGTGAAATTTCTTAAAGAGACAGTACACTTTCATATAAAATGGCCAAAAATAACCTTATACCATTGCCCACTACAATTATAAACCCCATACATATTTAAAATCACCCTGGGAACCTTCTTAGGGTGTCTTGACAGTGCTATACTGCGATTTCCAGCCCACAATTCAAAAGTTACGTCCTTAAAGAGACAGTACACTTTCATATAAAATGGCCAAAAATAACCTTATACCATTGCCCACTACAATTATAAACCCCATACATATTTAAAATCACCCTAGGAAACTTCTTAGGGTGTCTTGACAGTGCTATACTGCGATTTCCAGCCCACAATTCAAAAGTGAAATTTCTTAAAGAGACAGTACACTTTCATATAAAATGGCCAAAAATAACCTTATACCATTGCCCACAACAATTATAAACCCCATACATATTTAAAATCACCCTGGGAACCTCCCCAGGGTGTCCTGAAAATGCTATACTGCGATTTCCAGCCCCCAATTCAAAAGTAAAGTTTCTTAAAGAGACAGTACACTTTCATATAAAATGGCCAAAAATAACCTTATACCATTGCCCACTACAATTATAAACCCATACATATTTAAAATCACCCTGGGAACCTTCTTAGGGTTTCTTGACAGTGCTATACTGCGATTTCCAGCCCCCAATTCAAAAGTTAAATTTCTTAAAGAGACAGTACGCTTTCATATAAAATGGCCAAAAATAACCTTATACCATTGCCCACTACAATTATAAACCCCATACATATTTAAAATCACCCTGGGAACCTTCTTAGGGTGTCTTGACAGTGCTATACTGCGATTTCCAGCCCACAATTCAAAAGTTACGTTCTTAAAGAGACAGAACACTTTCATATAAAATGGCCAAAAATAACCTTATACCATTGCCCACTACAATTATAAACCCCATACATATTTAAAATCACCCTGGGAACCTTCTTAGGGTGTCTTGACAGTGCTATACTGCGATTTCCAGCCCACAATTCAAAAGTGAAATTTCTTAAAGAGACAGTACACTTTCATATAAAATGGCCAAAAACAACCTTATATCATTGCCCACTACAATTATAAACCCCATACATATTTAAAATCATCCTGGGAACCTTCTTAGGGTGTCTTGACAGTGCTATACTGCGATTTCCAGCCCCCAATTCAAAAGTGAAATTTCTTAAAGAGACAGTACACTTTCATATAAAATGGCCAAAAATAACCTTATACCATTGCCCACAATAATTATAAACCCCATACATATTTAAAATCACCCTGGGAACCTTCCGAGGGTGTCTTGACAGTGCTATACTGCGATTTCCAGCCCCCAATTCAAAAGTAAAGTTTCTTAAAGAGACAGTACACTTTCATATAAAATGGCCAAAAATAACCTTATACCATTGCCCACTACAATTATAAACCCCATACATATTTAAAATCACCCTGGGAACCTTCTTAGGGTGTCTTGACAGTGCTATACTGCGATTTCCAGCCCACAATTCAAAAGTTACGTTCTTAAAGAGACAGTACACTTTCATATAAAATGGCCAAAAATAACCTTATACCATTGCCCACTACAATTATAAACCCCATACATATTTAAAATCACCCTGGGAACCTTCTTAGGGTGTCTTGACAGTGCTATACTGCGATTTCCAGCCCACAATTCAAAAGTGAAATTTCTTAAAGAGACTAGTGTTGAGCCACCCCCGTAGTGTTCGGGTTCGGTTCGGTTCGTCGAACACCGGGATGTTCGAGGAACTGTTCGTCGAACTGTTCGTCGAACACCTTAGAACACCGTCGAACACCGTTAAAACCAATGGCAGGCAAACAAAAACACATAGAAACACATAGAAAACACCTGCAAAGGTGTCCAAAAGCTGACAAACTGCTCAGAAGACACTCTCTTTAAAAAAGCCGGCCGGCAAATTCAGCAGCGGCATACACCGGTACCCGACAATTTAGACAAGAAGGAATAGAGCATCACACATAGATTAGATAGATAGAAACATGTCAGTCACACATATAAGAAGCACAGTGACAGTGTTGGTTACTGCACTTGTCATTTAGTGTAAAGGATTTATTAAAAAAAATAATAGTGTTTTCATGCACCGTCTCTTTAAAAAGCCGGCCGGCAATTCAGCATATGTACCCGACAATTTAGAACAGAAAGAATAGAGCTTCACACATAGATTAGATAGATAGAAACATATCAGTCACATATATAATAAGTACAGTGATAGTGTTGCTTACTGTACTTGTTATTTAGTGTAAAGGATTTATTTAAAAAAATAATAGTGTTTTCATGCACTGTCTCTTTAAAAAAGCCGGCCGGCAATTCAGCAGCGGTACCCGACAATTTAGAACAGAAAGATAGAGCATCACACATAGATTAGATAGATAGAAACATGTCAGTCACATATATATGAAGTACAGTGATAGTGTTGGTTACTGTACTTGTCATTTAGTATTAAAATAAAGGATTTATTATTAAAAAAATTGGCGTGGGGTTCCCCTTAATTTTAGGCTCTAGCGGAGGTTAAGCAGACGGCTGGGGCAGATGTTTGAAGCCTGGGAAGGGGGTAATACCCACGGAGCTTCCCAGGCTACTAATATCAGCCCCCAGCTGAATACATAGCCTTTACTAGCTATTAAAATGGGGGACCCCCCAAAAAAATGACGTGGGGTCCCCCCTAATTTAATAGCTAGCAAAGGCTAGGCAGACAGCTGGGGGCTGATATTAATAGCCCAGGAAGGGAGCCATGAATATTGGCCCCCTCCCAGGCTAGAAACACCAGCCATCAGCCGCCCCAGAAATGGCGCATTCATAGGATGCGCCAATTCTGGCACTTAGCCTCGCTCTTCCACGCTGCCCTGGTGCGGTGGCAGGGGGTAATAGGGTTGGGGTTGATGTCAGCTTATAATGCCAGCTGACATCAAGCCCAGGTTAGTAATGGAGAGGCGTCTATAAGACACCCCCATTACTAACCCCATAGTCAAAGTTAAAAAAAACACAAACACCCAGAATAAAGTCCTTTAATTGAAATAAAGACACAATCCTTTATTGTTCTAAATTAAACCATACTTACCATCACGCCCATTCCAGCTGAAGCCAACGATCTCCTGCAATAAAAGAAAAATAATAAAGCAACCTCATCCTTACCTTTCCATGGTTCCCACGACAGCTTCAGCTCTGCTACATCGAGATGACAGGCTGGACCGCAGCAGAACGCTGCCATCCAGCCTGTCATCCCGCAGACACTGAGAAGCGCAGGCTTGCTTGCGCTGCTCAGCGTCTCTCTGTGACGACATCCAGATGAGCCGAGTTCATGTCCAATGAACTCGGCTCACCTCATGCACGTCACTGACAGCGTGGGAAAATTCTCACGCTGAAGCGCTGATTGCAGGAGAATTTTCCCACGCTGTCAGTGAGGTGCAGGAGGTGAGCTGAGTTCATTGGACATGAGCTCACCTCATGCACATCACTGACAGCGTGGGAGAATTCTCCTGCACTCAGCACTTCAGCGTGAGAATTTTCCCACGCTGTCAGTGACGTGCATGAGGTGAGCCGAGTTCATTGGACATGACCTCGGCTCATCTGGATGCCGTCACAGCGAGACAGTGAGGAGCGCAAGCATGCCTGCGCTTCTCAGTGTCTGCGGGATGACAGACTGGATGGCAGCGTTCTGCTGCGGTCCAGCCAGTCATCTCGATGTAGCAGAGCTGAAGCTGTCGTGGGAACCATGGAAAGGTAAGGATGAGGTTGCTTTATTATTTTTCTTTTATTGCAGGAGATCGTTGGCTTCAGCTGGAATGGGTGTGATGGTAAGTATGGTTTAATTTAGAACAATAAAGAATTGTGTCTTTATTTCAATTAAAGGACTTTATTCTGGGTGTTGTGTTTTTTTTAAATACTTTACTAGAAATTCATGGCGGTCATGTCTAATACTGGCGTGACCCCATGAATTTTGGGCTTGGGGCCAGCTGATAATACCAAGCTGGCCCTAACCCCTTTATTACCCAGTGAGCCACCGCACCAGGGCCCTGGATGAGTTGGGTACAGCGCCAGAAGATGGCGCTTCTATGAACGCGCCATTTTCCGGGGTGGCTGCGGACTGCAATTTGTAGCGGGGGGGGGCCCAGAAAGCTTGGGCCTCCCTGCGCTGCAGATTCCAGCCCCCAGCTGCCTAGTTGTACCTGGCTGGACACAAAAATAGGGCGAAGCCCCACGTACTTTTTTTTTAATTATTTCATGAAATTCATGAAATAATTAAGAAAAAAAGGCCTTCCCTATATTGTTGTGTCCGGCCAAGTACAAATAGGCAGCTGGTGGTTGGGGGCAGCCCGTTCCTGCCTGCTGTACCTGGCTGGACACAAATATAGTGCGAAGCCCCACTTCAATTTTTTTTAATTATTTCATGAAATTCATGAAATAATTAAGAAAAAAAAGGGCTTCCCTATATTGTTGTGTCCGGCCAGGTACAAATAGGCAGCTGGTGGATGGGGGCAGCCCGTTCCTGCCTGCTGTACCTGGCTGGACACAAATATAGTGCGAAGCCCCACGTCAATTTTTTTAAATTATTTCAGGAAATTCATGAAATAATTTAAAAAAAATTGACGTGGGGCTTCGCACTATATTTGTGTCCAGCCAGGTACAGCAGGCAGGAACGGGCTGCCCCCAACCACCAGCTGCCTATTTGTACCTGGCCGGACACAACAATATAGGGAAGCCCTTTTTTTCTTAATTATTTCATGAAATAATTTAAAGAAAATTGACGTGGGGCTTCGCCCTGTTTTTGTGTCCAGCCAGGTACAACTAGGCAGCTGGGGGCTGGAATCCGCAGCGCAGGGAGGCCCAAGCTTTCTGGGCCACCCCCGCTGCAAATTGCAGTCCGCAGCCACCCCGGAAAATGGCGCGTTCATAGAAGCGCCATCTTCTGGCGCTGTACCCAACTCATCCAGGGCCCTGATGCGGTGGCTCACTGGGTAATAAAGGGGTTAGGGCCAGCTTGGCATTATCAGCTGGCCCTAAGCCCGAAATTCATGGGGTCACGCCAATATTAGACATGACCACCATGAATTTCTAGTAAAGTATTTAAAAAAAACACAACACCCAGAAAAAAGTCCTTTAATTGAAATAAACACACAATTCTTTATTGTTCTAAATTAAACCATACTTACCATCACGCCCATTCCAGCTGAAGCCAACGATCTCCTGAAATAAAAGAAAAATAATAAAGCAACATCATCCTTACCTTTCCATGGTTCCCATGACAGCTTCAGCTCTGCTACATCGAGATGACAGGCAGGACCGCAGCAGAACGCTGCCATCCAGCCTGTCATCCCGCAGACACTGAGAAGCGCAGGCTTGCTTGCGCTCCACAGTGTCTCTCTGTGAGGGCATCCAGATGAGCCGAGTTAATGTCCAATGAACTCGGCTCACCTCATGCACGTCACTGACAGCGTGGGAAAATTCTCCTGCACTCAGCGCTTCAGCGTGGGAGAATTCTCACGCTGAAGCGCTGAGTGCAGGAGAATTCTCCCACGCTGTCAGTGACGTGCAGGAGGTGAGCTGAGTTCATTGGACATGAACTCGGCTCATCTGGATGTCGTCACAGAGAGACGCTGAGCAGCGCAAGCAAGCCTGCGCTTCTCAGTGTCTGCGGGATGAGAGGCTGGATGGCAGCGTTCTGCTGCGGTCCAGCCTGTCATCTCGATGTAGCAGAGCTGAAGCTGTCGTGGGAACCATGGAAAGGTAAGGATGAGGTTGCTTTATTATTTTTCTTTTATTGCAGGAGATCGTTGGCTTCAGCTGGAATGGGCGTGACGGTAAGTATGGTTTAATTTAGAACAATAAAGGATTGTGTCTTTATTTCAATTAAAGGACTTTATTCTGGGTGTTTGTGTTTTTTTTTAACTTTGACTATGGGGTTAGTAATGGGGGTGTCTTATAGACGCCTCTCCATTACTAACCTGGGCTTGATGTCAGCTGGCATTATAAGCTGACATCAACCCCAACCCTATTACCCCCTGCCACCGCACCAGGGCAGCGTGGAAGAGCGAGGCTAAGTGCCAGAATTGGCGCATCCTATGAATGCGCCATTTCTGGGGCGGCTGACGGCTGGTGTTTCTAGCCTGGGAGGGGGCCAATATTCATGGCTCCCTTCCTGGGCTATTAATATCAGCCCCCAGCTGTCTGCCTAGCCTTTGCTAGCTATTAAATTAGGGGGGACCCCACGTCATTTTTTTGGGGGGGTCCCCCATTTTAATAGCTAGTAAAGGCTATGTATTCAGCTGGGGGCTGATATTAGTAGCCTGGGAAGCTCCGTGGGTATTACCCCCTTCCCAGGCTTCAAACATCTGCCCAAGCCGTCTGCTTAACCTCCGCTAGAGCCTAAAATTAAGGGGAACCCCACGCCAATTTTTTTAATAATAAATCCTTTATTTTAATACTAAATGACAAGTACAGTAACCAACACTATCACTGTACTTCATATATATGTGACTGACATGTTTCTATCTATCTAATCTATGTGTGAAGCTCTATTCTGTCTGTTATAAATTGTCGGGTACCGATGCTGAATTGCCGGCCGGCTTTTTTAAAGAGACGGTGCATGAAAACACTATTATTTTTTTTGATAAATCCTTTACGCTAAATGACAAGTACAGTAAGCAGCACTGTCACTGTACTTCATATATATGTGACTGACATGTTTCTATCTATCTAATCTATGTGTGATTCTCTATTCTTTCTATTCTAAATTGTCGGGTACCGCTGCTGAATTGCCGGCCGGCTTTTTAAAAGAGACGGTGCATGAAAACACTATTATTTTTTTTGATAAATCCTTTACGCTAAATGACAAGTACAGTAAGCAGCACTTTCACTGTACTTCGTATATATGTGGCTGACATGTTTATATCTATCTAATCTATGTGTGATGCTCTATTCTTTCGGTTCTAAATTGTCGGGTACAGGTGTATGCCGCTGCTGAATTGCCGGCTTTTCATGTTTCACTGTTGGCACTGTTCCCATCGATTTGGGCAATCACTGTAATGCCACAACCACCATGGCTGTGGCATTACAGTGAGTGGCAGACAATCCCTGCATGATTGGTGCTCTAAATAGCACCAGACATGCAGGACACACTTTTGGTGCACGAACAGTTATCGAACATAACCTCGAACAGCCGAATTTTTTGCAAATCGTTCGGGTTCGTCGAACAACTCGAACACCGCCCAAAACAGCTCGAATTTGAGATTGGCGAACAGTTCTAGTCGAACACCGCTCATCTCTAAAAGAGACAGTACACTTTCATATAAAATGGCCAAAAACAACCTTATACCATTGCCCACTACAATTATAAACCCCATACAATTTAAAATCACCCTGGGAACCTTCTTAGGGTGTCCTGAAAATGCTATACTGCGATTGCCAGCCCCCAATTCAAAAGTGAAATTTCTTAAAGAGACAGTACACTTTCATATAAAATGGCCAAAAACAGCCTTATACCATTGCCCACTACAATTATAAACCCCATACATATTTAAAATCACCCTGGGAACCTTCTTAGGGTGTCTTGACAGTGCTATACTGCGATTTCCAGCCCACAATTCAAAAGTTACGTTCTTAAAGAGACAGTACACTTTCATATAAAATGGCCAAAAATAACCTTATACCATTGCCCACTACAATTATAAACCCCATACATATTTAAAATCACCCTGGGAACCTTCTTAGGGTGTCTTGACAGTGCTATACTGCGATTTCCAGCCCACAATTCAAAAGTGAAATTTCTTAAAGAGACAGTACACTTTCATATAAAATGGCCAAAAACAACCTTATACCATTGCCCACTACAATTATAAACCCCATACATATTTAAAATCACCCTGGGAACCTTCTTAGGGTGTCTTGACAGTGCTATATTGCGATTTCCAGCCCCCAATTCAAAAGTTATGTTTCTTAAAGAGACAATACATTTTCATATAAAATGGCCAAAAATAACCTTATACCATTGCCAACTACAATTATAAACCCCATACATATTTAAAATCACCCTAGGAAACTTCTTAGGGTGTCTTGACAGTGCTATACTGCGATTTCCAGCCCACAATTCAAAAGTGAAATTTCTTAAAGAGACAGTACACTTTCATATAAAATGGCCAAAAATAACCTTATACCATTGCCCACTACAATTATAAACCCCATACATATTTAAAATCACCCTGGGAACCTTCTTAGGGTTTCTTGACAGTGCTATACTGCGATTTCCAGCCCCCAATTCAAAAGTTAAATTTCTTAAAGAGACAGTACGCTTTCATATAAAATGGCCAAAAATAACCTTATACCATTGCCCACTACAATTATAAACCCCATACATATTTAAAATCACCCTGGGAACCTTCTTAGGGTGTCTTGACAGTGCTATACTGCGATTTCCAGCCCACAATTCAAAAGTTACGTTCTTAAATAGACAGAACACTTTCATATAAAATGGCCAAAAATAACCTTATACCATTGCCCACTACAATTATAAACCCCATACATATTTAAAATCACCCTGGGAACCTTCTTACGGTGTCTTGACAGTGCTATACTGCGATTTCCAGCCCCCAATTCAAAAGTGAAATTTCTTAAAGAGACAGTACACTTTCATATAAAATGGCCAAAAATAACCTTATACCATTGCCCACAACAATTATAAACCCCATACATATTTAAAATCACCCTGGGAACCTTCTTAGGGTGTCTTGACAGTGCTATACTGCGATTTCCAGCCCACAATTCAAAAGTTACGTTCTTAAAGAGACAGTACACTTTCATATAAAATGGCCAAAAATAACCTTATACCATTGCCCACTACAATTATAAACCCCATACATATTTAAAATCACCCTAGGAAACTTCTTAGGGTGTCTTGACAGTGCTATACTGCGATTTCCAGCCCACAATTCAAAAGTGAAATTTCTTAAAGAGACAGTACACTTTCATATAAAATGGCCAAAAATAACCTTATACCATTGCCCACAACAATTATAAACCCCATACATATTTAAAATCACCCTGGGAACCTCCCCAGGGTGTCCTGAAAATGCTATACTGCGATTTCCAGCCCCCAATTCAAAAGTAAAGTTTCTTAAAGAGACAGTACGCTTTCATATAAAATGGCCAAAAATAACCTTATACCATTGCCCACTACAATTATAAACCCCATACATATTTAAAATCACCCTGGGAACCTTCTTAGGGTGTCTTGACAGTGCTATACTGCGATTTCCAGCCCACAATTCAAAAGTTACGTTCTTAAAGAGACAGTGCACTTTCATATAAAATGGCCAAAAACAACCTTATACCATTGCCCACTACAATTATAAACCCCATATATATTTAAAATCACCCTGGGAACCTCCCCAGGGTGTCCTGAAAATGCTATACTGCGATTTCCAGCCCCCAATTCAAAAGTGAAATTTCTTAAAGAGACAGTACACTTTCATATAAAATGGCCAAAAATAACCTTATACCATTGCCCACAACAATTATAAACCCCATACATATTTAAAATCACCCTGGGAACCTTCCCAGGGTGTCTTGACAGTGCTATACTGCGATTTCCAGCCCCCAATTCAAAAGTAAAGTTTCTTAAAGAGACAGTACACTTTCATATAAAATGGCCAAAAATAACCTTATACCATTGCCCACTACAATTATAAACCCCATACATATTTAAAATCACCCTGGGAACCTTCTTAGGGTTTCTTGACAGTGCTATACTGCGATTTCCAGCCCCCAATTCAAAAGTAAAATTTCTTAAAGAGACAGTACACTTTAATATAAAATGGCCAAAAATAACCTTATACCATTGCCCACTACAATTATAAACCCCATATATATTTAAAATCACCCTGGGAACCTCCCCAGGGTGTCCTGAAAATGCTATACTGCGATTTCCAGCCCCCAATTCAAAAGTGAAATTTCTTAAAGAGACAGTACACTTTCATATAAAATGGCCAAAAATAACCTTATACCATTGCCCACTACAATTATAAACCCCATACATATTTAAAATCACCCTGGGAACCTTCTTAGGGTTTCTTGACAGTGCTATACTGCGATTTCCAGCCCCCAATTCAAAAGTAAAATTTCTTAAAGAGACAGTACGCTTTCATATAAAATGGCCAAAAATAACCTTATACCATTGCCCACTACAATTATAAACCCCATACATATTTAAAATCACCCTGGGAACCTTCTTAGGATGTCTTGACAGTGCTATACTGCGATTTCCAGCCCCCAATTCAAAAGTTACGTTCTTAAAGAGACAGTACACTTTCATATAAAATGGCCAAAAATAACCTTATACCATTGCCCACTACAATTATAAACCCCATACAATTTAAAATCACCCTGGGAACCTTCTTAGGGTGTCCTGAAAATGCTATACTGCGATTGCCAGCCCCCAATTCAAAAGTGAAATTTCTTAAAGAGACAGTACACTTTCATATAAAATGGCAAAAAATAACCTTATACCATTGACAACTACAATTATAAACCCCATACATATTTAAAATCACCCTGGGAATCTTCTTAGGGTGTCTTGACAGTGCTATACTGCGATTTCCAGCCCCCAATTCAAAAGTGAAGTTTCTTAAAGAGACAGTACACTTTCATATAAAATGGCCAAAAATAACCTTATACCATTGCCCACTACAATTATAAACCCCATACATATTTAAAATCACCCTGGGAACCTTCCCAGGGTGTCCTGAAAATGTTATACTGCGATTTCCAGTCCCCAATTCAAAAGTTTAATTTCTTAAAGAGACAGTACACTTTCATACAAAATGGCAAAAAATAACCTTATACCATTGCCCACTACAATTATAAAGCCCATACATATTTAAAATCACCCTGGGAACCTTCCCAGGGTGTCCTGAAAATGCTATACTGCGATTTCCAGCCCCCAATTCAAAAGTAAAGTTTCTTAAAGAGACAGTACACTTTCATATAAAATGGCCAAAAATAACCTTATACCATTGCCCACTACAATTATAAACCCCATACATATTTAAAATCACCCTGGGAACCTTCTTAGGGTGTCTTGACAGTGCTATACTGCGATTTCCAGCCCCCAATTCAAAAGTGAAATTTCTTAAAGAGACAGTACACTTTCATATAAAATGGCCAAAAATAACCTTATACCATTGCCCACTACAATTATAAACCCCATACATATTTAAAATCACCCTGGGAACCTTCTTAGGGTTTCTTGACAGTGCTATACTGCGATTTCCAGCCCCCAATTCAAAAGTTAAATTTCTTGAAGAGACAGTACGCTTTCATATATAATGGCCAAAAATAACCTTATACCATTGCCCACTACAATTATAAACCCCATATATATTTAAAATCACCCTGGGAACCTCCCCAGGGTGTCCTGAAAATGCTATACTGCGATTTCCAGCCCCCAATTCAAAAGTGAAATTTCTTAAAGAGACAGTACACTTTCATATAAAATGGCCAAAAATAACCTTATACCATTGCCCACTACAATTATAAACCCCATACATATTTAAAATCACCCTGGGAACCATATCAAGGTGTCTTGACAGTGCTATACTGAGATTTCCAGCCCCCAATTCAAAAGTTACGTTCTTAAAGAGACAGTACACTTTCATATAAAATGGCCAAAAATAACATTATACCATTTCCCACTACAATTATAAACCCCATACATATTTAAAATCACCCTGGGAACCTTCTTAGGGTGTCCTGAAAATGCTATACTGCGATTTCCAGCCCCCAATTCAAAAGTGAAATTTCTTAAAGAGACAGTACACTTTCATATAAAATGGCCAAAAATAACCTTATACCATTGCCCACTACAATTATAAACCCCATACATATTTAAAATCACCCTAGGAAACTTCTTAGGTTGTCTTGACAGTGCTATATTGCGATTTCCAGCCCACAATTCAAAAGTGAAATTTCTTAAAGAGACAGTACACTTTCATATAAAATGGCCAAAAATAACCTTATACCATTGCCCACAACAATTATAAACCCCAACATATTTAAAATCACCCTGGGAACCTCCCCAGGGTGTCCTGAAAATGCTATACTGCGATTTCCAGCCCCCAATTCAAAAGTAAAGTTTCTTAAAGGGACAGTACACTTTCATATAAAATGGCCAAAAATAACCTAATACCATTGCCGACTACAATTATAAACCCCATACATATTTAAAATCACCCTGGGAACCTTCTTAGGGTGTCCTGAAAATGCTATACTGCGATTTCCAGCCCCCAATTCAAAAGTGAAATTTCTTAAAGAGACAGTACACTTTCATATAAAATGGCCAAAAATAACCTTATACCATTGCCCACTACAATTATAAACCCCATACATATTTAAAATCACCCTGGGAACCATATCAAGGTGTCTTGACAGTGCTATACTGCGATTTCCAGCCCCCAATTCAAAAGTTACGTTCTTAAAGAGACAGTACACTTTCATATAAAATGGCCAAAAATAACCTTATACCATTGCCCACTACAATTATAAACCCCATACATATTTAAAATCACCCTGGGAACCTTCTTAGGGTGTCCTGAAAATGCTAGACTGCGATTTCCAGCCCCCAATTCAAAAGTGAAATTTCTTAAAGAGACAGTACACTTTCATATAAAATGGCCAAAAATAACCTTATACCATTGCCCACTACAATTATAAACCCCACACATATTTAAAATCACCCTGGGAACCTTCTTAGGGTGTCTTGACAGTGCTATACTGCGATTTCCAGCCCACAATTCAAAAGTTACGTTCTTAAAGAGACAGTACACTTTCATATAAAATGGCCAAAAATAATCTTATACCATTGCCCACTACAATTATAAACCCCATACATATTTAAAATCACCCTGGGAACCTTCTTAGGGTGTCTTGACAGTGCTATACTGCGATTTCCAGCCCACAATTCAAAAGTTACGTTCTTAAAGAGACAGTACACTTTCATATAAAATGGCCAAAAACAACCTTATACCATTGCCCACTACAATTATAAACCCCATACATATTTAAAATCACCCTGGGAACCTTCTTAGGGTGTCTTGACAGTGCTATACTGCGATTTCCAGCCCCCAATTCAAAAGTGAAATTTCTTAAAGAGACAGTACACTTTCATATAAAATGGCCAAAAATAACCTTATACCATTGCCCACAACAATTATAAACCCCATACATATTTAAAATCACCCTGGGAACCTCCCCAGGGTGTCCTGAAAATGCTATACTGCGATTTCCAGCCCCAATTCAAAAGTAAAGTTTCTTAAAGAGACAGTACACTTTCATATAAAATGGCCAAAAATAACCTTATACCATTGCCCACTACAATTATAAACCCCATACATATTTAAAATCACCCTGGGAACCTTCTTAGGGTGTCTTGACAATGCTATACTGTGATTTCCAGAAACCAATTCAAAAGTTACGTTCTTAAAGAGACAGTACACTTTCATATAAAATGGCCAAAAATAACCTTATACCATTGCCCACTACAATTATAAACCCCATACATATTTAAAATCACCCTGGGAACCTTCCCAGGGTGTCCTGAACATGCTATACTGCGATTTCCAGCCCCCAATTCAAAAGTTACGTTCTTAAAGAGACAGTACACTTTCATATAAAATGGCCAAAAATAACCTTATACCATTGCCTACTAAAATTATAAACCCCATACATATTTAAAATCACCCTGGAAACCTTCTTAGGGTGTCCTGAAAATGCTATACTGCGATTTCCAGCCCCCAATTCAAAAGTTACGTTCTTAAAGAGACAATACATTTTCATATAAAATGGCCAAAAATAACCTTATACCATTGCCAACTACAATTATAAACCCCATACATATTTAAAATCACCCTAGGAAACTTCTTAGGGTGTCTTGACAGTGCTATACTGCGATTTCCAGCCCACAATTCAAAAGTGAAATTTCTTAAAGAGACAGTACACTTTCATATAAAATGGCCAAAAAAAACCTTATACCATTGCCCACAACAATTATAAACCCCAACATATTTAAAATCACTCTGGGAACCTCCCCAGGGTGTCCTGAAAATGCTATACTGCGATTTCCAGCCCCCAATTCAAAAGTAAAGTTTCTTAAAGAGACATTACACTTTCATATAAAATGGCCAAAAATAACCTTATACCATTGCCCACTACAATTATAAACCCCATACATATTTAAAATCACCCTGGGAACTTTCTTAGGATGTCTTGACAGTGCTATACTGCGATTTCCAGCCCCCAATTCAAAAGTTACGTTCTTAAAGAGACAGTACACTTTCATATAAAATGGCCAAAAATAACCTTATACCATTGCCCACTACAATTATAAACCGCATACATATTTAAAATCACCCTGGGAACCTTCTTAGGGTGTCCTGAAAATGCTATACTGCGATTTCCAGCCCACAATTCAAAAGTGAAATTTCTTAAAGAGACAGTACACTTTCATATAGAATGGCCAAAAACAACCTTATACCATTGCCCACTACAATTATAAACCCCATACATATTTAAAATCACCCTGGGAACCTCCCCAGGGTGTCCTGAAAATGCTATACTGCGATTTCCAGCCCCCAATTCAAAAGTGAAATTTCTTAAAGAGACAGTACACTTTCATATAAAATGGCCAAAAATAACCTTATACCATTGCCCACTACAATTATAAACCCCATACATATTTAAAATCACCCTGGGAACCATCTTAGGGTGTCTTGACAGTGCTATACTGCGATTTCCAGCCCCCAATTCAAAAGCTAAGTTTCTTAAAGAGACAGTACACTTTCATATAAAATGGCCAAAAATAACCTTATACCATTGCCCACTACAATTATAAACCCCATACATATTTAAAATCACCCTGGGAACCATATCAAGGTGTCTTGACAGTGCTATACTGCAATTTCCAGCCCCCAATTCAAAAGTGAAATTTCTTAAAGAGACAGTACACTTTCATATAAAATGGCCAAAAATAACCTTATACCATTGCCCACTACAATTAAAAACCCCATACATATTTAAAATCACCCTGGGAAACTTCTTCTGGTGTCTTGACAGTGCTATACTGCGATTTCCAGCCCACAATTCAATAGTGAAATTTCTTAAAGAGACAGTACACTTTCATATAAAATGGCCAAAAATAACCTTATACCATTGCCAACTACAATTATAAACCCCATACATATTTAAAATCACCCTAGGAAACTTCTTAGGGTGTCTTGACATTGCTATACTGCGATTTCCAGCACACAATTCAAAAGTGAAATTTCTTAAAGAGACAGTACACTTTCATATAAAATGCCCAAAAATAACCTTATACCATTGCCCACAACAATTATAAACCCCATGCATATTTAAAATCACCCTGGGAACCTCCCCAGGGTGTCCTGAAAATGCTATACTGCGATTTCCAGCCCCCAATTCAAAAGTAAAGTTTCTGAAAGAGACAGTACACTTTCATATAAAATGGCCAAAAATAACCTTATACCATTGCCCACTACAATTATAAACCCCATACATATTTAAAATCACCCTGGGAACCTTCTTAGGGTGTCTTGACAGTGCTATACTGCGATTTCCAGCCCACAATTCAAAAGTTACGTTGTTAAAGAGACAGTACACTTTCATATAAAATGGCCAAAAATAACCTTATACCATTGCCCACTACAATTATAAACCCCATACATATTTAAAATCAGCCTGGGAACCTTCTTAGGGTGTCTTGACACTGCTATACTGCGATTTCCAGCCCCCAATTCAAAAGTGAAATTTCTTAAAGAGACAGTACACTTTCATATAAAATGGCCAAAAATAACCTTATACCATTGCCCACTACAATTATAAACCCCATACATATTTAAAATCACCCTGGGAACCTTCTTAGGGTGTCTTGACAGTGCTATACTGCAATTTCCAGCCCCCAATTCAAAAGTGAAATTTCTTAAAGAGACAGTACACTTTCATATAAAATGGCCAAAAATAACCTTATACCATTGCCCACTACAATTATAAACCCCATACATATTTAAAATCACCATGGGAAACTTCCCAGGGTGTCCTGAAAATGCTATACTGCAATTTCCAGCCCCCAATTCAAAAGTTTAATTTATTAAAGAGACAGTACACTTTCATATAAAATGGCCAAAAATAACCTTATACCATTGACAACTACAATTATAAACCCCATACAAATTTAAAATCACCCTGGGAACCTTCTTAGGGTGTCCTGAAAATGCTATACTGCGATTTCCAGCCCCCAATTCAAAAGTTTAATTTCTTAAAGAGACAGTACACTTTCATATAAAATGGCAAAAAATAACCTTATACCATTGACAACTACAATTATAAACCCCATACATATTTAAAATCACCCTGGGAATCTTCTTAGGGTGTCTTGACAGTGCTATACTGCGATTTCCAGCCCCCAATTCAAAAGTGAAGTTTCTTAAAGAGACAGTACACTTTCATATAAAATGGCCAAAAATAACCTTATACCATTGCCCACTACAATTATAAACCCCATACATATTTAAAATCACCCTGGGAACCTTCCCAGGGTGTCCTGAAAATGTTATACTGCGATTTCCAGTCCCCAATTCAAAAGTTTAATTTCTTAAATAGACAGTACACTTTCATACAAAATGGCAAAAAATAACCTTATACCATTGCCCACTACAATTATAAAGCCCATACATATTTAAAATCACCCTGGGAACCTTCCCAGGGTGTCCTGAAAATGCTATACTGCGATTTCCAGCCCCCAATTCAAAAGTAAAGTTTCTTAAAGAGACAGTACACTTTCATATAAAATGGCCAAAAATAACCTTATACCATTGCCCACTACAATTATAAACCCCATACATATTTAAAATCACCCTGGGAACCTCCCCAGGGTGTCCTGAAAATGCTATACTGCGATTTCCAGCCCCCAATTCAAAATAGTGAAATTTCTTAAAGAGACAGTACACTTTCATATAAAATGGCCAAAAATAACCTTATACCATTGCCCACTACAATTATAAACCCCATACATATTTAAAATCACCCTGGGAACCATATCAAGGTGTCTTGACAGTGCTATACTGAGATTTCCAGCCCCCAATTCAAAAGTTACGTTCTTAAAGAGACAGTACACTTTCATATAAAATGGCCAAAAATAACCTTATACCATTTCCCACTACAATTATAAACCCCATACATATTTAAAATCACCCTGGGAACCTTCTTAGGGTGTCCTGAAAATGCTATACTGCGATTTCCAGCCCCCAATTCAAAAGTGAAATTTCTTAAAGAGACAGTACACTTTCATATAAAATGGCCAAAAATAACCTTATACCATTGCCCACTACAATTATAAACGCCATACATATTTAAAATCACCCTAGGAAACTTCTTAGGGTGTCTTGACATTGCTATACTGCGATTTCCAGCACACAATTCAAAAGTGAAATTTCTTAAAGAGACAGTACACTTTCATATAAAATGGCCAAAAATAACCTTATACCATTGCCCACAACAATTATAAACCCCATGCATATTTAAAATCACCCTGGGAACCTCCCCAGGGTGTCCTGAAAATGCTATACTGCGATTTCCAGCCCCCAATTCAAAAGTAAAGTTTCTGAAAGAGACAGTACACTTTCATATAAAATGGCCAAAAATAACCTTATACCATTGCCCACTACAATTATAAACCCCATACATATTTAAAATCACCCTGGGAACCTTCTTAGGGTGTCTTGACAGTGCTATACTGCGATTTCCAGCCCACAATTCAAAAGTTACGTTGTTAAAGAGACAGTACACTTTCATATAAAATGGCCAAAAATAACCTTATACCATTGCCCACTACAATTATAAACCCCATACATATTTAAAATCAGCCTGGGAACCTTCTTAGGGTGTCTTGACACTGCTATACTGCGATTTCCAGCCCCCAATTCAAAAGTGAAATTTCTTAAAGAGACAGTACACTTTCATATAAAATGGCCAAAAATAACCTTATACCATTGCCCACTACAATTATAAACCCCATACATATTTAAAATCACCCTGGGAACCTTCTTAGGGTGTCTTGACAGTGCTATACTGCAATTTCCAGCCCCCAATTCAAAAGTGAAATTTCTTAAAGAGACAGTACACTTTCATATAAAATGGCCAAAAATAACCTTATACCATTGCCCACTACAATTATAAACCCCATACATATTTAAAATCACCATGGGAACCTTCCCAGGGTGTCCTGAAAATGCTATACTGCAATTTCCAGCCCCCAATTCAAAAGTTTAATTTATTAAAGAGACAGTACACTTTCATATAAAATGGCCAAAAATAACCTTATACCATTGACAACTACAATTATAAACCCCATACAATTTTAAAATCACCCTGGGAACCTTCTTAGGGTGTCCTGAAAATGCTATACTGCGATTTCCAGCCCCCAATTCAAAAGTTTAATTTCTTAAAGAGACAGTACACTTTCATATAAAATGGCAAAAAATAACCTTATACCATTGACAACTACAATTATAAACCCCATACATATTTAAAATCACCCTGGGAATCTTCTTAGGGTGTCTTGACAGTGCTATACTGCGATTTCCAGCCCCCAATTCAAAAGTGAAGTTTCTTAAAGAGACAGTACACTTTCATATAAAATGGCCAAAAATAACCTTATACCATTGCCCACTACAATTATAAACCCCATACATATTTAAAATCACCCTGGGAACCTTCCCAGGGTGTCCTGAAAATGTTATACTGCGATTTCCAGTCCCCAATTCAAAAGTTTAATTTCTTAAAGAGACAGTACACTTTCATACAAAATGGCAAAAAATAACCTTATACCATTGCCCACTACAATTATAAAGCCCATACATATTTAAAATCACCCTGGGAACCTTCCCAGGGTGTCCTGAAAATGCTATACTGCGATTTCCAGCCCCCAATTCAAAAGTAAAGTTTCTTAAAGAGACAGTACACTTTCATATAAAATGGCCAAAAATAACCTTATACCATTGCCCACTACAATTATAAACCCCATACATATTTAAAATCACCCTGGGAACCTTCTTAGGGTGTCTTGACAGTGCTATACTGCGATTTCCAGCCCCCAATTCAAAAGTGAAATTTCTTAAAGAGACAGTACACTTTCATATAAAATGGCCAAAAATAACCTTATACCATTGCCCACTACAATTATAAACCCCATACATATTTAAAATCACCCTGGGAACCTTCTTAGGGTTTCTTGACAGTGCTATACTGCGATTTCCAGCCCCCAATTCAAAAGTTAAATTTCTTGAAGAGACAGTACGCTTTCATATATAATGGCCAAAAATAACCTTATACCATTGCCCACTACAATTATAAACCCCATATATATTTAAAATCACCCTGGGAACCTCCCCAGGGTGTCCTGAAAATGCTATACTGCGATTTCCAGCCCCCAATTCAAAAGTGAAATTTCTTAAAGAGACAGTACATTTTCATATAAAATGGCCAAAAATAACCTTATACCATTGCCCACTACAATTATAAACCCCATACATATTTAAAATCACCCTGGGAACCATATCAAGGTGTCTTGACAGTGCTATACTGAGATTTCCAGCCCCCAATTCAAAAGTTACGTTCTTAAAGAGACAGTACACTTTCATATAAAATGGCCAAAAATAACCTTATACCATTTCCCACTACAATTATAAACCCCATACATATTTAAAATCACCCTGGGAACCTTCTTAGGGTGTCCTGAAAATGCTATACTGCGATTTCCAGCCCCCAATTCAAAAGTGAAATTTCTTAAAGAGACAGTACACTTTCATATAAAATGGCCAAAAATAACCTTATACCATTGCCCACTACAATTATAAACGCCATACATATTTAAAATCACCCTAGGAAACTTCTTAGGTTGTCTTGACAGTGCTATACTGCGATTTCCAGCCCACAATTCAAAAGTGAAATTTCTTAAAGAGACAGTACACTTTCATATACAATGGCCAAAAATAACCTTATACCATTGCCCACAACAATTATAAACCCCAACATATTTAAAATCACCCTGGGAACCTCCCCAGGGTGTCCTGAAAATGCTATACTGCGATTTCCAGCCCCCAATTCAAAAGTAAAGTTTCTTAAAGAGACAGTACACTTTCATATAAAATGGCCAAAAATAACCTTATACTATTGCCCACTACAATTATAAACCCCATACATATTTAAAATCACCCTGGGAACCTTCTTAGGGTGTCTTGACAGTGCAATACTGCGATTTCCAGTCCCCAATTCAAAAGTTACGTTCTTAAAGAGACAGTACACTTTCATATAAAATGGCCAAAAATAACCTTATACCATTGCCCACAACAATTATAAACCCCAACATATTTAAAATCACCCTGGGAACCTCCCCAGGGTGTCCTGAAAATGCTATACTGCGATTTCCAGCCCCCAATTCAAAAGTAAAGTTTCTTAAAGAGACATTACACTTTCATATAAAATGGCCAAAAATAACCTTATACCATTGCCGACTACAATTATAAACCCCATACATATTTAAAATCACCCTGGGAACCTTCTTAGGGTGTCCTGAAAATGCTATACTGCGATTTCCAGCCCCCAATTCAAAAGTGAAATTTCTTAAAGAGACAGTACACTTTCATATAAAATGGCCAAAAATAACCTTATACCATTGCCCACTACAATTATAAACCCCATACATATTTAAAATCACCCTGGGAACCATATCAAGGTGTCTTGACAGGGCTATACTGCGATTTCCAGCCCCCAATTCAAAAGTTACGTTCTTAAAGAGACAGTACACTTTCATATAAAATGGCCAAAAATAACCTTATACCATTGCCCACTACAATTATAAACCCCATACATATTTAAAATCACCCTGGGAACCTTCTTAGGGTGTCCTGAAAATGCTATACTGCGATTTCCAGCCCCCAATTCAAAAGTGAAATTTCTTAAAGAGACAGTACACTTTCATATAAAATGGCCAAAAATAACCTTATACCATTGCCCACTACAATTATAAACCCCATACATATTTAAAATCACCCTGGGAACCTTCTTAGGGTGTCTTGACAGTGCTATACTGCGATTTCCAGCCCACAATTCAAAAGTTACGTTCTTAAAGAGACAGTACACTTTCATATAAAATGGCCAAAAATAACCTTATACCATTGCCCACTACAATTATAAACCCCATACATATTTAAAATCACCCTGGGAACCTTCTTAGGGTGTCTTGACAGTGCTATACTGCGATTTCCAGCCCACAATTCAAAAGTTACGTTCTTAAAGAGACAGTACACTTTCATATAAAATGGCCAAAAACAACCTTATACCATTGCCCACTACAATTATAAACCCCATACATATTTAAAATCACCCTGGGAACCTTCTTAGGGTGTCTTGACAGTGCTATACTGAGATTTCCAGCCCCCAATTCAAAAGTGAAATTTCTTAAAGAGACAGTACACTTTCATATAAAATGGCCAAAAATAACCTTATACCATTGCCCACAACAATTATAAACCCCATACATATTTAAAATCACCCTGGGAACCTCCCCATTGTGTCCTGAAAATGCTATACTGCGATTTCCAGCCCCCAATTCAAAAGTAAAGTTTCTTAAAGAGACAGTACACTTTCATATAAAATGGCCAAAAATAACCTTATACCATTGCCCACTACAATTATAAACCCCATACATATTTAAAATCACCCTGGGAACCTTCTTAGGGTGTCTTGACAATGCTATACTGTGATTTCCAGAAACCAATTCAAAAGTTACGTTCTTAAAGAGACAGTACACTTTCATATAAAATGGCCAAAAATAACCTTATACCATTGCCCACTACAATTATAAACCCCATACATATTTAAAATCACCCTGGGAACCTTCTTATGGTGTCTTGACAGTGCTATACTGCAATTTCCAGCCCACAATTCAAAAGAGAAAATTCTTAAAGAGACAGTACACTTTCATATAAAATGGCCAAAAATAACCTTATACCATTGCCCACTACAATTATAAACCCCATACATATTTAAAATCACCCTGGGAACCTTCCCAGGGTGTCCTGAACATGCTATACTGCGATTTCCAGCCCCCAATTCAAAAGTTACGTTCTTAAAGAGACAGTACACTTTCATATAAAATGGCCAAAAATAACCTTATACCATTGCCTACTACAATTATAAACCCCATACATATTTAAAATCACCCTGGGAACCTCCCCAGGGTGTCCTGAAAATGCTATACTGCGATTTCCAGCCCCCAATTCAAAAGTAAAGTTTCTTAAAGAGACATTACACTTTCATATAAAATGGCCAAAAATAACCTTATACCATTGCCCACTACAATTATAAACCCCATACATATTTAAAATCACCCTGGGAACCTTCTTAGGGTGTCTTGACAGTGCTATACTGCGATTTCCAGCCCCCAATTCAAAAGCTAAGTTTCTTAAAGAGACAGTACACTTTCATATAAAATGGCCAAAAATAACCTTATACCATTGCCCACTACAATTATAAACCCCATACATATTTAAAATCACCCTGGGAACCATATCAAGGTGTCTTGACAGTGCTATACTGCAATTTCCAGCACACAATTCAAAAGTGAAATTTCTTAAAGAGACAGTACACTTTCATATAAAATGGCCAAAAATAACCTTATAAAATTGCCCACAACAATTATAAACCCCATGCATATTTAAAATCACCCTGTGAACCTCCCCAGGGTGTCCTGAAAATGCTATACTGCGATATCCAGCCCCCAATTCAAAAGTAAAGTTTCTTAAAGAGACAGTACACTTTCATATAAAATGGCCAAAAATAACCTTATACCATTGCCCACTACAATTATAAACCCCATACATATTTAAAATCACCCTGGGAACCTTCTTAGGGTGTCTTGACAGTGCTATACTGCGATTTCCAGCCTCCAATTCAAAAGTGAAATTTCTTAAAGAGACAATACATTTTCATATAAAATGGCCAAAAATAACCTTATACCATTGCCCGCAACAATTATAAACCCCATACATATTTAAAATCACCCTGGGAACCTCCCCAGGGTGTCCTGAAAATGCTATACTGCGATTTCCAGCCCCCAATTCAAAAGTAAAGTTTCTTAAAGAGAAAGTACACTTTCATATAAAATGGCCAAAAATAACCTTATACCATTGCCCACTACAATTATAAACCCCATACATATTTAAAATCACCCTGGGAACCTTCTTAGGGTTTCTTGACAGTGCAATACTGCGATTTCCAACCCCCAATTCAAAAGTTACGTTCTTAAAGAGACAGAACACTTTCATATAAAATGGCCAAAAATAACCTTATACCATTGCCCACAACAATTATAAACCCCATACATATTTAAAATCACCCTGGGAACCTTCCCAGGGTGTCTTGACAGTGCTATACTGCGATTTCCAGCCCCCAATTCAAAAGTAAAATTTCTTAAAGACACAGTACGCTTTCATATAAAATGGCCAAAAATAACCTTATACCATTGCCCACTACAATTATAAACCCCATATATATTTAAAATCACCCTGGGAACCTCCCCAGGGTGTCCTGAAAATGCTATACTGCGATTTCCAGCCCCCAATTCAAAAGTGAAATTTCTTAAAGAGACAGTACACTTTCATATAAAATTGCCAAAAATAACCTTATACCATTGCCCACTACAATTATAAACCCCATACATATTTAAAATCACCCTGGGAACCTTCTTAGGGTGTCTTGACAGTGCTATACTGCGATTTCCAGCCCACAATTCAAAAGTTACGTTCTTAAAGAGACAGTACACTTTCATATAAAATGGGCAAAAATAACCTTATACCATTGCCCACTACAATTATAAACCCCATACATATTTAAAATCACCCTGGGAACCTTCTTAGGGTGTTTTGACAGTGCTATACTGTGATTTCCAACCCCCAATTCAAAAGTTAATTTCTTAAAGAGACAGTACACTTTCATATAAAATGGCCAAAAATAACCTTATACCATTGCCCACTACAATTATAAACCCCATACATATTTAAAATCACCCTGGGAACCTTCTTAGGGTGTCCTGAAAATGCTATACTACGATTTCCAGCCCCCAATTCAAAAGTGAAATTTCTTAAAGAGACAGTACACTTTCATATAAAATGGCCAAAAATAACCTTATACCATTGCCCACTACAATTATAAACCCCATACATATTTAAAATCACCCTGGGAACCTTCTTAGGGTGTCCTGAAAATGCTATACTGCGATTTCCAGCCCCCAATTCAAAAGTAAAGTTTCTTAAAGAGACAGTACACTTTCATATAAAATGGCCAAAAATAACCTTATACCATTGCCCACTACAATTATAAACCCCATATATATTTAAAATCACCCTGGGAACCTCCCCAGGGTGTCCTGAAAATGCTATACTGCGATTTCCAGCCCCCAATTCAAAAGTGAAATTTCTTAAAGAGACAGTACACTTTCATATAAAATGGCCAAAAATAACCTTATACCATTGCCCACTACAATTATAAACCCCATACATATTTAAAATCACCCTGGGAACCATATCAAGGTGTCTTGACAGTGCTATACTGAGATTTCCAGCCCCCAATTCAAAAGTTACGTTCTTAAAGAGACAGTACACTTTCATATAAAATGGCCAAAAATAACCTTATACCATTTCCCACTACAATTATAAACCCCATACATATTTAAAATCACCCTGGGAACCTTCTTAGGGTGTCCTGAAAATGCTATACTGCGATTTCCAGCCCCCAATTCAAAAGTGAAATTTCTTAAAGAGACAGTACTCTTTCATATAAAATGGCCAAAAATAACCTTATACCATTGCCCACTACAATTATAAACCCCATACATATTTAAAATCACCCTGGGAACCATATCAAGGTGTCTTGACAGTGCTATACTGAGATTTCCAGCCCCCAATTCAAAAGTTACGTTCTTAAAGAGACAGTACACTTTCATATAAAATGGCCAAAAATAACCTTATACCATTTCCCACTACAATTATAAACCCCATACATATTTAAAATCACCCTGGGAACCTTCTTAGGGTGTCCTGAAAATGCTATACTGCGATTTCCAGCCCCCAATTCAAAATTGAAATTTCTTAAAGAGACAGTACACTTTCATATAAAATGGCCAAAAATAACCTTATACCATTGCCCACTACAATTATAAACCCCATACATATTTAAAATCACCCTAGGAAACTTCTTAGGTTGTCTTGACAGTGCTATACTGCGATTTCCAGCCCACAATTCAAAAGTGAAATTTCTTAAAGAGACAGTACACTTTCATATAAAATGGCCAAAAATAACCTTATACCATTGCCCACAACAATTATAAACCCCAACATATTTAAAATCACCCTGGGAACCTCCCCAGGGTGTCCTGAAAATGCTATACTGCGATTTCCAGCCCCCAATTCAAAAGTAAAGTTTCTTAAAGAGACAGTACACTTTCATATAAAATGGCCAAAAATAACCTTATACTATTGCCCACTACAATTATAAACCCCATACATATTTAAAATCACCCTGGGAACCTTCTTAGGGTGTCTTGACAGTGCAATACTGCGATTTCCAGTCCCCAATTCAAAAGTTACGTTCTTAAAGAGACAGTACACTTTCATATAAAATGGCCAAAAATAACCTTATACCATTGCCCACAACAATTATAAACCCCAACATATTTAAAATCACCCTGGGAACCTCCCCAGGGTGTCCTGAAAATGCTATACTGCGATTTCCAGCCCCCAATTCAAAAGTAAAGTTTCTTAAAGAGACATTACACTTTCATATAAAATGGCCAAAAATAACCTTATACCATTGCCGACTACAATTATAAACCCCATACATATTTAAAATCACCCTGGGAACCTTCTTAGGGTGTCCTGAAAATGCTATACTGCGATTTCCAGCCCCCAATTCAAAAGTGAAATTTCTTAAAGAGACAGTACACTTTCATATAAAATGGCCAAAAATAACCTTATACCATTGCCCACTACAATTATAAACCCCATACATATTTAAAATCACCCTGGGAACCATATCAAGGTGTCTTGACAGTGCTATACTGCGATTTCCAGCCCCCAATTCAAAAGTTACGTTCTTAGAGAGACAGTACACTTTCATATAAAATGGCCAAAAATAACCTTATACCATTGCCCACTACAATTATAAACCCCATACATATTTAAAATCACCCTGGGAACCTTCCCAGGGTGTCCTGAAAATGTTATACTGCGATTTCCAGTCCCCAATTCAAAAGTTTAATTTCTTAAAGAGACAGTACACTTTCATACAAAATGGCAAAAAATAACCTTATACCATTGCCCACTACAATTATAAAGTCCATACATATTTAAAATCACCCTGGGATCCTTCCCAGGGTGTCCTGAAAATGCTATACTGCGATTTCCAGCCCCCAATTCAAAAGTAAAGTTTCTTAAAGAGACAGTACACTTTCATATAAAATGGCCAAAAATAACCTTATACCATTGCCCACTACAATTATAAACCCCATACATATTTAAAATCACCCTGGGAACCTTCTTAGGGTGTCTTGACAGTGCTATACTGCGATTTCCAGCCCCCAATTCAAAAGTGAAATTTCTTAAAGAGACAGTACACTTTCATATAAAATGGCCAAAAATAACCTTATACCATTGCCCACTACAATTATAAACCCCATACATATTTAAAATCACCCTGGGAACCTTCTTAGGGTTTCTTGACAGTGCTATACTGCGATTTCCAGCCCCCAATTCAAAAGTTAAATTTCTTGAAGAGACAGTACGCTTTCATATATAATGGCCAAAAATAACCTTATACCATTGCCCACTACAATTATAAACCCCATATATATTTAAAATCACCCTGGGAACCTCCCCAGGGTGTCCTGAAAATGCTATACTGCGATTTCCAGCCCCCAATTCAAAAGTGAAATTTCTTAAAGAGACAGTACACTTTCATATAAAATGGCCAAAAATAACCTTATACCATTGCCCACTACAATTATAAACCCCATACATATTTAAAATCACCCTGGGAACCATATCAAGGTGTCTTGACAGTGCTATACTGAGATTTCCAGCCCCCAATTCAAAAGTTACGTTCTTAAAGAGACAGTACACTTTCATATAAAATGGCCAAAAATAACCTTATACCATTTCCCACTACAATTATAAACCCCATACATATTTAAAATCACCCTGGGAACCTTCTTAGGGTGTCCTGAAAATGCTATACTGCGATTTCCAGCCCCCAATTCAAAAGTGAAATTTCTTAAAGAGACAGTACACTTTCATATAAAATGGCCAAAAATAACCTTATACCATTGCCCACTACAATTATAAACCCCATACATATTTAAAATCACCCTAGGAAACTTCTTAGGTTGTCTTGACAGTGCTATACTGCGATTTCCAGCCCACAATTCAAAAGTGAAATTTCTTAAAGAGACAGTACACTTTCATATAAAATGGCCAAAAATAACCTTATACCATTGCCCACAACAATTATAAACCCCAACATATTTAAAATCACCCTGGGAACCTCCCCAGGGTGTCCTGAAAATGCTATACTGCGATTTCCAGCCCCCAATTCAAAAGTAAAGTTTCTTAAAGAGACAGTACACTTTCATATAAAATGGCCAAAAATAACCTTATACTATTGCCCACTACAATTATAAACCCCATACATATTTAAAATCACCCTGGGAACCTTCTTAGGGTGTCTTGACAGTGCAATACTGCGATTTCCAGTCCCCAATTCAAAAGTTACGTTCTTAAAGAGACAGTACACTTTCATATAAAATGGCCAAAAATAACCTTATACCATTGCCCACAACAATTATAAACCCCAACATATTTAAAATCACCCTGGGAACCTCCCCAGGGTGTCCTGAAAATGCTATACTGCGATTTCCAGCCCCCAATTCAAAAGTAAAGTTTCTTAAAGAGACATTACACTTTCATATAAAATGGCCAAAAATAACCTTATACCATTGCCGACTACAATTATAAACCCCATACATATTTAAAATCACCCTGGGAACCTTCTTAGGGTGTCCTGAAAATGCTATACTGCGATTTCCAGCCCCCAATTCAAAAGTGAAATTTCTTAAAGAGACAGTACACTTTCATATAAAATGGCCAAAAATAACCTTATACCATTGCCCACTACAATTATAAACCCCATACATATTTAAAATCACCCTGGGAACCATATCAAGGTGTCTTGACAGTGCTATACTGCGATTTCCAGCCCCCAATTCAAAAGTTACGTTCTTAAAGAGACAGTACACTTTCATATAAAATGGCCAAAAATAACCTTATACCATTGCCCACTACAATTATAAACCCCATACATATTTAAAATCACCCTGGGAACCTTCTTAGGGTGTCCTGAAAATGCTATACTGCCATTTCCAGCCCCCAATTCAAAAGTGAAATTTCTTAAAGAGACAGTACACTTTCATATAAAATGGCCAAACATAACCTTATACCATTGCCCACTACAATTATAAACCCCATACATATTTAAAATCACCCTGGGAACCTTCTTAGGGTGTCTTGACAGTGCTATACTGCGATTTCCAGCCCACAATTCAAAAGTTACGTTCTTAAAGAGACAGTACACTTTCATATAAAATGGCCAAAAATAACCTTATACCATTGCCCACTACAATTATAAACCCCATACATATTTAAAATCACCCTGGGAACCTTCTTAGGGTGTCTTGACAGTGCTATACTGCGATTTCCAGCCCACAATTCAAAAGTTACGTTCTTAAAGAGACAGTACACTTTCATATAAAATGGCCAAAAACAACCTTATACCATTGCCCACTACAATTATAAACCCCATACATATTTAAAATCACCCTGGGAACCTTCTTAGGGTGTCTTGACAGTGCTATACTGCGATTTCCAGCCCCCAATTCAAAAGTGAAATTTCTTAAAGAGACAGTACACTTTCATATAAAATGGCCAAAAATAACCTTATACCATTGCCCACAACAATTATAAACCCCATACATATTTAAAATCACCCTGGGAACCTCCCCAGGGTGTCCTGAAAATGCTATACTGCGATTTCCAGCCCCCAATTCAAAAGTAAAGTTTCTTAAAGAGACAGTACACTTTCATATAAAATGGCCAAAAATAACCTTATACCATTGCCCACTACAATTATAAACCCCATACATATTTAAAATCACCCTGGGAACCTTCTTAGGGTGTCTTGACAATGCTATACTGTGATTTCCAGAAACCAATTCAAAAGTTACGTTCTTAAAGAGACAGTACACTTTCATATAAAATGGCCAAAAATAACCTTATACCATTGCCCACTACAATTATAAACCCCATACATATTTAAAATCACCCTGGGAACCTTCTTATGGTGTCTTGACAGTGCTATACTGCAATTTCCAGCCCACAATTCAAAAGAGAAAATTCTTAAAGAGACAGTACACTTTCATATAAAATGGCCAAAAATAACCTTATACCATTGCCCACTACAATTATAAACCCCATACATATTTAAAATCACCCTGGGAACCTTCCCAGGGTGTCCTGAACATGCTATACTGCGATTTCCAGCCCCCAATTCAAAAGTTACGTTCTTAAAGAGACAGTACACTTTCATATAAAATGGCCAAAAATAACCTTATACCATTGCCTACTACAATTATAAACCCCATACATATTTAAAATCACCCTGGAAACCTTCTTAGGGTGTCCTGAAAATGCTATACTGCGATTTCCAGCCCCCAATTCAAAAGTTACGTTCTTAAAGAGACAATACATTTTCATATAAAATGGCCAAAAATAACCTTATACCATTGCCAACTACAATTATAAACCCCATACATATTTAAAATCACCCTAGGAAACTTCTTAGGGTGTCTTGACAGTGCTATACTGCGATTTCCAGCCCACAATTCAAAAGTGAAATTTCTTAAAGAGACAGTACACTTTCATATAAAATGGCCAAAAATAACCTTATACCATTGCCCACAACAATTATAAACCCCAACATATTTAAAATCACCCTGGGAACCTCCCCAGGGTGTCCTGAAAATGCTATACTGCGATTTCCAGCCCCCAATTCAAAAGTAAAGTTTCTTAAAGAGACATTACACTTTCATATAAAATGGCCAAAAATAACCTTATACCATTGCCCACTACAATTATAAACCCCATACATATTTAAAATCACCCTGGGAACTTTCTTAGGATGTCTTGACAGTGCTATACTGCGATTTCCAGCCCCCAATTCAAAAGTTACGTTCTTAAAGAGACAGTACACTTTCATATAAAATGGCCAAAAATAACCTTATACCATTGCCCACTACAATTATAAACCGCATACATATTTAAAATCACCCTGGGAACCTTCTTAGGGTGTCCTGAAAATGCTATACTGCGATTTCCAGCCCAAAATTCAAAAGTGAAATTTCTTAAAGAGACAGTACACTTTCATATAGAATGGCCAAAAACAACCTTATACCATTGCCCACTACAATTATAAACCCCATACATATTTAAAATCACCCTGGGAACCTCCCCAGGGTGTCCTGAAAATGCTATACTGCGATTTCCAGCCCCCAATTCAAAAGTGAAATTTCTTAAAGAGACAGTACACTTTCATATAAAATGGCCAAAAATAACCTTATACCATTGCCCACTACAATTATAAACCCCATACATATTTAAAATCACCCTGGGAACCTTCTTAGGGGGTCTTGACAGTGCTATACTGCGATTTCCAGCCCCCAATTCAAAAGCTAAGTTTCTTAAAGAGACAGTACACTTTCATATAAAATGGCCAAAAATAACCTTATACCATTGCCCACTACAATTATAAACCCCATACATATTTAAAATCACCCTGGGAACCATATCAAGGTGTCTTGACAGTGCTATACTGCAATTTCCAGCACACAATTCAAAAGTGAAATTTCTTAAAGAGACAGTACACTTTCATATAAAATGGCCAAAAATAACCTTATAAAATTGCCCACAACAATTATAAACCCCATGCATATTTAAAATCACCCTGGCAACCTCCCCAGGGTGTCCTGAAAATGCTATACTGCGATATCCAGCCCCCAATTCAAAAGTAAAGTTTCTTAAAGAGACAGTACACTTTCATATAAAATGGCCAAAAATAACCTTATACCATTGCCCACTACAATTATAAACCCCATACATATTTAAAATCACCCTGGGAACCTTCTTAGGGTGTCTTGACAGTGCTATACTGCGATTTCCAGCCTCCAATTCAAAAGTGAAATTTCTTAAAGAGACAATACATTTTCATATAAAATGGCCAAAAATAACCTTATACCATTGCCCGCAACAATTATAAACCCCATACATATTTAAAATCACCCTGGGAACCTCCCCAGGGTGTCCTGAAAATGCTATACTGCGATTTCCAGCCCCCAATTCAAAAGTAAAGTTTCTTAAAGAGACAGTACACTTTCATATAAAATGGCCAAAAATAACCTTATACCATTGCCCACTACAATTATAAACCCCATACATATTTAAAATCACCCTGGGAACCTTCTTAGGGTTTCTTGACAGTGCAATACTGCGATTTCCAACCCCCAATTCAAAAGTTACGTTCTTAAAGAGACAGAACACTTTCATATAAAATGGCCGAAAATAACCTTATACCATTGCCCACAACAATTATAAACCCCATACATATTTAAAATCACCCTGGGAACCTTCCCAGGGTGTCTTGACAGTGCTATACTGCGATTTCCAGCCCCCAATTCAAAAGTAAAATTTCTTAAAGACACAGTACGCTTTCATATAAAATGGCCAAAAATAACCTTATACCATTGCCCACTACAATTATAAACCCCATATATATTTAAAATCACCCTGGGAACCTCCCCAGGGTGTCCTGAAAATGCTATACTGCGATTTCCAGCCCCCAATTCAAAAGTGAAATTTCTTAAAGAGACAGTACACTTTCATATAAAATTGCCAAAAATAACCTTATACCATTGCCCACTACAATTATAAACCCCATACATATTTAAAATCACCCTGGGAACCTTCTTAGGGTGTCTTGACAGTGCTATACTGCGATTTCCAGCCCACAATTCAAAAGTTACGTTCTTAAAGAGACAGTACACTTTCATATAAAATGGGCAAAAATAACCTTATACCATTGCCCACTACAATTATAAACCCCATACATATTTAAAATCACCCTGGGAACCTTCTTAGGGTGTCTTGACATTGCTATACTGTGATTTCCAACCCCCAATTCAAAAGTTAATTTCTTAAAGAGACAGTACACTTTCATATAAAATGGCCAAAAATAACCTTATACCATTGCCCACTACAATTATAAACCCCATACATATTTAAAATCACCCTGGGAACCTTCTTAGGGTGTCCTGAAAATGCTATACTGCGATTTCCAGCCCCCAATTCAAAAGTGAAATTTCTTAAAGAGACAGTACACTTTCATATAAAATGGCCAAAAATAACCTTATACCATTGCCCACTACAATTATAAACCCCATACATATTTAAAATCACCCTGGGAACCTTCTTAGGGTGTCCTGAAAATGCTATACTGCGATTTCCAGCCCCCAATTCAAAAGTAACGTTTCTTAAAGAGACAGTACACTTTCATATAAAATGGCCAAAAATAACCTTATACCATTGCCCACTACAATTATAAACCCCATACATATTTAAAATCACCCTGGGAACCTTCTTAAGGTTTCTTGACCGTGCTATACTGCGATTTCCAGCCCCCAATTCAAAAGTGAGATTTCTTAAAGAGACAGTACACTTTCATATAAAATGGCCAAAAATAACCTTATACCATTGCCCACAACAATTATAAACCCCATACATATTTAAAATCACCCTGGGAACCTTCTTTGGGTGTCCTGAAAATGCTATACTGCGATATCCAGCCCCCAATTCAAAAGTAAAGTTTCTTAAAGAGACAGTACTCTTTCATATAAAATGGCCAAAAATAACCTTATACCATTGCCCACTACAATTATAAACCCCATACATATTTAAAATCACCCTAGGAAACTTCTTAGGGTATCTTGACAGTGCTATACTGCGATTTCCAGCCCACAATTTAAAAGTGAAATTTCTTAAAGAGACAGTACACTTTCATATAAAATGGCCAAAAATAACCTTATACCATTGCCCACAACAATTATAAACCCCATACATATTTAAAATCACCCTGGGAACCTTCTTAGGGTTTCTTGACAGTGCTATACTGCGATTTCCAGCCCCCAATTCAAAAGTTAAATTTCTTAAAGAGACAGTACGCTTTCATATAAAATGGCCAAAAATAACCTTATACCATTGCCCACTACAATTATAAACCCCATATATATTTAAAATCACCCTGGGAACCTCCCCAGGGTGTCCTGAAAATGCTATACTGCGATTTCCAGCCCCCAATTCAAAAGTGAAATTTCTTAAAGAGACAGTACACTTTCATATAAAATGGCCAAAAATAACCTTATACCATTGCCCACTACAATTATAAACCCCATACATATTTAAAATCACCCTAGGAAACTTCTTAGGGTGTCTTGACAGTGCTATACTGCGATTTCCAGCCCACAATTCAAACGTGAAATTTCTTAAAGAGACAGTACACTTTCATATAAAATGGCCAAAAATAACCTTATACCATTGCCCACTACAATTATATACCCCATACATATTTAAAATCACCCTGGGAACCATATCAAGGTGTCTTGACAGTGCTATACTGCGATATCCAGCCCCCAATTCAAAAGTTACGTTCTTAAAGAGACAGTACACTTTCATATAAAATGGCCAAAAATAACCTTATACCATTGCCCACTACAATTATAAACCCCTTACATATTTAAAATCACCCTGGGAACCTTCTTAGGGTGTCCTGAAAATGCTATACTGCGATTTCCAGCCCCCAATTCAAAAGTGAAATTTCTTAAAGAGACAGTACACTTTCATATAAAATGGCCAAAAATAACCTTATACCATTGCCCACTACAATTATAAACCCCATACATATTTAAAATCACCCTAGGAAACTTCTTAGGTTGTCTTGACAGTGCTATACTGCGATTTCCAGCCCACAATTCAAAAGTGAAATTTCTTAAAGAGACAGTACACTTTCATATAAAATGGCCAAAAATAACCTTATACCATTGCCCACAACAATTATAAACCCCATACATATTTAAAATCACCCTGGGAACCTTCTTAGGGTGTCTTGACAGTGCAATACTGCGATTTCCAGTCCCCAATTCAAAAGTTACGTTCTTAAAGAGACAGTACACTTTCATATAAAATGGCCAAAAATAACCTTATACCATTGCCCACAACAATTATAAACCCCAACATATTTAAAATCACCCTGGGAACCTCCCCAGGGTGTCCTGAAAATGCTATACTGCGATTTCCAGCCCCCAATTCAAAAGTAAAGTTTCTTAAAGAGACATTACACTTTCATATAAAATGGCCAAAAATAACCTTATACCATTGCCGACTACAATTATAAACCCCATACATATTTAAAATCACCCTGGGAACCTTCTTAGGGTGTCCTGAAAATGCTATACTGCGATTTCCAGCCCCCAATTCAAAAGTGAAATTTCTTAAAGAGACAGTACACTTTCATATAAAATGGCCAAAAATAACCTTATACCATTGCCCACTACAATTATAAACCCCATACATATTTAAAATCACCCTGGGAACCATATCAAGGTGTCTTGACAGTGCTATACTGCGATTTCCAGCCCCCAATTCAAAAGTTACGTTCTTAAAGAGACAGTACACTTTCATATAAAATGGCCAAAAATAACCTTATACCATTGCCCACTACAATTATAAACCCCATACATATTTAAAATCACCCTGGGAACCTTCTTAGGGTGTCTTGACAGTGCTATACTGCGATTTCCAGCCCACAATTCAAAAGTTACGTTCTTAAAGAGACAGTACACTTTCATATAAAATGGCCAAAAACAACCTTATACCATTGCCCACTACAATTATAAACCCCATACATATTTAAAATCACCCTAGGAAACTTCTTAGGGTGTCTTGACAGTGCTATACTGCGATTTCCAGCCCACAATTCAAACGTGAAATTTCTTAAAGAGACAGTACACTTTCATATAAAATGGCCAAAAATAACCTTATACCATTGCCCACTACAATTATATACCCCATACATATTTAAAATCACCCTGGGAACCATATCAAGGTGTCTTGACAGTGCTATACTGCGATATCCAGCCCCCAATTCAAAAGTTACGTTCTTAAAGAGACAGTACACTTTCATATAAAATGGCCAAAAATAACCTTATACCATTGCCCACTACAATTATAAACCCCTTACATATTTAAAATCACCCTGGGAACCTTCTTAGGGTGTCCTGAAAATGCTATACTGCGATTTCCAGCCCCCAATTCAAAAGTGAAATTTCTTAAAGAGACAGTACACTTTCATATAAAATGGCCAAAAATAACCTTATACCATTGCCCACTACAATTATAAACCCCATACATATTTAAAATCACCCTAGGAAACTTCTTAGGTTGTCTTGACAGTGCTATACTGCGATTTCCAGCCCACAATTCAAAAGTGAAATTTCTTAAAGAGACAGTACACTTTCATATAAAATGGCCAAAAATAACCTTATACCATTGCCACAACAATTATAAACCCCAACATATTTAAAATCACCCTGGGAACCTCCCCAGGGTGTCCTGAAAATGCTATACTGCGATTTCCAGCCCCCAATTCAAAAGTAAAGTTTCTTAAAGAGACAGTACACTTTCATATAAAATGGCCAAAAATAACCTTATACTATTGCCCACTACAATTATAAACCCCATACATATTTAAAATCACCCTGGGAACCTTCTTAGGGTGTCTTGACAGTGCAATACTGCGATTTCCAGTCCCCAATTCAAAAGTTACGTTCTTAAAGAGACAGTACACTTTCATATAAAATGGCCAAAAATAACCTTATACCATTGCCCACAACAATTATAAACCCCAACATATTTAAAATCACCCTGGGAACCTCCCCAGGGTGTCCTGAAAATGCTATACTGCGATTTCCAGCCCCCAATTCAAAAGTAAAGTTTCTTAAAGAGACATTACACTTTCATATAAAATGGCCAAAAATAACCTTATACCATTGCCGACTACAATTATAAACCCCATACATATTTAAAATCACCCTGGGAACCTTCTTAGGGTGTCCTGAAAATGCTATACTGCGATTTCCAGCCCCCAATTCAAAAGTGAAATTTCTTAAAGAGACAGTACACTTTCATATAAAATGGCCAAAAATAACCTTATACCATTGCCCACTACAATTATAAACCCCATACATATTTAAAATCACCCTGGGAACCATATTAAGGTGTCTTGACAGTGCTATACTGCGATTTCCAGCCCCCAATTCAAAAGTTACGTTCTTAAAGAGACAGTACACTTTCATATAAAATGGCCAAAAATAACCTTATACCATTGCCCACTACAATTATAAACCCCATACATATTTAAAATCACCCTGGGAACCTTCTTAGGGTGTCCTGAAAATGCTATACTGCCATTTCCAGCCCCCAATTCAAAAGTGAAATTTCTTAAAGAGACAGTACACTTTCATATAAAATGGCCAAAAATAACCTTATACCATTGCCCACTACAATTATAAACCCCATACATATTTAAAATCACCCTGGGAACCTTCTTAGGGTGTCTAGACAGTGCTATACTGCGATTTCCAGCCCACAATTCAAAAGTTACGTTCTTAAAGAGACAGTACACTTTCATATAAAATGGCCAAAAATAACCTTATACCATTGCCCACTACAATTATAAACCCCATACATATTTAAAATCACCCTGGGAACCTTCTTAGGGTGTCTTGACAGTGCTATACTGCGATATCCAGCCCACAATTCAAAAGTTACGTTCTTAAAGAGACAGTACACTTTCATATAAAATGGCCAAAAACAACCTTATACCATTGCCCACTACAATTATAAACCCCATACATATTTAAAATCACCCTGGGAACCTCCCCAGGGTGTCCTGAAAATGCTATACTGCGATTTCCAGCCCCCAATTCAAAAGTAAAGTTTCTTAAAGAGACAGTACACTTTCATATAAAATGGCCAAAAATAACCTTATACCATTGCCCACTACAATTATAAACCCCATACATATTTAAAATCACCCTGGGAACCTTCTTAGGGTGTCTTGACAATGCTATACTGTGATTTCCAGAAACCAATTCAAAAGTTACGTTCTTAAAGAGACAGTACACTTTCATATAAAATGGCCAAAAATAACCTTATACCATTGCCCACTACAATTATAAACCCCATACATATTTAAAATCACCCTGGGAACCTTCTTATGGTGTCTTGACAGTGCTATACTGCAATTTCCAGCCCACAATTCAAAAGAGAAAATTCTTAAAGAGACAGTACACTTTCATATAAAATGGCCAAAAATAACCTTATACCATTGCCCACTACAATTATAAACCCCATACATATTTAAAATCACCCTGGGAACCTTCCCAGGGTGTCCTGAACATGCTATACTGCGATTTCCAGCCCCCAATTCAAAAGTTACGTTCTTAAAGAGACAGTACACTTTCATATAAAATGGCCAAAAATAACCTTATACCATTGCCTACTACAATTATAAACCCCATACATATTTAAAATCACCCTGGAAACCTTCTTAGGGTGTCCTGAAAATGCTATACTGCGATTTCCAGCCCCCAATTCAAAAGTTACGTTCTTAAAGAGACAATACATTTTCATATAAAATGGCCAAAAATAACCTTATACCATTGCCAACTACAATTATAAACCCCATACATATTTAAAATCACCCTAGGAAACTTCTTAGGGTGTCTTGACAGTGCTATACTGCGATTTCCAGCCCACAATTCAAAAGTGAAATTTCTTAAAGAGACAGTACACTTTCATATAAAATGGCCAAAAATAACCTTATACCATTGCCCACAACAATTATAAACCCCAACATATTTAAAATCACCCTGGGAACCTCCCCAGGGTGTCCTGAAAATGCTATACTGCGATTTCCAGCCCCCAATTCAAAAGTAAAGTTTCTTAAAGAGACATTACACTTTCATATAAAATGGCCAAAAATAACCTTATACCATTGCCCACTACAATTATAAACCCCATACATATTTAAAATCACCCTGGGAACTTTCTTAGGATGTCTTGACAGTGCTATACTGCGATTTCCAGCCCCCAATTCAAAAGTTACGTTCTTAAAGAGACAGTACACTTTCATATAAAATGGCCAAAAATAACCTTATACCATTGCCCACTACAATTATAAACCGCATACATATTTAAAATCACCCTGGGAACCTTCTTAGGGTGTCCTGAAAATGCTATACTGCGATTTCCAGCCCACAATTCAAAAGTGAAATTTCTTAAAGAGACAGTACACTTTCATATAGAATGGCCAAAAACAACCTTATACCATTGCCCACTACAATTATAAACCCCATACATATTTAAAATCACCCTGGGAACCTCCCCAGGGTGTCCTGAAAATGCTATACTGCGATTTCCAGCCCCCAATTCAAAAGTGAAATTTCTTAAAGAGACAGTACACTTTCATATAAAATGGCCAAAAATAACCTTATACCATTGCCCACTACAATTATAAACCCCATACATATTTAAAATCACCCTGGGAACCATATCAAGGTGTCTTGACAGTGCTATACTGCAATTTCCAGCACACAATTCAAAAGTGAAATTTCTTAAAGAGACAGTACACTTTCATATAAAATGGCCAAAAATAACCTTATAAAATTGCCCACAACAATTATAAACCCCATGCATATTTAAAATCACCCTGGCAACCTCCCAAGGGTGTCCTGAAAATGCTATACTGCGATATCCAGCCCCCAATTCAAAAGTAAAGTTTCTTAAAGAGACAGTACACTTTCATATAAAATGGCCAAAAATAACCTTATACCATTGCCCACTACAATTATAAACCCCATACATATTTAAAATCACCCTGGGAACCTTCTTAGGGTGTCTTGACAGTGCTATACTGCGATTTCCAGCCTCCAATTCAAAAGTGAAATTTCTTAAAGAGACAATACATTTTCATATAAAATGGCCAAAAATAACCTTATACCATTGCCCGCAACAATTATAAACCCCATACATATTTAAAATCACCCTGGGAACCTCCCCAGGGTGTCCTGAAAATGCTATACTGCGATTTCCAGCCCCCAATTCAAAAGTAAAGTTTCTTAAAGAGACAGTACACTTTCATATAAAATGGCCAAAAATAACCTTATACCATTGCCCACTACAATTATAAACCCCATACATATTTAAAATCACCCTGGGAACCTTCTTAGGGTTTCTTGACAGTGCAATACTGCGATTTCCAACCCCCAATTCAAAAGTTACGTTCTTAAAGAGACAGAACACTGTCATATAAAATGGCCGAAAATAACCTTATACCATTGCCCACAACAATTATAAACCCCATACATATTTAAAATCACCCTGGGAACCTTCCCAGGGTGTCTTGACAGTGCTATACTGCGATTTCCAGCCCCCAATTCAAAAGTAAAATTTCTTAAAGACACAGTACGCTTTCATATAAAATGGCCAAAAATAACCTTATACCATTGCCCACTACAATTATAAACCCCATATATATTTAAAATCACCCTGGGAACCTCCCCAGGGTGTCCTGAAAATGCTATACTGCGATTTCCAGCCCCCAATTCAAAAGTGAAATTTCTTAAAGAGACAGTACACTTTCATATAAAATTGCCAAAAATAACCTTATACCATTGCCCACTACAATTATAAACCCCATACATATTTAAAATCACCCTGGGAACCTTCTTAGGGTGTCTTGACAGTGCTATACTGCGATTTCCAGCCCACAATTCAAAAGTTACGTTCTTAAAGAGACAGTACACTTTCATATAAAATGGGCAAAAATAACCTTATACCATTGCCCACTACAATTATAAACGCCATACATATTTAAAATCACCCTGGGAACCTTCTTAGGGTGTCTTGACAGTGCTATACTGTGATTTCCAACCCCCAATTCAAAAGTTAATTTCTTAAAGAGACAGTACACTTTCATATAAAATGGCCAAAAATAACCTTATACCATTGCCCACTACAATTATAAACCCCATACATATTTAAAATCACCCTGGGAACCTTCTTAGGGTGTCCTGAAAATGCTATACTGCGATTTCCAGCCCCCAATTCAAAAGTGAAATTTCTTAAAGAGACAGTACACTTTCATATAAAATGGCCAAAAATAACCTTATACCATTGCCCACTACAATTATAAACCCCATACATATTTAAAATCACCCTGGGAACCTTCTTAGGGTGTCCTGAAAATGCTATACTGCGATTTCCAGCCCCCAATTCAAAAGTAAAGTTTCTTAAAGAGACAGTACACTTTCATATAAAATGGCCAAAAATAACCTTATACCATTGCCCACTACAATTATAAACCCCATACATATTTAAAATCACCCTGGGAACCTTCTTAAGGTTTCTTGACCGTGCTATACTGCGATTTCCAGCCCCCAATTCAAAAGTGAAATTTCTTAAAGAGACAGTACACTTTCATATAAAATGGCCAAAAATAACCTTATACCATTGCCCACTACAATTATAAACCCCATACATATTTAAAATCACCCTGGGAACCTTCTTAGGGTTTCTTGACAGTGCTATACTGCGATTTCCAGCCCACAATTTAAAAGTGAAATTTCTTAAAGAGACAGTACACTTTCATATAAAATGGCCAAAAATAACCTTATACCATTGCCCACAACAATTATAAACCCCATACATATTTAAAATCATCCTGGGAACCTTCTTAGGGTTTCTTGACAGTGCTATACTGCGATTTCCAGCCCCCAATTCAAAAGTTAAATTTCTTAAAGAGACAGTACGCTTTCATATAAAATGGCCAAAAATAACCTTATACCATTGCCCACTACAATTATAAACCCCATATATATTTAAAATCACCCTGGGAACCTCCCCAGGGTGTCCTGAAAATGCTATACTGCGATTTCCAGCCCCCAATTCAAAAGTGAAATTTCTTAAAGAGACAGTACACTTTCATATAAAATGGCCAAAAATAACCTTATACCATTGCCCACTACAATTATAAACCCCATACATATTTAAAATCACCCTAGGAAACTTCTTAGGGTGTCTTGACAGTGCTATACTGCGATTTCCAGCCCACAATTCAAACGTGAAATTTCTTAAAGAGACAGTACACTTTCATATAAAATGGCCAAAAATAACCTTATACCATTGCCCACTACAATTATATACCCCATACGTATTTAAAATCACCCTGGGAACCATATCAAGGTGTCTTGACAGTGCTATACTGCGATATCCAGCCCCCAATTCAAAAGTTACGTTCTTAAAGAGACAGTACACTTTCATATAAAATGGCCAAAAATAACCTTATACCATTGCCCACTACAATTATAAACCCCTTACATATTTAAAATCATCCTGGGAACCTTCCCATGGTGTCTTGACCGTGCTATACTGCGATTTCCAGCCCCCAATTCAAAAGTGAAATTTCTTAAAGAGACAGTACACTTTCATATAAAATAGCCAAAAATAACCTTATACCATTGCCCACAACAATTATAAACCCCATACATATTTAAAATCACCCTGGGAACCTTCCCATGGTGTCTTGACCGTGCTATACTGCGATTTCTAGCCCCCAATTCAAAAGTAAAGTTTCTTAAAGAGACAGTACACTTTCATATAAAATGGCCAAAAATAACCTTATACCATTGCCCACTACAATTATAAACCCCATACATATTTAAAATCACCCTGGGAACCTTCTTAGGGTTTCTTGACAGTGCTATACTGCGATTTCCAGCCCCCAATTCAAAAGTAAAATTTCTTAAAGAGACAGTACACTTTCATATAAAATGGCCAAAAATAACCTTATACCATTGTCCACTACAATTATAAACCCCATACATATTTAAAATCACCCTGGGAACCTTCTTAGGGTGTCTTGACAGTGCTATACTGCGATTTCCAGCCCCCAATTCAAAAGCTAAGTTTCTTAAAGAGACAGTACACTTTCATATAAAATGGCCAAAAATAACCTTATACCATTGCCCACTACAATTATAAACCCCATACATATTTAAAATCACCCTGGGAACCATATCAAGGTGTCTTGACAGTGCTATACTGCAATTTCCAGCACACAATTCAAAAGTGAAATTTCTTAAAGAGACAGTACACTTTCATATAAAATGGCCAAAAATAACCTTATAAAATTGCCCACAACAATTATAAACCCCATGCATATTTAAAATCACCCTGGGAACCTCCCCAGGGTGTCCTGAAAATGCTATACTGCGATATCCAGCCCCCAATTCAAAAGTAAAGTTTCTTAAAGAGACAGTACACTTTCATATAAAATGGCCAAAAATAACCTTATACCATTGCCCACTACAATTATAAACCCCATACATATTTAAAATCACCCTGGGAACCTTCTTAGGGTGTCTTGACAGTGCTATACTGCGATTTCCAGCCTCCAATTCAAAAGTGAAATTTCTTAAAGAGACAATACATTTTCATATAAAATGGCCAAAAATAACCTTATACCATTGCCCGCAACAATTATAAACCCCATACATATTTAAAATCACCCTGGGAACCTCCCCAGGGTGTCCTGAAAATGCTATACTGCAATTTCCAGCCCCCAATTCAAAAGTAAAGTTTCTTAAAGAGACAGTACACTTTCATATAAAATGGCCAAAAATAACCTTATACCATTGCCCACTACAATTATAAACCCCATACATATTTAAAATCACCCTGGGAACCTTCTTAGGGTTTCTTGACAGTGCAATACTGCGATTTCCAACCCCCAATTCAAAAGTTACGTTCTTAAAGAGACAGAACACTTTCATATAAAATGGCCAAAAATAACCTTATACCATTGCCCACAACAATTATAAACCCCATACATATTTAAAATCACCCTGGGAACCTTCCCAGGGTGTCTTGACAGTGCTATACTGCGATTTCCAGCCCCCAATTCAAAAGTAAAATTTCTTAAAGACACAGTACACTTTCATATAAAATGGCCAAAAATAACCTTATACCATTGCCCACTACAATTATAAACCCCATATATATTTAAAATCACCCTGGGAACCTCCCCAGGGTGTCCTGAAAATGCTATACTGCGATTTCCAGCCCCCAATTCAAAAGTGAAATTTCTTAAAGAGACAGTACACTTTCATATAAAATTGCCAAAAATAACCTTATACCATTGCCCACTACAATTATAAACCCCATACATATTTAAAATCACCCTGGGAACCTTCTTAGGGTGTCTTGACAGTGCTATACTGCGATTTCCAGCCCACAATTCAAAAGTTACGTTCTTAAAGAGACAGTACACTTTCATATAAAATGGGCAAAAATAACCTTATACCATTGCCCACTACAATTATAAACCCCATACATATTTAAAATCACCCTGGGAACCTTCTTAGGGTGTCTTGACAGTGCTATACTGTGATTTCCAACCCCCAATTCAAAAGTTAATTTCTTAAAGAGACAGTACACTTTCATATAAAATGGCCAAAAATAACCTTATACCATTGCCCACTACAATTATAAACCCCATACATATTTAAAATCACCCTGGGAACCTTCTTAGGGTGTCCTGAAAATGCTATACTGCGATTTCCAGCCCCCAATTCAAAAGTGAAATTTCTTAAAGAGACAGTACACTTTCATATAAAATGGCCAAAAATAACCTTATACCATTGCCCACAACAATTATAAACCCCATACATATTTAAAATCACCCTGGGAACCTTCTTTGGGTGTCCTGAAAATGCTATACTGCGATATCCAGCCCCCAATTCAAAAGTAAAGTTTCTTAAAGAGACAGTACTCTTTCATATAAAATGGCCAAAAATAACCTTATACCATTGCCCACTACAATTATAAACCCCATACATATTTAAAATCACCCTAGGAAACTTCTTAGGGTATCTTGACAGTGCTATACTGCGATTTCCAGCCCACAATTCAAAAGTGAAATTTCTTAAAGAGACAGTACACTTTCATATAAAATGGCCAAAAATAACCTTATACCATTGCCCACAACAATTATAAACCCCATACATATTTAAAATCACCCTGGGAACCTTCTTAGGGTTTCTTGACAGTGCTATACTGCGATTTCCAGCCCCCAATTCAAAAGTTAAATTTCTTAAAGAGACAGTACGCTTTCATATAAAATGGCCAAAAATAACCTTATACCATTGCCCACTACAATTATAAACCCCATATATATTTAAAATCACCCTGGGAACCTCCCCAGGGTGTCCTGAAAATGCTATACTGCGATTTCCAGCCCCCAATTCAAAAGTGAAATTTCTTAAAGAGACAGTACACTTTCATATAAAATGGCCAAAAATAACCTTATACCATTGCCAACTACAATTATAAACCCCATACATATTTAAAATCACCCTAGGAAACTTCTTAGGGTGTCTTGACAGTGCTATACTGCGATTTCCAGCCCACAATTCAAACGTGAAATTTCTTAAAGAGACAGTACACTTTCATATAAAATGGCCAAAAATAACCTTATACCATTGCCCACTACAATTATATACCCCATACATATTTAAAATCACCCTGGGAACCATATCAAGGTGTCTTGACAGTGCTATACTGCGATATCCAGCCCCCAATTCAAAAGTTACGTTCTTAAAGAGACAGTACACTTTCATATAAAATGGCCAAAAATAACCTTATACCATTGCCCACTACAATTATAAACCCCTTACATATTTAAAATCATCCTGGGAACCTTCCCATGGTGTCTTGACCGTGCTATACTGCGATTTCCAGCCCCCAATTCAAAAGTGAAATTTCTTAAAGAGACAGTACACTTTCATATAAAATGGCCAAAAATAACCTTATACCATTGCCCACAACAATTATAAACCCCATACATATTTAAAATCACCCTTGGAACCTTCCCATGGTGTCTTGACCGTGCTATACTGCGATTTCCAGCCCCCAATTCAAAAGTAAAGTTTCTTAAAGAGACAGTACACTTTCATATAAAATGGCCAAAAATAACCTTATACCATTGCCCACTACAATTATAAACCCCATACATATTTAAAATCACCCTGGGAACCTTCTTAGGGTTTCTTGACAGTGCTATACTGCGATTTCCAGCCCCCAATTCAAAAGTAAAATTTCTTAAAGAGACAGTACGCTTTCATATAAAATGGCCAAAAATAACCTTATACCATTGCCAACTACAATTATAAACCCCATACATATTTAAAATCACCCTAGGAAACTTCTTAGGGTGTCTTGACAGTGCTATACTGCGATTTCCAGCCCCCAATTCAAAAGTAAAATTTCTTAAAGAGACAGTACGCTTTCATATAAAATGGCCAAAAATAACCTTATACCATTGCCAACTACAATTATAAACCCCATACATATTTAAAATCACCCTAGGAAACTTCTTAGGGTGTCTTGACAGTGCTATACTGCGATTTCCAGCCCACAATTCAAAAGTGAAATTTCTTAAAGAGACAGTACACTTTCATATAAAATGGCCAAAAATAACCTTATACCATTGCCCACAACAATTATAAACCCCATACATATTTAAAATCACCCTGGGAACCTCCCCAGGGTGTCCTGAAAATGCTATACTGCGATTTCCAGCCCCCAATTCAAAAGTGAAATTTCTTAAAGAGACAGTACACTTTCATATAAAATGGCCAAAAATAACCTTATACCATTGCCCACAACAATTATGAACCCCATACATATTTAAAATCACCCTGGGAACCTTCCCAGGGTGTCTTGACAGTGCTATACTGCGATTTCCAGCCCCCAATTCAAAAGTAAAATTTCTTAAAGAGACAGTACGCTTTCATATAAAATGGCCAAAAATTATCTTATACCATTGCCCACTACAATTATAAACCCCATATATATTTAAACTCACCCTGGGAACCTCCCCAGGGAGTCCTGAAAATGCTATACTGCGATTTCCAGCCCCCAATTCAAAAGTGAAATTTCTTAAAGAGACAGTACACTTTCATATAAAATGGCCAAAAATAACCTTATACCATTGCCCACTACAATTATAAACCCCATACATATTTAAAATCACCCTGGGAACCTTCTTAGGGTTTCTTGACAGTGCAATACTGCGATTTCCAGTCCCCAATTCAAAAGTTAAGTTCTTAAAGAGACAGTACACTTTCATATAAAATGGCCAAAAATAACCTTATACCATTGCCCACTACAATTATAAACCCCATACATATTTAAAATCACCCTGGGAACCTTCTTAGGATGTCTTGACAGTGCTATACTGCGATTTCCAGCCCCCAATTCAAAAGTTACGTTCTTAAAGAGACAGTACACTTTCATATAAAATGGCCAAAAATAACCTTATACCATTGCCCACTACAATTATAAACCCCATACAATTTAAAATCACCCTGGGAACCTTCTTAGGGTGTCCTGAAAATGCTATACTGCGATTTCCAGCCCCCAATTCAAAAGTGAAATTTCTTAAAGAGACAGTACACTTTCATATAAAATGGCCAAAAATAACCTTATACCATTGCCCACTACAATTATAAACCCCATACATATTTAAAATCACCCTGGGAACCTTCTTTGGGTGTCCTGAAAATGCTATACTGCGATATCCAGCCCCCAATTCAAAAGTAAAGTTTCTTAAAGAGACAGTACTCTTTCATATAAAATGGTCAAAAATAACCTTATACCATTGCCCACTACAATTATAAACCCCATACATATTTAAAATCACCCTAGGAAACTTCTTAGGGTATCTTGACAGTGCTATACTGCGATTTCCAGCCCACAATTCAAAAGTGAAATTTCTTAAAGAGACAGTACACTTTCATATAAAATGGCCAAAAATAACCTTATACCATTGCCCACAACAATTATAAACCCCATACATATTTAAAATCACCCTGGGAACCTTCTTAGGGTTTCTTGACAGTGCTATACTGCGATTTCCAGCCCCCAATTCAAAAGTTAAATTTCTTAAAGAGACAGTACGCTTTCATATAAAATGGCCAAAAATAACCTTATACCATTGCCCACTACAATTATAAACCCCATATATATTTAAAATCACCCTGGGAACCTCCCCAGGGTGTCCTGAAAATGCTATACTGCGATTTCCAGCCCCCAATTCAAAAGTGAAATTTCTTAAAGAGACAGTACACTTTCATATAAAATGGCCAAAAATAACCTTATACCATTGCCCACTACAATTATAAACCCCATACATATTTAAAATCATCCTAGGAAACTTCTTAGGGTGTCTTGACAGTGCTATACTGCGATTTCCAGCCCACAATTCAAACGTGAAATTTCTTAAAGAGACAGTACACTTTCATATAAAATGGCCAAAAATAACCTTATACCATTGCCCACTACAATTATATACCCCATACATATTTAAAATCACCCTGGGAACCATATAAAGGTGTCTTGACAGTGCTATACTGCGATATCCAGCCCCCAATTCAAAAGTTACGTTCTTAAAGAGACAGTACACTTTCATATAAAATGGCCAAAAATAACCTTATACCATTGCCCACTACAATTATAAACCCCTTACATATTTAAAATCATCCTGGGAACCTTCCCATGGTGTCTTGACCGTGCTATACTGCGATTTCCAGCCCCCAATTCAAAAGTGAAATTTCTTAAAGAGACAGTACACTTTCATATAAAATGGCCAAAAATAACCTTATACCATTGCCCACAACAATTATAAACCCCATACATATTTAAAATCACCCTGGGAACCTTCCCATGGTGTCTTGACCGTGCTATACTGCGATTTCCAGCCCCCAATTCAAAAGTAAAGTTTCTTAAAGAGACAGTACACTTTCATATAAAATGGCCAAAAGTAACCTTATACCATTGCCCACTACAATTATAAACCCCATACATATTTAAAATCACCCTGGGAACCTTCTTAGGGTTTCTTGACAGTGCTATACTGCGATTTCCAGCCCCCAATTCAAAAGTAAAATTTCTTAAAGAGACAGTACGCTTTCATATAAAATGGCCAAAAATAACCTTATACCATTGCCAACTACAATTATAAACCCCATACATATTTAAAATCACCCTAGGAAACTTCTTAGGGTGTCTTGACAGTGCTATACTGCGATTTCCAGCCCCCAATTCAAAAGTAAAATTTCTTAAAGAGACAGTACGCTTTCATATAAAATGGCCAAAAATAACCTTATACCATTGCCAACTACAATTATAAACCCCATACATATTTAAAATCACCCTAGGAAACTTCTTAGGGTGTCTTGACAGTGCTATACTGCGATTTCCAGCCCACAATTCAAAAGTGAAATTTCTTAAAGAGACAGTACACTTTCATATAAAATGGCCAAAAATAACCTTATACCATTGCCCACAACAATTATAAACCCCATACATATTTAAAATCACCCTGGGAACCTTCCCAGGGTGTCTTGACAGTGCTATACTGCGATTTCCAGCCCCCAATTCAAAAGTAAAATTTCTTAAAGAGACAGTACGCTTTCATATAAAATGGCCAAAAATTATCTTATACCATTGCCCACTACAATTATAAACCCCATATATATTTAAACTCACCCTGGGAACCTCCCCAGGGAGTCCTGAAAATGCTATACTGCGATTTCCAGCCCCCAATTCAAAAGTGAAATTTCTTAAAGAGACAGTACACTTTCATATAAAATGGCCAAAAATAACCTTATACCATTGCCCACTACAATTATAAACCCCATACATATTTAAAATCACCCTGGGAACCTTCTTAGGGTTTCTTGACAGTGCAATACTGCGATTTCCAGTCCCCAATTCAAAAGTTAAGTTCTTAAAGAGACAGTACACTTTCATATAAAATGGCCAAAAATAACCTTATACCATTGCCCACTACAATTATAAACCCCATACATATTTAAAATCACCCTGGGAACCTTCTTAGGATGTCTTGACAGTGCTATACTGCGATTTCCAGCCCCCAATTCAAAAGTTACGTTCTTAAAGAGACAGTACACTTTCATATAAAATGGCCAAAAATAACCTTATACCATTGCCCACTACAATTATAAACCCCATACAATTTAAAATCACCCTGGGAACCTTCTTAGGGTGTCCTGAAAATGCTATACTGCGATTTCCAGCCCCCAATTCAAAAGTGAAATTTCTTAAAGAGACAGTACACTTTCATATAAAATGGCCAAAAATAACCTTATACCATTGCCCACTACAATTATAAACCCCATACATATTTAAAATCACCCTGGGAACCTTCTTAGGGTGTCTTGACAGTGCTATACTGCGATTTCCAGCCCACAATTCAAAAGTTACGTCCTTAAAGAGACAGTACACTTTCATATAAAATGGCCAAAAATAACCTTATACCATTGCCCACTACAATTATAAACCCCATACATATTTAAAATCACCCTAGGAAACTTCTTAGGGTGTCTTGACAGTGCTATACTGCGATTTCCAGCCCACAATTCAAAAGTGAAATTTCTTAAAGAGACAGTACACTTTCATATAAAATGGCCAAAAATAACCTTATACCATTGCCCACAACAATTATAAACCCCATACATATTTAAAATCACCCTGGGAACCTCCCCAGGGTGTCCTGAAAATGCTATACTGCGATTTCCAGCCCCCAATTCAAAAGTAAAGTTTCTTAAAGAGACAGTACACTTTCATATAAAATGGCCAAAAATAACCTTATACCATTGCCCACTACAATTATAAACCCATACATATTTAAAATCACCCTGGGAACCTTCTTAGGGTTTCTTGACAGTGCTATACTGCGATTTCCAGCCCCCAATTCAAAAGTGAAATTTCTTAAAGAGACAGTACGCTTTCATATAAAATGGCCAAAAATAACCTTATACCATTGCCCACTACAATTATAAACCCCATACATATTTAAAATCACCCTGGGAACCTTCTTAGGGTGTCTTGACAGTGCTATACTGCGATTTCCAGCCCACAATTCAAAAGTTACGTTCTTAAAGAGACAGAACACTTTCATATAAAATGGCCAAAAATAACCTTATACCATTGCCCACTACAATTATAAACCCCATACATATTTAAAATCACCCTGGGAACCTTCTTAGGGTGTCTTGACAGTGCTATACTGCGATTTCCAGCCCACAATTCAAAAGTGAAATTTCTTAAAGAGACAGTACACTTTCATATAAAATGGCCAAAAACAACCTTATATCATTGCCCACTACAATTATAAACCCCATACATATTTAAAATCATCCTGGGAACCTTCTTAGGGTGTCTTGACAGTGCTATACTGCGATTTCCAGCCCCCAATTCAAAAGTGAAATTTCTTAAAGAGACAGTACACTTTCATATAAAATGGCCAAAAATAACCTTATACCATTGCCCACAACAATTATAAACCCCATACATATTTAAAATCACCCTGGGAACCTTCCCAGGGTGTCTTGACAGTGCTATACTGCGATTTCCAGCCCCCAATTCAAAAGTAAAATTTCTTAAAGAGACAGTACGCTTTCATATAAAATGGCCAAAAATTATCTTATACCATTGCCCACTACAATTATAAACCCCATATATATTTAAACTCACCCTGGGAACCTCCCCAGGGAGTCCTGAAAATGCTATACTGCGATTTCCAGCCCCCAATTCAAAAGTGAAATTTCTTAAAGAGACAGTACACTTTCATATAAAATGGCCAAAAATAACCTTATACCATTGCCCACTACAATTATAAACCCCATACATATTTAAAATCACCCTGGGAACCTTCTTAGGGTTTCTTGACAGTGCAATACTGCGATTTCCAGTCCCCAATTCAAAAGTTAAGTTCTTAAAGAGACAGTACACTTTCATATAAAATGGCCAAAAATAACCTTATACCATTGCCCACTACAATTATAAACCCCATACATATTTAAAATCACCCTGGGAACCTTCTTAGGATGTCTTGACAGTGCTATACTGCGATTTCCAGCCCCCAATTCAAAAGTTACGTTCTTAAAGAGACAGTACACTTTCATATAAAATGGCCAAAAATAACCTTATACCATTGCCCACTACAATTATAAACCCCATACAATTTAAAATCACCCTGGGAACCTTCTTAGGGTGTCCTGAAAATGCTATACTGCGATTTCCAGCCCCCAATTCAAAAGTGAAATTTCTTAAAGAGACAGTACACTTTCATATAAAATGGCCAAAAATAACCTTATACCATTGCCCACTACAATTATAAACCCCATACATATTTAAAATCACCCTGGGAACCTTCTTTGGGTGTCCTGAAAATGCTATACTGCGATATCCAGCCCCCAATTCAAAAGTAAAGTTTCTTAAAGAGACAGTACTCTTTCATATAAAATGGTCAAAAATAACCTTATACCATTGCCCACTACAATTATAAACCCCATACATATTTAAAATCACCCTAGGAAACTTCTTAGGGTATCTTGACAGTGCTATACTGCGATTTCCAGCCCACAATTCAAAAGTGAAATTTCTTAAAGAGACAGTACACTTTCATATAAAATGGCCAAAAATAACCTTATACCATTGCCCACAACAATTATAAACCCCATACATATTTAAAATCACCCTGGGAACCTTCTTAGGGTTTCTTGACAGTGCTATACTGCGATTTCCAGCCCCCAATTCAAAAGTTAAATTTCTTAAAGAGACAGTACGCTTTCATATAAAATGGCCAAAAATAAACTTATACCATTGCCCACTACAATTATAAACCCCATATATATTTAAAATCACCCTGGGAACCTCCCCAGAGTGTCCTGAAAATGCTATACTGCGATTTCCAGCCCCCAATTCAAAAGTGAAATTTCTTAAAGAGACAGTACACTTTCATATAAAATGGCCAAAAATAACCTTATACCATTGCCCACTACAATTATAAACCCCATACATATTTAAAATCACCCTAGGAAACTTCTTAGGGTGTCTTGACAGTGCTATACTGCGATTTCCAGCCCACAATTCAAACGTGAAATTTCTTAAAGAGACAGTACACTTTCATATAAAATGGCCAAAAATAACCTTATACCATTGCCCACTACAATTATATACCCCATACATATTTAAAATCACCCTGGGAACCATATCAAGGTGTCTTGACAGTGCTATACTGCGATATCCAGCCCCCAATTCAAAAGTTACGTTCTTAAAGAGACAGTACACTTTCATATAAAATGGCCAAAAATAACCTTATACCATTGCCCACTACAATTATAAACCCCTTACATATTTAAAATCATCCTGGGAACCTTCCCATGGTGTCTTGACCGTGCTATACTGCGATTTCCAGCCCCCAATTCAAAAGTGAAATTTCTTAAAGAGACAGTACACTTTCATATAAAATGGCCAAAAATAACCTTATACCATTGCCCACAACAATTATAAACCCCATACATATTTAAAATCACCCTGGGAACCTTCCCATGGTGTCTTGACCGTGCTATACTGCGATTTCCAGCCCCCAATTCAAAAGTAAAGTTTCTTAAAGAGACAGTACACTTTCATATAAAATGGCCAAAAATAACCTTATACCATTGCCCACTACAATTATAAACCCCATACATATTTAAAATCACCCTGGGAACCTTCTTAGGGTTTCTTGACAGTGCTATACTGCGATTTCCAGCCCCCAATTCAAAAGTAAAATTTCTTAAAGAGACAGTACGCTTTCATATAAAATGGCCAAAAATAACCTTATACCATTGCCAACTACAATTATAAACCCCATACATATTTAAAATCACCCTAGGAAACTTCTTAGGGTGTCTTGACAGTGCTATACTGCGATTTCCAGCCCCCAATTCAAAAGTAAAATTTCTTAAAGAGACAGTACGCTTTCATATAAAATGGCCAAAAATAACCTTATACCATTGCCAACTACAATTATAAACCCCATACATATTTAAAATCACCCTAGGAAACTTCTTAGGGTGTCTTGACAGTGCTATACTGCGATTTCCAGCCCACAATTCAAAAGTGAAATTTCTTAAAGAGACAGTACACTTTCATATAAAATGGCCAAAAATAACCTTATACCATTGCCCACAACAATTATAAACCCCATACATATTTAAAATCACCCTGGGAACCTCCCCAGGGTGTCCTGAAAATGCTATACTGCGATTTCCAGCCCCCAATTCAAAAGTGAAATTTCTTAAAGAGACAGTACACTTTCATATAAAATGGCCAAAAATAACCTTATACCATTGCCCACAACAATTATAAACCCCATACATATTTAAAATCACCCTGGGAACCTTCCCAGGGTGTCTTGACAGTGCTATACTGCGATTTCCAGCCCCCAATTCAAAAGTAAAATTTCTTAAAGAGACAGTACGCTTTCATATAAAATGGCCAAAAATTATCTTATACCATTGCCCACTACAATTATAAACCCCATATATATTTAAACTCACCCTGGGAACCTCCCCAGGGAGTCCTGAAAATGCTATACTGCGATTTCCAGCCCCCAATTCAAAAGTGAAATTTCTTAAAGAGACAGTACACTTTCATATAAAATGGCCAAAAATAACCTTTTACCATTGCCCACTACAATTATAAACCCCATACATATTTAAAATCACCCTGGGAACCTTCTTAGGGTTTCTTGACAGTGCAATACTGCGATTTCCAGTCCCCAATTCAAAAGTTAAGTTCTTAAAGAGACAGTACACTTTCATATAAAATGGCCAAAAATAACCTTATACCATTGCCCACTACAATTATAAACCCCATACATATTTAAAATCACCCTGGGAACCTTCTTAGGATGTCTTGACAGTGCTATACTGCGATTTCCAGCCCCCAATTCAAAAGTTACGTTCTTAAAGAGACAGTACACTTTCATATAAAATGGCCAAAAATAACCTTATACCATTGCCCACTACAATTATAAACCCCATACAATTTAAAATCACCCTGGGAACCTTCTTAGGGTGTCCTGAAAATGCTATACTGCGATTTCCAGCCCCCAATTCAAAAGTGAAATTTCTTAAAGAGACAGTACACTTTCATATAAAATGGCCAAAAATAACCTTATACCATTGCCCACTACAATTATAAACCCCATACATATTTAAAATCACCCTGGGAACCTTGTTAGGGTGTCTTGACAGTGCTATACTGCGATTTCCAGCCCACAATTCAAAAGTTACGTCCTTAAAGAGACAGTACACTTTCATATAAAATGGCCAAAAATAACCTTATACCATTGCCCACTACAATTATAAACCCCATACATATTTAAAATCACCCTAGGAAACTTCTTAGGGTGTCTTGACAGTGCTATACTGCGATTTCCAGCCCACAATTCAAAAGTGAAATTTCTTAAAGAGACAGTACACTTTCATATAAAATGGCCAAAAATAACCTTATACCATTGCCCACAACAATTATAAACCCCATACATATTTAAAATCACCCTGGGAACCTCCCCAGGGTGTCCTGAAAATGCTATACTGCGATTTCCAGCCCCCAATTCAAAAGTAAAGTTTCTTAAAGAGACAGTACACTTTCATATAAAATGGCCAAAAATAACCTTATACCATTGCCCACTACAATTATAAACCCATACATATTTAAAATCACCCTGGGAACCTTCTTAGGGTTTCTTGACAGTGCTATACTGCGATTTCCAGCCCCCAATTCAAAAGTTAAATTTCTTAAAGAGACAGTACGCTTTCATATAAAATGGCCAAAAATAACCTTATACCATTGCCCACTACAATTATAAACCCCATACATATTTAAAATCACCCTGGGAACCTTCTTAGGGTGTCTTGACAGTGCTATACTGCGATTTCCAGCCCACAATTCAAAAGTTACGTTCTTAAAGAGACAGAACACTTTCATATAAAATGGCCAAAAATAACCTTATACCATTGCCCACTACAATTTTAAACCCCATACATATTTAAAATCACCCTGGGAACCTTCTTAGGGTGTCTTGACAGTGCTATACTGCGATTTCCAGCCCACAATTCAAAAGTGAAATTTCTTAAAGAGACAGTACACTTTCATATAAAATGGCCAAAAACAACCTTATATCATTGCCCACTACAATTATAAACCCCATACATATTTAAAATCATCCTGGGAACCTTCTTAGGGTGTCTTGACAGTGCTATACTGCGATTTCCAGCCCCCAATTCAAAAGTGAAATTTCTTAAAGAGACAGTACACTTTCATATAAAATGGCCAAAAATAACCTTATACCATTGCCCACAACAATTATAAACCCCATACATATTTAAAATCACCCTGGGAACCTTCCGAGGGTGTCTTGACAGTGCTATACTGCGATTTCCAGCCCCCAATTCAAAAGTAAAGTTTCTTAAAGAGACAGTACACTTTCATATAAAATGGCCAAAAATAACCTTATACCATTGCCCACTACAATTATAAACCCCATACATATTTAAAATCACCCTGGGAACCTTCTTAGGGTGTCTTGACAGTGCTATACTGCGATTTCCAGCCCACAATTCAAAAGTTACGTTCTTAAAGAGACAGTACACTTTCATATAAAATGGCCAAAAATAACCTTATACCATTGCCCACTACAATTATAAACCCCATACATATTTAAAATCACCCTGGGAACCTTCTTAGGGTGTCTTGACAGTGCTATACTGCGATTTCCAGCCCACAATCCAAAAGTGAAATTTCTTAAAGAGACTAGTGTTGAGCCACCCCCGTAGTGTTCGGGTTCGGTTCGGTTCGTCGAACACCGGGATGTTCGAGGAACTGTTCGTCGAACTGTTCGTCGAACACCTTAGAACACCGTCGAACACCGTTAAAACCAATGGCAGGCAAACAAAAACACATAGAAACACATAGAAAACACCTGCAAAGGTGTCCAAAAGCTGACAAACTGCTCAGAAGACACTCTCTTTAAAAAAGCCGGCCGGCAAATTCAGCAGCGGCATACACCGGTACCCGACAATTTAGACAAGAAGGAATAGAGCATCACACATAGATTAGATAGATAGAAACATGTCAGTCACACATATAAGAAGCACAGTGACAGTGTTGGTTACTGCACTTGTCATTTAGTGTAAAGGATTTATTAAAAAAAATAATAGTGTTTTCATGCACCGTCTCTTTAAAAAGCCGGCCGGCAATTCAGCATATGTACCCGACAATTTAGAACAGAAAGAATAGAGCTTCACACATAGATTAGATAGATAGAAACATATCAGTCACATATATAATAAGTACAGTGATAGTGTTGCTTACTGTACTTGTTATTTAGTGTAAAGGATTTATTTAAAAAAATAATAGTGTTTTCATGCACTGTCTCTTTAAAAAAGCCGGCCGGCAATTCAGCAGCGGTACCCGACAATTTAGAACAGAAAGATAGAGCATCACACATAGATTAGATAGATAGAAACATGTCAGTCACATATATATGAAGTACAGTGATAGTGTTGGTTACTGTACTTGTCATTTAGTATTAAAATAAAGGATTTATTATTAAAAAAATTGGCGTGGGGTTCCCCTTAATTTTAGGCTCTAGCGGAGGTTAAGCAGACGGCTGGGGCAGATGTTTGAAGCCTGGGAAGGGGGTAATACCCACGGAGCTTCCCAGGCTACTAATATCAGCCCCCAGCTGAATACATAGCCTTTACTAGCTATTAAAATGGGGGACCCCCCAAAAAAATGACGTGGGGTCCCCCCTAATTTAATAGCTAGCAAAGGCTAGGCAGACAGCTGGGGGCTGATATTAATAGCCCAGGAAGGGAGCCATGAATATTGGCCCCCTCCCAGGCTAGAAACACCAGCCGTCAGCCGCCCCAGAAATGGCGCATTCATAGGATGCGCCAATTCTGGCACTTAGCCTCGCTCTTCCACGCTGCCCTGGTGCGGTGGCAGGGGGTAATAGGGTTGGGGTTGATGTCAGCTTATAATGCCAGCTGACATCAAGCCCAGGTTAGTAATGGAGAGGCGTCTATAAGACACCCCCATTACTAACCCCATAGTCAAAGTTAAAAAAAACACAAACACCCAGAATAAAGTCCTTTAATTGAAATAAAGACACAATCCTTTATTGTTCTAAATTAAACCATACTTACCATCACGCCCATTCCAGCTGAAGCCAACGATCTCCTGCAATAAAAGAAAAATAATAAAGCAACCTCATCCTTACCTTTCCATGGTTCCCACGACAGCTTCAGCTCTGCTACATCGAGATGACAGGCTGGACCGCAGCAGAACGCTGCCATCCAGCCTGTCATCCCGCAGACACTGAGAAGCGCAGGCTTGCTTGCGCTGCTCAGCGTCTCTCTGTGACGACATCCAGATGAGCCGAGTTCATGTCCAATGAACTCGGCTCACCTCATGCACGTCACTGACAGCGTGGGAAAATTCTCACGCTGAAGCGCTGATTGCAGGAGAATTTTCCCACGCTGTCAGTGACGTGCAGGAGGTGAGCTGAGTTCATTGGACATGAGCTCACCTCATGCACATCACTGACAGCGTGGGAGAATTCTCCTGCACTCAGCACTTCAGCGTGAGAATTTTCCCACGCTGTCAGTGACGTGCATGAGGTGAGCCGAGTTCATTGGACATGACCTCGGCTCATCTGGATGCCGTCACAGCGAGACAGTGAGGAGCGCAAGCATGCCTGCGCTTCTCAGTGTCTGCGGGATGACAGACTGGATGGCAGCGTTCTGCTGCGGTCCAGCCAGTCATCTCGATGTAGCAGAGCTGAAGCTGTCGTGGGAACCATGGAAAGGTAAGGATGAGGTTGCTTTATTATTTTTCTTTTATTGCAGGAGATCGTTGGCTTCAGCTGGAATGGGTGTGATGGTAAGTATGGTTTAATTTAGAACAATAAAGAATTGTGTCTTTATTTCAATTAAAGGACTTTATTCTGGGTGTTGTGTTTTTTTTAAATACTTTACTAGAAATTCATGGCGGTCATGTCTAATACTGGCGTGACCCCATGAATTTTGGGCTTGGGGCCAGCTGATAATACCAAGCTGGCCCTAACCCCTTTATTACCCAGTGAGCCACCGCACCAGGGCCCTGGATGAGTTGGGTACAGCGCCAGAAGATGGCGCTTCTATGAACGCGCCATTTTCCGGGGTGGCTGCGGACTGCAATTTGTAGCGGGGGGGGGCCCAGAAAGCTTGGGCCTCCCTGCGCTGCAGATTCCAGCCCCCAGCTGCCTAGTTGTACCTGGCTGGACACAAAAATAGGGCGAAGCCCCACGTACTTTTTTTTTAATTATTTCATGAAATTCATGAAATAATTAAGAAAAAAAGGCCTTCCCTATATTGTTGTGTCCGGCCAAGTACAAATAGGCAGCTGGTGGTTGGGGGCAGCCCGTTCCTGCCTGCTGTACCTGGCTGGACACAAATATAGTGCGAAGCCCCACTTCAATTTTTTTTAATTATTTCATGAAATTCATGAAATAATTAAGAAAAAAAAGGGCTTCCCTATATTGTTGTGTCCAGCCAAGTACAAATAGGCAGCTGGTGGATGGGGGCAGCCCGTTCCTGCCTGCTGTACCTGGCTGGACACAAATATAGTGCGAAGCCCCACGTCAATTTTTTTAAATTATTTCAGGAAATTCATGAAATAATTTAAAAAAAATTGACGTGGGGCTTCGCACTATATTTGTGTCCAGCCAGGTACAGCAGGCAGGAACGGGCTGCCCCCAACCACCAGCTGCCTATTTGTACCTGGCCGGACACAACAATATAGGGAAGCCCTTTTTTTCTTAATTATTTCATGAAATAATTTAAAGAAAATTGACGTGGGGCTTCGCCCTGTTTTTGTGTCCAGCCAGGTACAACTAGGCAGCTGGGGGCTGGAATCCGCAGCGCAGGGAGGCCCAAGCTTTCTGGGCCACCCCCGATGCAAATTGCAGTCCGCAGCCACCCCGGAAAATGGCGCGTTCATAGAAGCGCCATCTTCTGGCGCTGTACCCAACTCATCCAGGGCCCTGATGCGGTGGCTCACTGGGTAATAAAGGGGTTAGGGCCAGCTTGGCATTATCAGCTGGCCCTAAGCCCGAAATTCATGGGGTCACGCCAATATTAGACATGACCACCATGAATTTCTAGTAAAGTATTTAAAAAAAACACAACACCCAGAAAAAAGTCCTTTAATTGAAATAAACACACAATTCTTTATTGTTCTAAATTAAACCATACTTACCATCACGCCCATTCCAGCTGAAGCCAACGATCTCCTGAAATAAAAGAAAAATAATAAAGCAACATCATCCTTACCTTTCCATGGTTCCCATGACAGCTTCAGCTCTGCTACATCGAGATGACAGGCAGGACCGCAGCAGAACGCTGCCATCCAGCCTGTCATCCCGCAGACACTGAGAAGCGCAGGCTTGCTTGCGCTCCACAGTGTCTCTCTGTGAGGGCATCCAGATGAGCCGAGTTAATGTCCAATGAACTCGGCTCACCTCATGCACGTCACTGACAGCGTGGGAAAATTCTCCTGCACTCAGCGCTTCAGCGTGGGAGAATTCTCACGCTGAAGCGCTGAGTGCAGGAGAATTCTCCCACGCTGTCAGTGACGTGCAGGAGGTGAGCTGAGTTCATTGGACATGAACTCGGCTCATCTGGATGTCGTCACAGAGAGACGCTGAGCAGCGCAAGCAAGCCTGCGCTTCTCAGTGTCTGCGGGATGAGAGGCTGGATGGCAGCGTTCTGCTGCGGTCCAGCCTGTCATCTCGATGTAGCAGAGCTGAAGCTGTCGTGGGAACCATGGAAAGGTAAGGATGAGGTTGCTTTATTATTTTTCTTTTATTGCAGGAGATCGTTGGCTTCAGCTGGAATGGGCGTGACGGTAAGTATGGTTTAATTTAGAACAATAAAGGATTGTGTCTTTATTTCAATTAAAGGACTTTATTCTGGGTGTTTGTGTTTTTTTTTAACTTTGACTATGGGGTTAGTAATGGGGGTGTCTTATAGACGCCTCTCCATTACTAACCTGGGCTTGATGTCAGCTGGCATTATAAGCTGACATCAACCCCAACCCTATTACCCCCTGCCACCGCACCAGGGCAGCGTGGAAGAGCGAGGCTAAGTGCCAGAATTGGCGCATCCTATGAATGCGCCATTTCTGGGGCGGCTGACGGCTGGTGTTTCTAGCCTGGGAGGGGGCCAATATTCATGGCTCCCTTCCTGGGCTATTAATATCAGCCCCCAGCTGTCTGCCTAGCCTTTGCTAGCTATTAAATTAGGGGGGACCCCACGTCATTTTTTTGGGGGGGTCCCCCATTTTAATAGCTAGTAAAGGCTATGTATTCAGCTGGGGGCTGATATTAGTAGCCTGGGAAGCTCCGTGGGTATTACCCCCTTCCCAGGCTTCAAACATCTGCCCCAGCCGTCTGCTTAACCTCCGCTAGAGCCTAAAATTAAGGGGAACCCCACGCCAATTTTTTTAATAATAAATCCTTTATTTTAATACTAAATGACAAGTACAGTAACCAACACTATCACTGTACTTCATATATATGTGACTGACATGTTTCTATCTATCTAATCTATGTGTGAAGCTCTATTCTGTCTGTTATAAATTGTCGGGTACCGATGCTGAATTGCCGGCCGGCTTTTTTAAAGAGACGGTGCATGAAAACACTATTATTTTTTTTGATAAATCCTTTACGCTAAATGACAAGTACAGTAAGCAGCACTGTCACTGTACTTATTATATATGTGACTGACATGTTTCTATCTATCTAATCTATGTGTGATTCTCTATTCTTTCTATTCTAAATTGTCGGGTACCGCTGCTGAATTGCCGGCCGGCTTTTTAAAAGAGACGGTGCATGAAAACACTATTATTTTTTTTGATAAATCCTTTACGCTAAATGACAAGTACAGTAAGCAGCACTTTCACTGTACTTCGTATATATGTGGCTGACATGTTTATATCTATCTAATCTATGTGTGATGCTCTATTCTTTCGGTTCTAAGTTGTCGGGTACAGGTGTATGCCGCTGCTGAATTGCCGGCTTTTCATGTTTCACTGTTGGCACTGTTCCCATCGATTTGGGCAATCACTGTAATGCCACAACCACCATGGCTGTGGCATTACAGTGAGTGGCAGACAATCCCTGCATGATTGGTGCTCTAAATAGCACCAGACATGCAGGACACACTTTTGGTGCACGAACAGTTATCGAACATAACCTCGAACAGCCGAATTTTTTGCAAATCGTTCGGGTTCGTCGAACAACTCGAACACCGCCCAAAACAGCTCGAATTTGAGATTGGCGAACAGTTCTAGTCGAACACCGCTCATCTCTAAAAGAGACAGTACACTTTCATATAAAATGGCCAAAAACAACCTTATACCATTGCCCACTACAATTATAAACCCCATACAATTTAAAATCACCCTGGGAACCTTCTTAGGGTGTCCTGAAAATGCTATACTGCGATTGCCAGCCCCCAATTCAAAAGTGAAATTTCTTAAAGAGACAGTACACTTTCATATAAAATGGCCAAAAACAGCCTTATACCATTGCCCACTACAATTATAAACCCCATACATATTTAAAATCACCCTGGGAACCTTCTTAGGGTGTCTTGACAGTGCTATACTGCGATTTCCAGCCCACAATTCAAAAGTTACGTTCTTAAAGAGACAGTACACTTTCATATAAAATGGCCAAAAATAACCTTATACCATTGCCCACTACAATTATAAACCCCATACATATTTAAAATCACCCTGGGAACCTTCTTAGGGTGTCTTGACAGTGCTATACTGCGATTTCCAGCCCACAATTCAAAAGTGAAATTTCTTAAAGAGACAGTACACTTTCATATAAAATGGCCAAAAACAACCTTATACCATTGCCCACTACAATTATAAACCCCATACATATTTAAAATCACCCTGGGAACCTTCTTAGGGTGTCTTGACAGTGCTATATTGCGATTTCCAGCCCCCAATTCAAAAGTTATGTTTCTTAAAGAGACAATACATTTTCATATAAAATGGCCAAAAATAACCTTATACCATTGCCAACTACAATTATAAACCCCATACATATTTAAAATCACCCTAGGAAACTTCTTAGGGTGTCTTGACAGTGCTATACTGCGATTTCCAGCCCACAATTCAAAAGTGAAATTTCTTAAAGAGACAGTACACTTTCATATAAAATGGCCAAAAATAACCTTATACCATTGCCCACTACAATTATAAACCCCATACATATTTAAAATCACCCTGGGAACCTTCTTAGGGTTTCTTGACAGTGCTATACTGCGATTTCCAGCCCCCAATTCAAAAGTTAAATTTCTTAAAGAGACAGTACGCTTTCATATAAAATGGCCAAAAATAACCTTATACCATTGCCCACTACAATTATAAACCCCATACATATTTAAAATCACCCTGGGAACCTTCTTAGGGTGTCTTGACAGTGCTATACTGCGATTTCCAGCCCACAATTCAAAAGTTACGTTCTTAAATAGACAGAACACTTTCATATAAAATGGCCAAAAATAACCTTACACCATTGCCCACTACAATTATAAACCCCATACATATTTAAAATCACCCTGGGAACCTTCTTACGGTGTCTTGACAGTGCTATACTGCGATTTCCAGCCCCCAATTCAAAAGTGAAATTTCTTAAAGAGACAGTACACTTTCATATAAAATGGCCAAAAATAACCTTATACCATTGCCCACAACAATTATAAACCCCATACATATTTAAAATCACCCTGGGAACCTTCCCAGGGTGTCTTGACAGTGCTATACTGCGATTTCCAGCCCCCAATTCAAAAGTAAAGTTTCTTAAAGAGACAGTACACTTTCATATAAAATGGCCAAAAATAACCTTTTACCATTGCCCACTACAATTTTAAACCCCATACATATTTAAAATCACCCTGGGAACCTTCTTAGGGTGTCTTGACAGTGCTATACTGCGATTTCCAGCCCACAATTCAAAAGTTACGTTCTTAAAGAGACAGTACACTTTCATATAAAATGGCCAAAAATAACCTTATACCATTGCCCACTACAATTATAAATCCCATACATATTTAAAATCACCCTAGGAAACTTCTTAGGGTGTCTTGACAGTGCTATACTGCGATTTCCAGCCCACAATTCAAAAGTGAAATTTCTTAAAGAGACAGTACACTTTCATATAAAATGGCCAAAAATAACCTTATACCATTGCCCACAACAATTATAAACCCCATACATATTTAAAATCACCCTGGGAACCTTCCCAGGGTGTCTTGACAGTGCTATACTGCGATTTCCAGCCCCCAATTCAAAAGTAAAGTTTCTTAAAGAGACAGTACACTTTCATATAAAATGGCCAAAAATAACCTTATACCATTGCCCACTACAATTATAAACCCCATACATATTTAAAATCACCCTGGGAACCTTCTTAGGGTTTCTTGACAGTGCTATACTGCGATTTCCAGCCCCCAATTCAAAAGTAAAATTTCTTAAAGAGACAGTACACTTTAATATAAAATGGCCAAAAATAACCTTATACCATTGCCCACTACAATTATAAACCCCATATATATTTAAAATCACCCTGGGAACCTCCCCAGGGTGTCCTGAAAATGCTATACTGCGATTTCCAGCCCCCAATTCAAAAGTGAAATTTCTTAAAGAGACAGTACACTTTCATATAAAATGGCCAAAAATAACCTTATACCATTGCCCACTACAATTATAAACCCCATACATATTTAAAATCACCCTGGGAACCTTCTTAGGGTTTCTTGACAGTGCTATACTGCGATTTCCAGCCCCCAATTCAAAAGTAAAATTTCTTAAAGAGACAGTACGCTTTCATATAAAATGGCCAAAAATAACCTTATACCATTGCCAATACAATTATAAACCCCATATATATTTAAAATCACCCTGGGAACCTCCCCAGGGTGTCCTGAAAATGCTATACTACGATTTCCAGCCCCCAATTCAAAAGTGAAATTTCTTAAAGAGACAGTACACTTTCATATAAAATGGCCAAAAATAACCTTATACCATTGCCCACTACAATTATAAACCCCATACATATTTAAAATCACCCTGGGAACCTTCTTAGGATGTCTTGACAGTGCTATACTGCGATTTCCAGCCCCCAATTCAAAAGTTACGTTCTTAAAGAGACAGTACACTTTCATATAAAATGGCCAAAAATAACCTTATACCATTGCCCACTACAATTATAAACCCCATACAATTTAAAATCACCCTGGGAACCTTCTTAGGGTGTCCTGAAAATGCTATACTGCGATTGCCAGCCCCCAATTCAAAAGTGAAATTTCTTAAAGAGACAGTACACTTTCATATAAAATGGCCAAAAATAACCTTATACCATTGCCAACTACAATTATAAACCCCATACATATTTAAAATCACCCTAGGAAACTTCTTAGGGTGTCTTGACAGTGCTATACTGCGATTTCCAGCCCACAATTCAAAAGTGAAATTTCTTAAAGAGACAGTACACTTTCATATAAAATGGCCAAAAATAACCTTATACCATTGCCCACTACAATTATAAACCCCATACATATTTAAAATCACCCTGGGAACCTTCTTAAGGTGTCTTGACAGTGCTATACTGCGATTTCCAGCCCACAATTCAAAAGTTACGTTCTTAAATAGACAGAACACTTTCATATAAAATGGCCAAAAATAACCTTATACCATTGCCCACTACAATTATAAACCCCATACATATTTAAAATCACCCTGGGAACCTTCTTAGGGTGTCTTGACAGTGCTATACTGCGATTTCCAGCCCCCAATTCAAAAGTGAAATTTCTTAAAGATACAGTACACTTTCATATAAAATGGCCAAAAATAACCTTATACCATTGCCCACAACAATTATAAACCCCATACATATTTAAAATCACCCTGGGAACCTTCTTCGGGTGTCTTGACAGTGCTATACTGCGATTTCCAGCCCCCAATTCAAAAGTAAAGTTTCTTAAAGAGACAGTACACTTTCATATAAAATGGCCAAAAATAACCTTATACCATTGCCCACTACAATTATAAACCCCATACATATTTAAAATCACCCTGGGAACCTTCTTAGGGTTTCTTGACAGTGCTATACTGCGATTTCCAGCCCCCAATTCAAAAGTAAAATTTCTTAAAGAGACAGTACACTTTCATATAAAATGGTCAAAAATAACCTTATACCATTGCCCACTACAATTATAAACCCCATATATATTTAAAATCACCCTGGGAACCTCCCCAGGGTGTCCTGAAAATGCTATACTGCGATTTCCAGCCCCCAATTCAAAAGTGAAATTTCTTAAAGAGACAGTACACTTTCATATAAAATGGCCAAAAATAACCTTATACCATTGCCCACTACAATTATAAACCCCATACATATTTAAAATCACCCTGGGAACCTTCCCAGGGTGTCTTGACAGTGCTATACTGCGATTTCCAGCCCCCAATTCAAAAGTTACGTTCTTAAAGAGACAGTACACTTTCATATAAAATGGCCAAAAATAACCTTATACCATTGCCCACTACAATTATAAACCCCATACAATTTAAAATCACCCTGGGAACCTTCTTAGGGTTTCTTGACAGTGCTATACTGCGATTTCCAGCCCCCAATTCAAAAGTAAAATTTCTTAAAGAGACAGTACACTTTAATATAAAATGGCCAAAAATAACCTTATACCATTGCCCACTACAATTATAAACCCCATATATATTTAAAATCACCCTGGGAACCTCCCCAGGGTGTCCTGAAAATGCTATACTGCGATTTCCAGCCCCCAATTCAAAAGTGAAATTTCTTAAAGAGACAGTACACTTTCATATAAAATGGCCAAAAATAACCTTATACCATTGCCCACTACAATTATAAACCCCATACATATTTAAAATCACCCTGGGAACCTTCTTAGGGTTTCTTGACAGTGCTATACTGCGATTTCCAGCCCCCAATTCAAAAGTAAAATTTCTTAAAGAGACAGTACGCTTTCATATAAAATGGCCAAAAATAACCTTATACCATTGCCAATACAATTATAAACCCCATATATATTTAAAATCACCCTGGGAACCTCCCCAGGGTGTCCTGAAAATGCTATACTGCGATTTCCAGCCCCCAATTCAAAAGTGAAATTTCTTAAAGAGACAGTACACTTTCATATAAAATGGCCAAAAATAACCTTATACCATTGCCCACTACAATTATAAACCCCATACATATTTAAAATCACCCTGGGAACCTTCTTAGGATGTCTTGACAGTGCTATACTGCGATTTCCAGCCCACAATTCAAAAGTTACGTTCTTAAAGAGACAGTACACTTTCATATAAAATGGCCAAAAATAACCTTATACCATTGCCCACTACAATTATAAACCCCATACATATTTAAAATCACCCTAGGAAACTTCTTAGGGTGTCTTGACAGTGCTATACTGCGATTTCCAGCCCACAATTCAAAAGTGAAATTTCTTAAAGAGACAGTACACTTTCATATAAAATGGCCAAAAATAACCTTATACCATTGCCCACAACAATTATAAACCCCATACATATTTAAAATCACCCTGGGAACCTCCCCAGGGTGTCCTGAAAATGCTATACTGCGATTTCCAGCCCCCAATTCAAAAGTAAAGTTTCTTAAAGAGACAGTACACTTTCATATAAAATGGCCAAAAATAACCTTATACCATTTCCCACTACAATTATAAACCCCATACATATTTAAAATCACCCTGGGAACCTTCTTAGGGTGTCTTGACAGTGCTATACTGCGATTTCCAGCCCCCAATTCAAAAGTGAAATTTCTTAAAGAGACAGTACACTTTCATATAAAATGGCCAAAAATAACCTTATACCATTGCCCACAACAATTATAAACCCCATACATATTTAAAATCACCCTGGGAACCTTCCCAGGGTGTCTTGACAGTGCTATACTGCGATTTCCAGCCCCCAATTCAAAAGTAAAGTTTCTTAAAGAGACAGTACACTTTCATATAAAATGGCCAAAAATAACCTTATACCATTGCCCACTACAATTATAAACCCCATACAATTTAAAATCACCCTGGGAACCTTCTTAGGGTGTCCTGAAAATGCTATACTGCGATTGCCAGCCCCCAATTCAAAAGTGAAATTTCTTAAAGACACAGTACACTTTCATATAAAATGGCCAAAAATAGCCTTATACCATTGCCCACTACAATTATAAACCCCATACATATTTAAAATCACCCTGGGAACCTTCTTCGGGTGTCTTGACAGTGCTATACTGCGATTTCCAGCCCACAATTCAAAAGTTACGTTCTTAAAGAGACAGTACACTTTCATATAAAATGGCCAAAAATAACCTTATACCATTGCCCACTACAATTATAAACCCCATACATATTTAAAATCACCCTAGGAAACTTCTTAGGGTGTCTTGACAGTGCTATACTGCGATTTCCAGCCCACAATTCAAAAGTGAAATTTCTTAAAGAGACAGTACACTTTCATATAAAATGGCCAAAAATAACCTTATACCATTGCCCACAACAATTATAAACCCCATACATATTTAAAATCACCCTGGGAACCTCCCCAGGGTGTCCTGAAAATGCTATACTGCGATTTCCAGCCCCCAATTCAAAAGTAAAGTTTCTTAAAGAGACAGTACACTTTCATATAAAATGGCCAAAAATAACCTTATACCATTGCCCACTACAATTATAAACCCCATACATATTTAAAATCACCCTGGGAACCTTCTTAGGGTGTCTTGACAGTGCTATACTGCGATTTCCAGCCCCCAATTCAAAAGTGAAATTTCTTAAAGAGACAGTACACTTTCATATAAAATGGCCAAAAATAACCTTATACCATTGCCCACAACAATTATAAACCCCATACATATTTAAAATCACCCTGGGAACCTTCCCAGGGTGTCTTGACAGTGCTATACTGCGATTTCCAGCCCCCAATTCAAAAGTAAAGTTTCTTAAAGAGACAGTACACTTTCATATAAAATGGCCAAAAATAACCTTATACCATTGCCCACTACAATTATAAACCCCATACATATTTAAAATCACCCTGGGAACCTTCTTAGGGTTTCTTGACAGTGCTATACTGCGATTTCCAGCCCCCAATTCAAAAGTAAAATTTCTTAAAGAGACAGTACGCTTTCATATAAAATGGCCAAAAATAATCTTATATCATTGCCCACTACAATTATAAACCCCATATATATTTAAACTCACCCTGAGAACCTCCCCAGGGTGTCCTGAAAATGCTATACTGCGATTTCCAGCCCCCAATTCAAAAGTGAAATTTCTTAAAGAGACAGTACACTTTCATATAAAATGGCCAAAAATAACCTTATACCATTGCCCACTACAATTATAAACCCCATACATATTTAAAATCACCCTGGGAACCTTCTTAGGGTGTCTTGACAGTGCTATACTGCGATTTCCAGCCCACAATTCAAAAGTTACGTTCTTAAAGAGACAGTACACTTTCATATAAAATGGCCAAAAATAACCTTATACCATTGCCCACTACAATTATAAACCCCATACATATTTAAAATCACCCTAGGAAACTTCTTAGGGTGTCTTGACAGTGCTATACTGCGATTTCCAGCCCACAATTCAAAAGTGAAATTTCTTAAAGAGACAGTACACTTTCATATAAAATGGCCAAAAATAACCTTATACCATTGCCCACTACAATTATAAACCCCATACATATTTAAAATCACCCTGGGAACCTTCTTAGGGTGTCTTGACAGTGCTATACTGCGATTTCCAGCCCACAATTCAAAAGTTACGTTCTTAAAGAGACAGAACACTTTCATATAAAATGGCCAAAAATAACCTTATACCATTGCCTACTACAATTATAAACCCCATACATATTTAAAATCACCCTGGGAACCCTCTTAGGGTGTCTTGACAGTGCTATACTGCGATTTCCAGCCCACAATTCAAAAGTGAAATTTCTTAAAGAGACAGTACACTTTCATATAAAATGGCCAAAAACAACCTTATAGCATTGCCCACTACAATTATAAACCCCATACATATTTAAAATCATCCTGGGAACCTTCTTAGGGTGTCTTGACAGTGCTATACTGCGATTTCCAGCCCCCAATTCAAAAGTAAAGTTTCTTAAAGAGACAGAACACTTTCATATAAAATGGCCAAAAATAACCTTATACCATTGCCCACAACAATTATAAACCCCATACATATTTAAAATCACCCTGGGAACCTCCCCAGGGTGTCCTGAAAATGCTATACTGCGATTTCCAGCCCCCAATTCAAAAGTAAAGTTTCTTAAAGAGACAGTACACTTTCATATAAAATGGCCAAAAATAACCTTATACCATTGCCCACTACAATTATAAACCCCATACATATTTAAAATCACCCTGGGAACCTTCTTAGGGTGTCTTGACAGTGCTATACTGCGATTTCCAGCCCCCAATTCAAAAGTGAAATTTCTTAAAGAGACAGTACACTTTCATATAAAATGGCCAAAAATAACCTTATACCATTGCCCACAACAATTATAAACCCCATACATATTTAAAATCACCCTGGGAACCTTCCCAGGGTGTCTTGACAGTGCTATACTGCAATTTCCAGCCCCCAATTCAAAAGTAAAGTTTCTTAAAGAGACAGTACACTTTCATATAAAATGGCCAAAAATAACCTTATACCATTGCCCACTACAATTATAAACCCCATACATATTTAAAATCACCCTGGGAACCTTCTTAGGGTTTCTTGACAGTGCTATACTGCGATTTCCAGCCCCCAATTCAAAAGTAAAATTTCTTAAAGAGACAGTACGCTTTCATATAAAATGGCCAAAAATAATCTTATATCATTGCCCACTACAATTATAAACCCCATATATATTTAAACTCACCCTGAGAACCTCCCCAGGGTGTCCTGAAAATGCTATACTGCGATTTCCAGCCCCCAATTCAAAAGTGAAATTTCTTAAAGAGACAGTACACTTTCATATAAAATGGCCAAAAATAACCTTATACCATTGCCCACTACAATTATAAACCCCATACATATTTAAAATCACCCTGGGAACCTTCTTAGGGTGTCTTGACAGTGCTATACTGCGATTTCCAGCCCACAATTCAAAAGTGAAATTTCTTAAAGAGACAGTACACTTTCATATAAAATGGCCAAAAATAACCTTATACCATTGCCCACTACAATTATAAACCCCATACATATTTAAAATCACCCTGGGAAACTTCTTAGGGTGTCTTGACAGTGCTATACTGCGATTTCCAGCCCACAATTCAAAAGTTACGTTCTTAAAGAGACAGAACACTTTCATATAAAATGGCCAAAAATAACCTTATACCATTGCCTACTACAATTATAAACCCTATACATATTTAAAATCACCCTGGGAACCTTCTTAGGGTGTCTTGACAGTGCTATACTGCGATTTCCAGCCCACAATTCAAAAGTGAAATTTCTTAAAGAGACAGTACACTTTCATATAAAATGGCCAAAAACAACCTTATATCATTGCCCACTACAATTATAAACCCCATACATATTTAAAATCATCCTGGGAACCTTCTTAGGGTGTCTTGACAGTGCTATACTGCGATTTCCAGCCCCCAATTCAAAAGTAAAGTTTCTTAAAGAGACAGAACACTTTCATATAAAATGGCCAAAAATAACCTTATACCATTGCCCACTACAATTATAAACCCCATACATATTTAAAATCACCCTGGGAACCTTCTTAGGGTGTCTTGACAGTGCTATACTGCGATTTCCAGCCCACAATTCAAAAGTTACGTTCTTAAAGAGACAGTACACTTTCATATAAAATGGCCAAAAATAACATACCATTGCCCACTACAATTATAAACCCCATACATATTTAAAATCACCCTGGGAACCTTCTTAGGGTGTCTTGACAGTGCTATACTGCGATTTCCAGCCCACAATTCAAAAGTGAAATTTCTTAAAGAGACAGTACACTTTCATATAAAATGGCCAAAAACAACCTTATACCATTGCCCACTACAATTATAAACCCCATATATATTTAAAATCACCATGGGAACCTCCCCAGGGTGTCCTGAAAATGCTATACTGCGATTTCCAGCCCCCAATTCAAAAGTGAAATTTCTTAAAGAGACAGTACACTTTCATATAAAATGGCCAAAAATAACCTTATACCATTGCCCACTACAATTATAAACCCCATACAATTTAAAATCACCCTGGGAACCTTCTTAGGGTGTCCTGAAAATGCTATACTGCGATTGCCAGCCCCCAATTCAAAAGTGAAATTTCTTAAAGAGACAGTACACTTTCATATAAAATGGCCAAAAACAGCCTTATACCATTGCCCACTACAATTATAAACCCCATACATATTTAAAATCACCCTGGGAACCTTCTTAGGGTGTCTTGACAGTGCTATACTGCGATTTCCAGCCCACAATTCAAAAGTTACGTTCTTAAAGAGACAGTACACTTTCATATAAAATGGCCAAAAATAACCTTATACCATTGCCCACTACAATTATAAACCCCATACATATTTAAAATCACCCTGGGAACCTTCTTAGGGTGTCTTGACAGTGCTATACTGTGATTTCCAGCCCACAAGTCAAAAGTGAAATTTCTTAAAGAGACAGTACACTTTCATATAAAATGGCCAAAAACAACCTTATACCATTGCCCACTACAATTATAAACCCCATACATATTTAAAATCACCCTGGGAACCTTCTTAGGGTGTCTTGACAGTGCTATATTGCGATTTCCAGCCCCCAATTCAAAAGTTATGTTTCTTAAAGAGACAATACATTTTCATATAAAATGGCCAAAAATAACCTTATACCATTGCCAACTACAATTATAAACCCCATACATATTTAAAATCACCCTAGGAAACTTCTTAGGGTGTCTTGACAGTGCTATACTGCGATTTCCAGCCCACAATTCAAAAGTGAAATTTCTTAAAGAGACAGTACACTTTCATATAAAATGGCCAAAAATAACCTTATACCATTGCCCACTACAATTATAAACCCCATACATATTTAAAATCACCCTGGGAACCTTCTTAGGGTTTCTTGACAGTGCTATACTGCGATTTCCAGCCCCCAATTCAAAAGTTAAATTTCTTAAAGAGACAGTACGCTTTCATATTAAATGGCCAAAAATAACCTTATACCATTGCCCACTACAATTATAAACCCCATACATATTTAAAATCACCCTGGGAACCTTCTTAGGGTGTCTTGACAGTGCTATACTGCGATTTCCAGCCCACAATTCAAAAGTTACGTTTTTAAATAGACAGAACACTTTCATATAAAATGGCCAAAAATAACCTTATACCATTGCCCACTACAATTATAAACCCCATACATATTTAAAATCACCCTGGGAACCTTCTTAGGGTGTCTTGACAGTGCTATACTGCGATTTCCAGCCCCCAATTCAAAAGTGAAATTTCTTAAAGAGACAGTACACTTTCATATAAAATGGCCAAAAATAACCTTATACCATTGCCCACAACAATTATAAACCCCATACATATTTAAAATCACCCTGGGAACCTTCCCAGGGTGTCTTGACAGTGCTATACTGCGATTTCCAGCCCCCAATTCAAAAGTAAAGTTTCTTAAAGAGACAGTACACTTTCATATAAAATGGCCAAAAATAACCTTATACCATTGCCCACTACAATTATAAACCCCATACATATTTAAAATCACCCTGGGAACCTTCTTAGGGTGTCTTGACAGTGCTATACTGCGATTTCCAGCCCACAATTCAAAAGTTACGTTCTTAAAGAGACAGTACACTTTCATATAAAATGGCCAAAAATAACCTTATACCATTGCCCACTACAATTATAAACCCCATACATATTTAAAATCACCCTAGGAAACTTCTTAGGGTGTCTTGACAGTGCTATACTGCGATTTCCAGCCCACAATTCAAAAGTGAAATTTCTTAAAGAGACAGTACACTTTCATATAAAATGGCCAAAAATAACCTTATACCATTGCCCACAACAATTATAAACCCCATACATATTTAAAATCACCCTGGGAACCTCCCCAGGGTGTCCTGAAAATGCTATACTGCGATTTCCAGCCCCCAATTCAAAAGTAAAGTTTCTTAAAGAGACAGTACACTTTCATATAAAATGGCCAAAAATAACCTTATACCATTGCCCACTACAATTATAAACCCATACATATTTAAAATCACCCTGGGAACCTTCTTAGGGTTTCTTGACAGTGCTATACTGCGATTTCCAGCCCCCAATTCAAAAGTTAAATTTCTTAAAGAGACAGTACGCTTTCATATAAAATGGCCAAAAATAACCTTATACCATTGCCCACTACAATTATAAACCCCATACATATTTAAAATCACCCTGGGAACCTTCTTAGGGTGTCTTGACAGTGCTATACTGCGATTTCCAGCCCACAATTCAAAAGTTACGTTCTTAAAGAGACAGAACACTTTCATATAAAATGGCCAAAAATAACCTTATACCATTGCCCACTACAATTATAAACCCCATACATATTTAAAATCACCCTGGGAACCTTCTTAGGGTGTCTTGACAGTGCTATACTGCGATTTCCAGCCCACAATTCAAAAGTGAAATTTCTTAAAGAGGCAGTACACTTTCATATAAAATGGCCAAAAACAACTTTATATCATTGCCCACTACAATTATAAACCCCATACATATTTAAAATCATCCTGGGAACCTTCTTAGGGTGTCTTGACAGTGCTATACTGCGATTTCCAGCCCCCAATTCAAAAGTGAAATTTCTTAAAGAGACAGTACACTTTCATATAAAATGGCCAAAAATAACCTTATACCATTGCCCACAACAATTATAAACCCCATACATATTTAAAATCACCCTGGGAACCTTCCCAGGGTGTCTTGACAGTGCTATACTGCGATTTCCAGCCCCCAATTCAAAAGTAAAGTTTCTTAAAGAGACAGTACACTTTCATATAAAATGGCCAAAAATAACCTTATACCATTGCCCACTACAATTATAAACCCCATACATATTTAAAATCACCCTGGGAACCTTCTTAGGGTGTCTTGACAGTGCTATACTGCGATTTCCAGCCCACAATTCAAAAGTTACGTTCTTAAAGAGACAGTACACTTTCATATAAAATGGCCAAAAATAACCTTCTACCATTGCCCACTACAATTATAAACCCCATACATATTTAAAATCACCCTGGGAACCTTCTTAGGGTGTCTTGACAGTGCTATACTGCGATTTCCAGCCCACAATTCAAAAGTGAAATTTCTTAAAGAGACAGTACACTTTCATGTAAAATGGCCAAAAACAACCTTATACCATTGCCCACTACAATTATAAACCCCATATATATTTAAAATCACCCTGGGAACCTCCCCAGGGTGTCCTGAAAATGCTATACTGCGATTTCCAGCCTCCAATTCAAAAGTGAAATTTCTTAAAGAGACAGTACACTTTCATATAAAATGGCCAAAAATAACCTTATACCATTGCCAACTACAATTATAAACCCCATACATATTTAAAATCACCCTGGGAACCTTCTTAGGGTGTCTTGACAGTGCTATACTGCGATTTCCAGCCCACAATTCAAAAGTTACGTTCTTAAAGAGACAGTACACTTTCATATAAAATGGCCAAAAATAACATACCATTGCCCACTACAATTATAAACCCCATACATATTTAAAATCACCCTGGGAACCTTCTTAGGGTGTCTTGACAGTGCTATACTGCGATTTCCAGCCCACAATTCAAAAGTGAAATTTCTTAAAGAGACAGTACACTTTCATATAAAATGGCCAAAAACAACCTTATACCATTGCCCACTACAATTATAAACCCCATATATATTTAAAATCGCCATGGGAACCTCCCCAGGGTGTCCTGAAAATGCTATACTGCGATTTCCAGCCCCCAATTCAAAAGTGAAATTTCTTAAAGAGACAGTACACTTTCATATAAAATGGCCAAAAATAACCTTATACCATTGCCCACTACAATTATAAACCCCATACAATTTAAAATCACCCTGGGAACCTTCTTAGGGTGTCCTGAAAATGCTATACTGCGATTGCCAGCCCCCAATTCAAAAGTGAAATTTCTTAAAGAGACAGTACACTTTCATATAAAATGGCCAAAAACAGCCTTATACCATTGCCCACTACAATTATAAACCCCATACATATTTAAAATCACCCTGGGAACCTTCTTAGGGTGTCTTGACAGTGCTATACTGCGATTTCCAGCCCACAATTCAAAAGTTACGTTCTTAAAGAGACAGTACACTTTCATATAAAATGGCCAAAAATAACCTTATACCATTGCCCACTACAATTATAAACCCCATACATATTTAAAATCACCCTGGGAACCTTCTTAGGGTGTCTTGACAGTGCTATACTGTGATTTCCAGCCCACAATTCAAAAGTGAAATTTCTTAAAGAGACAGTACACTTTCATATAAAATGGCCAAAAACAACCTTATACCATTGCCCACTACAATTATAAACCCCATACATATTTAAAATCACCCTGGGAACCTTCTTAGGGTGTCTTGACAGTGCTATATTGCGATTTCCAGCCCCCAATTCAAAAGTTATGTTTCTTAAAGAGACAATACATTTTCATATAAAATGGCCAAAAATAACCTTATACCATTGCCAACTACAATTATAAACCCCATACATATTTAAAATCACCCTAGGAAACTTCTTAGGGTGTCTTGACAGTGCTATACTGCGATTTCCAGCCCACAATTCAAAAGTGAAATTTCTTAAAGAGACAGTACACTTTCATATAAAATGGCCAAAAATAACCTTATACCATTGCCCACTACAATTATAAACCCCATACATATTTAAAATCACCCTGGGAACCTTCTTAGGGTTTCTTGACAGTGCTATACTGCGATTTCCAGCCCCCAATTCAAAAGTTAAATTTCTTAAAGAGACAGTACGCTTTCATATAAAATGGCCAAAAATAACCTTATACCATTGCCCACTACAATTATAAACCCCATACATATTTAAAATCACCCTGGGAACCTTCTTAGGGTGTCTTGACAGTGCTATACTGCGATTTCCAGCCCACAATTCAAAAGTTAAGTTTTTAAATAGACAGAACACTTTCATATAAAATGGCCAAAAATAACCTTATACCATTGCCCACTACAATTATAAACCCCATACATATTTAAAATCACCCTGGGAACCTTCTTAGGGTGTCTTGACAGTGCTATACTGCGATTTCCAGCCCCCAATTCAAAAGTGAAATTTCTTAAAGAGACAGTACACTTTCATATAAAATGGCCAAAAATAACCTTATACCATTGCCCACAACAATTATAAACCCCATACATATTTAAAATCACCCTGGGAACCTTCCCAGGGTGTCTTGACAGTGCTATACTGCGATTTCCAGCCCCCAATTCAAAAGTAAAGTTTCTTAAAGAGACAGTACACTTTCATATAAAATGGCCAAAAATAACCTTATACCATTGCCCACTACAATTATAAACCCCATACATATTTAAAATCACCCTGGGAACCTTCTTAGGGTGTCTTGACAGTGCTATACTGCGATTTCCAGCCCACAATTCAAAAGTTACGTTCTTAAAGAGACAGTACACTTTCATATAAAATGGCCAAAAATAACCTTATACCATTGCCCACTACAATTATAAACCCCATACATATTTAAAATCACCCTAGGAAACTTCTTAGGGTGTCTTGACAGTGCTATACTGCGATTTCCAGCCCACAATTCAAAAGTGAAATTTCTTAAAGAGACAGTACACTTTCATATAAAATGGCCAAAAATAACCTTATACCATTGCCCACAACAATTATAAACCCCATACATATTTAAAATCACCCTGGGAACCTCCCCAGGGTGTCCTGAAAATGCTATACTGCGATTTCCAGCCCCCAATTCAAAAGTAAAGTTTCTTAAAGAGACAGTACACTTTCATATAAAATGGCCAAAAATAACCTTATACCATTGCCCACTACAATTATAAACCCCATACATATTTAAAATCACCCTGGGAACCTTCTTAGGGTGTCTTGACAGTGCTATACTGCGATTTCCAGCCCCCAATTCAAAAGTGAAATTTCTTAAAGAGACAGTACACTTTCATATAAAATGGCCAAAAATAACCTTATACCATTGCCCACAACAATTATAAACCCCATACATATTTAAAATCACCCTGGGAACCTTCCCAGGGTGTCTTGACAGTGCTATACTGCGATTTCCAGCCCCCAATTCAAAAGTAAAGTTTCTTAAAGAGACAGTACACTTTCATATAAAATGGCCAAAAATAACCTTATACCATTGCCCACTACAATTATAAACCCCATACATATTTAAAATCACCCTGGGAACCTTCTTAGGGTTTCTTGACAGTGCTATACTGCGATTTCCAGCCCCCAATTCAAAAGTAAAATTTCTTAAAGAGACAGTACGCTTTCATATAAAATGGCCAAAAATAATCTTATATCATTGCCCACTACAATTATAAACCCCATATATATTTAAACTCACCCTGAGAACCTCCCCAGGGTGTCCTGAAAATGCTATACTGCGATTTCCAGCCCCCAATTCAAAAGTGAAATTTCTTAAAGAGACAGTACACTTTCATATAAAATGGCCAAAAATAACCTTATACCATTGCCCACTACAATTATAAACCCCATACATATTTAAAATCACCCTGGGAACCTTCTTAGGGTGTCTTGACAGTGCTATACTGCGATTTCCAGCCCACAATTCAAAAGTTACGTTCTTAAAGAGACAGTACACTTTCATATAAAATGGCCAAAAATAACCTTATACCATTGCCCACTACAATTATAAACCCCATACATATTTAAAATCACCCTAGGAAACTTCTTAGGGTGTCTTGACAGTGCTATACTGCGATTTCCAGCCCACAATTCAAAAGTGAAATTTCTTAAAGAGACAGTACACTTTCATATAAAATGGCCAAAAATAACCTTATACCATTGCCCACTACAATTATAAACCCCATACATATTTAAAATCACCCTGGGAACCTTCTTAGGGTGTCTTGACAGTGCTATACTGCGATTTCCAGCCCACAATTCAAAAGTTACGTTCTTAAAGAGACAGAACACTTTCATATAAAATGGCCAAAAATAACCTTATACCATTGCCTACTACAATTATAAACCCCATACATATTTAAAATCACCCTGGGAACCTTCTTAGGGTGTCTTGACAGTGCTATACTGCGATTTCCAGCCCACAATTCAAAAGTGAAATTTCTTAAAGAGACAGTACACTTTCATATAAAATGGCCAAAAACAACCTTATATCATTGCCCACTACAATTATAAACCCCATACATATTTAAAATCATCCTGGGAACCTTCTTAGGGTGTCTTGACAGTGCTATACTGCGATTTCCAGCCCCCAATTCAAAAGTAAAGTTTCTTAAAGAGACAGAACACTTTCATATAAAATGGCCAAAAATAACCTTATACCATTGCCCACTACAATTATAAACCCCATACATATTTAAAATCACCCTGGGAACCTTCTTAGGGTGTCTTGACAGTGCTATACTGCGATTTCCAGCCCACAATTCAAAAGTTACGTTCTTAAAGAGACAGTACACTTTCATATAAAATGGCCAAAAATAACATACCATTGCCCACTACAATTATAAACCCCATACATATTTAAAATCACCCTGGGAACCTTCTTAGGGTGTATGGACAGTGCTATACTGCGATTTCCAGCCCACAATTCAAAAGTGAAATTTCTTAAAGAGACAGTACACTTTCATATAAAATGGCCAAAAACAACCTTATACCATTGCCCACTACAATTATAAACCCCATATATATTTAAAATCACCATGGGAACCTCCCCAGGGTGTCCTGAAAATGCTATACTGCGATTTCCAGCCCCCAATTCAAAAGTGAAATTTCTTAAAGAGACAGTACACTTTCATATAAAATGGCCAAAAATAACCTTATACCATTGCCCACTACAATTATAAACCCCATACAATTTAAAATCACCCTGGGAACCTTCTTAGGGTGTCCTGAAAATGCTATACTGCGATTGCCAGCCCCCAATTCAAAAGTGAAATTTCTTAAAGAGACAGTACACTTTCATATAAAATGGCCAAAAACAGCCTTATACCATTGCCCACTACAATTATAAACCCCATACATATTTAAAATCACCCTGGGAACCTTCTTAGGGTGTCTTGACAGTGCTATACTGCGATTTCCAGCCCACAATTCAAAACTTACGTTCTTAAAGAGACAGTACACTTTCATATAAAATGGCCAAAAATAACCTTATACCATTGCCCACTACAATTATAAACCCCATACATATTTAAAATCACCCTGGGAACCTTCTTAGGGTGTCTTGACAGTGCTATACTGTGATTTCCAGCCCACAATTCAAAAGTGAAATTTCTTAAAGAGACAGTACACTTTCATATAAAATGGCCAAAAACAACCTTATACCATTGCCCACTACAATTATAAACCCCATACATATTTAAAATCACCCTGGGAACCTTCTTAGGGTGTCTTGACAGTGCTATATTGCGATTTCCAGCCCCCAATTCAAAAGTTATGTTTCTTAAAGAGACAATACATTTTCATATAAAATGGCCAAAAATAACCTTATACCATTGCCAACTACAATTATAAACCCCATACATATTTAAAATCACCCTAGGAAACTTCTTAGGGTGTCTTGACAGTGCTATACTGCGATTTCCAGCCCACAATTCAAAAGTGAAATTTCTTAAAGAGACAGTACACTTTCATATAAAATGGCCAAAAATAACCTTATACCATTGCCCACTACAATTATAAACCCCATACATATTTAAAATCACCCTGGGAACCTTCTTAGGGTTTCTTGACAGTGCTATACTGCGATTTCCAGCCCCCAATTCAAAAGTTAAATTTCTTAAAGAGACAGTACGCTTTCATATAAAATGGCCAAAAATAACCTTATACCATTGCCCACTACAATTATAAACCCCATACATATTTAAAATCACCCTGGGAACCTTCTTAGGGTGTCTTGACAGTGCTATACTGCGATTTCCAGCCCACAATTCAAAAGTTACGTTTTTAAATAGACAGAACACTTTCATATAAAATGGCCAAAAATAACCTTATACCATTGCCCACTACAATTATAAACCCCATACATATTTAAAATCACCCTGGGAACCTTCTTAGGGTGTCTTGACAGTGCTATACTGCGATTTCCAGCCCCCAATTCAAAAGTGAAATTTCTTAAAGAGACAGTACACTTTCATATAAAATGGCCAAAAATAACCTTATACCATTGCCCACAACAATTATAAACCCCATACATATTTAAAATCACCCTGGGAACCTTCCCAGGGTGTCTTGACAGTGCTATACTGCGATTTCCAGCCCCCAATTCAAAAGTAAAGTTTCTTAAAGAGACAGTACACTTTCATATAAAATGGCCAAAAATAACCTTATACCATTGCCCACTACAATTATAAACCCCATACATATTTAAAATCACCCTGGGAACCTTCTTAGGGTGTCTTGACAGTGCTATACTGCGATTTCCAGCCCACAATTCAAAAGTTACGTTCTTAAAGAGACAGTACACTTTCATATAAAATGGCCAAAAATAACCTTATACCATTGCCCACTACAATTATAAACCCCATACATATTTAAAATCACCCTAGGAAACTTCTTAGGGTGTCTTGACAGTGCTATACTGCGATTTCCAGCCCACAATTCAAAAGTGAAATTTCTTAAAGAGACAGTACACTTTCATATAAAATGGCCAAAAATAACCTTATACCATTGCCCACAACAATTATAAACCCCATACATATTTAAAATCACCCTGGGAACCTCCCCAGGGTGTCCTGAAAATTCTATACTGCGATTTCCAGCCCCCAATTCAAAAGTAAAGTTTCTTAAAGAGACAGTACACTTTCATATAAAATGGCCAAAAATAACCTTATACCATTGCCCACTACAATTATAAACCCATACATATTTAAAATCACCCTGGGAACCTTCTTAGGGTTTCTTGACAGTGCTATACTGCGATTTCCAGCCCCCAATTCAAAAGTTAAATTTCTTAAAGAGACAGTACGCTTTCATATCAAATGGCCAAAAATAACCTTATACCATTGCCCACTACAATTATAAACCCCATACATATTTAAAATCACCCTGGGAACCTTCTTAGGGTGTCTTGACAGTGCTATACTGCGATTTCCAGCCCACAATTCAAAAGTTACGTTCTTAAAGAGACAGAACACTTTCATATAAAATGGCCAAAAATAACCTTATACCATTGCCCACTACAATTATAAACCCCATACATATTTAAAATCACCCTGGGAACCTTCTTAGGGTGTCTTGACAGTGCTATACTGCGATTTCCAGCCCACAATTCAAAAGTGAAATTTCTTAAAGAGACAGTACACTTTCATATAAAATGGCCAAAAACAACTTTATATCATTGCCCACTACAATTATAAACCCCATACATATTTAAAATCATCCTGGGAACCTTCTTAGGGTGTCTTGACAGTGCTATACTGCGATTTCCAGCCCCCAATTCAAAAGTGAAATTTCTTAAAGAGACAGTACACTTTCATATAAAATGGCCAAAAATAACCTTATACCATTGCCCACAACAATTATAAACCCCATACATATTTAAAATCACCCTGGGAACCTTCCCAGGGTGTCTTGACAGTGCTATACTGCGATTTCCAGCCCCCAATTCAAAAGTAAAGTTTCTTAAAGAGACAGTACACTTTCATATAAAATGGCCAAAAATAACCTTATACCATTGCCCACTACAATTATAAACCCCATACATATTTAAAATCACCCTGGGAACCTTCTTAGGGTGTCTTGACAGTGCTATACTGCGATTTCCAGCCCACAATTCAAAAGTTACGTTCTTAAAGAGACAGTACACTTTCATATAAAATGGCCAAAAATAACCTTCTACCATTGCCCACTACAATTATAAACCCCATACATATTTAAAATCACCCTGGGAACCTTCTTAGGGTGTCTTGACAGTGCTATACTGCGATTTCCAGCCCACAATTCAAAAGTGAAATTTCTTAAAGAGACAGTACACTTTCATGTAAAATGGCCAAAAACAACCTTATACCATTGCCCACTACAATTATAAACCCCATATATATTTAAAATCACCCTGGGAACCTCCCCAGGGTGTCCTGAAAATGCTATACTGCGATTTCCAGCCTCCAATTCAAAAGTGAAATTTCTTAAAGAGACAGTACACTTTCATATAAAATGGCCAAAAATAACCTTATACCATTGCCAACTACAATTATAAACCCCATACATATTTAAAATCACCCTGGGAACCTTCTTAGGGTGTCTTGACAGTGCTATACTGCGATTTCCAGCCCACAATTCAAAAGTTACGTTCTTAAAGAGACAGTACACTTTCATATAAAATGGCCAAAAATAACATACCATTGCCCACTACAATTATAAACCCCATACATATTTAAAATCACCCTGGGAACCTTCTTAGGGTGTCTTGACAGTGCTATACTGCGATTTCCAGCCCACAATTCAAAAGTGAAATTTCTTAAAGAGACAGTACACTTTCATATAAAATGGCCAAAAACAACCTTATACCATTGCCCACTACAATTATAAACCCCATATATATTTAAAATCGCCATGGGAACCTCCCCAGGGTGTCCTGAAAATGCTATACTGCGATTTCCAGCCCCCAATTCAAAAGTGAAATTTCTTAAAGAGACAGTACACTTTCATATAAAATGGCCAAAAATAACCTTATACCATTGCCCACTACAATTATAAACCCCATACAATTTAAAATCACCCTGGGAACCTTCTTAGGGTGTCCTGAAAATGCTATACTGCGATTGCCAGCCCCCAATTCAAAAGTGAAATTTCTTAAAGAGACAGTACACTTTCATATAAAATGGCCAAAAACAGCCTTATACCATTGCCCACTACAATTATAAACCCCATACATATTTAAAATCACCCTGGGAACCTTCTTAGGGTGTCTTGACAGTGCTATACTGCGATTTCCAGCCCACAATTCAAAAGTTACGTTCTTAAAGAGACAGTACACTTTCATATAAAATGGCCAAAAATAACCTTATACCATTGCCCACTACAATTATAAACCCCATACATATTTAAAATCACCCTGGGAACCTTCTTAGGGTGTCTTGACAGTGCTATACTGTGATTTCCAGCCCACAATTCAAAAGTGAAATTTCTTAAAGAGACAGTACACTTTCATATAAAATGGCCAAAAACAACCTTATACCATTGCCCACTACAATTATAAACCCCATACATATTTAAAATCACCCTGGGAACCTTCTTAGGGTGTCTTGACAGTGCTATATTGCGATTTCCAGCCCCCAATTCAAAAGTTATGTTTCTTAAAGAGACAATACATTTTCATATAAAATGGCCAAAAATAACCTTATACCATTGCCAACTACAATTATAAACCCCATACATATTTAAAATCACCCTAGGAAACTTCTTAGGGTGTCTTGACAGTGCTATACTGCGATTTCCAGCCCACAATTCAAAAGTGAAATTTCTTAAAGAGACAGTACACTTTCATATAAAATGGCCAAAAATAACCTTATACCATTGCCCACTACAATTATAAACCCCATACATATTTAAAATCACCCTGGGAACCTTCTTAGGGTTTCTTGACAGTGCTATACTGCGATTTCCAGCCCCCAATTCAAAAGTTAAATTTCTTAAAGAGACAGTACGCTTTCATATAAAATGGCCAAAAATAACCTTATACCATTGCCCACTACAATTATAAACCCCATACATATTTAAAATCACCCTGGGAACCTTCTTAGGGTGTCTTGACAGTGCTATACTGCGATTTCCAGCCCACAATTCAAAAGTTACGTTTTTAAATAGACAGAACACTTTCATATAAAATGGCCAAAAATAACCTTATACCATTGCCCACTACAATTATAAACCCCATACATATTTAAAATCACCCTGGGAACCTTCTTAGGGTGTCTTGACAGTGCTATACTGCGATTTCCAGCCCCCAATTCAAAAGTGAAATTTCTTAAAGAGACAGTACACTTTCATATAAAATGGCCAAAAATAACCTTATACCATTGCCCACAACAATTATAAACCCCATACATATTTAAAATCACCCTGGGAACCTTCCCAGGGTGTCTTGACAGTGCTATACTGCGATTTCCAGCCCCCAATTCAAAAGTAAAGTTTCTTAAAGAGACAGTACACTTTCATATAAAATGGCCAAAAATAACCTTATACCATTGCCCACTACAATTATAAACCCCATACATATTTAAAATCACCCTGGGAACCTTCTTAGGGTGTCTTGACAGTGCTATACTGCGATTTCCAGCCCACAATTCAAAAGTTACGTTCTTAAAGAGACAGTACACTTTCATATAAAATGGCCAAAAATAACCTTATACCATTGCCCACTACAATTATAAACCCCATACATATTTAAAATCACCCTAGGAAACTTCTTAGGGTGTCTTGACAGTGCTATACTGCGATTTCCAGCCCACAATTCAAAAGTGAAATTTCTTAAAGAGACAGTACACTTTCATATAAAATGGCCAAAAATAACCTTATACCATTGCCCACAACAATTATAAACCCCATACATATTTAAAATCACCCTGGGAACCTCCCCAGGGTGTCCTGAAAATGCTATACTGCGATTTCCAGCCCCCAATTCAAAAGTAAAGTTTCTTAAAGAGACAGTACACTTTCATATAAAATGGCCAAAAATAACCTTATACCATTGCCCACTACAATTATAAACCCATACATATTTAAAATCACCCTGGGAACCTTCTTAGGGTGTCTTGACAGTGCTATACTGCGATTTCCAGCCCACAATTCAAAAGTTACGTTCTTAAAGAGACAGAACACTTTCATATAAAATGGCCAAAAATAACCTTATACCATTGCCCACTACAATTATAAACCCCATACATATTTAAAATCACCCTGGGAACCTTCTTAGGGTGTCTTGACAGTGCTATACTGCGATTTCCAGCCCACAATTCAAAAGTGAAATTTCTTAAAGAGACAGTACACTTTCATATAAAATGGCCAAAAACAACTTTATATCATTGCCCACTACAATTATAAACCCCATACATATTTAAAATCATCCTGGGAACCTTCTTAGGGTGTCTTGACAGTGCTATACTGCGATTTCCAGCCCCCAATTCAAAAGTGAAATTTCTTAAAGAGACAGTACACTTTCATATAAAATGGCCAAAAATAACCTTATACCATTGCCCACAACAATTATAAACCCCATACATATTTAAAATCACCCTGGGAACCTTCCCAGGGTGTCTTGACAGTGCTATACTGCGATTTCCAGCCCCCAATTCAAAAGTAAAGTTTCTTAAAGAGACAGTACACTTTCATATAAAATGGCCAAAAATAACCTTATACCATTGCCCACTACAATTATAAACCCCATACATATTTAAAATCACCCTGGGAACCTTCTTAGGGTGTCTTGACAGTGCTATACTGCGATTTCCAGCCCACAATTCAAAAGTGAAATTTCTTAAAGAGACAGTACACTTTCATGTAAAATGGCCAAAAACAACCTTATACCATTGCCCACTACAATTATAAACCCCATATATATTTAAAATCACCCTGGGAACCTCCCCAGGGTGTCCTGAAAATGCTATACTGCGATTTCCAGCCTCCAATTCAAAAGTGAAATTTCTTAAAGAGACAGTACACTTTCATATCAAATGGCCAAAAATAACCTTATACCATTGCCAACTACAATTATAAACCCCATACATATTTAAAATCACCCTGGGAACCTTCTTAGGGTGTCTTGACAGTGCTATACTGCGATTTCCAGCCCACAATTCAAAAGTTAAGTTTTTAAATAGACAGAACACTTTCATATAAAATGGCCAAAAATAACCTTATACCATTGCCCACTACAATTATAAACCCCATACATATTTAAAATCACCCTGGGAACCTTCTTAGGGTGTCTTGACAGTGCTATACTGCGATTTCCAGCCCCCAATTCAAAAGTGAAATTTCTTAAAGAGACAGTACACTTTCATATAAAATGGCCAAAAATAACCTTATACCATTGCCCACAACAATTATAAACCCCATACATATTTAAAATCACCCTGGGAACCTTCCCAGGGTGTCTTGACAGTGCTATACTGCGATTTCCAGCCCCCAATTCAAAAGTAAAGTTTCTTAAAGAGACAGTACACTTTCATATAAAATGGCCAAAAATAACCTTATACCATTGCCCACTACAATTATAAACCCCATACATATTTAAAATCACCCTGGGAACCTTCTTAGGGTGTCTTGACAGTGCTATACTGCGATTTCCAGCCCACAATTCAAAAGTTACGTTCTTAAAGAGACAGTACACTTTCATATAAAATGGCCAAAAATAACCTTATACCATTGCCCACTACAATTATAAACCCCATACATATTTAAAATCACCCTAGGAAACTTCTTAGGGTGTCTTGACAGTGCTATACTGCGATTTCCAGCCCACAATTCAAAAGTGAAATTTCTTAAAGAGACAGTACACTTTCATATAAAATGGCCAAAAATAACCTTATACCATTGCCCACAACAATTATAAACCCCATACATATTTAAAATCACCCTGGGAACCTCCCCAGGGTGTCCTGAAAATGCTATACTGCGATTTCCAGCCCCCAATTCAAAAGTAAAGTTTCTTAAAGAGACAGTACACTTTCATATAAAATGGCCAAAAATAACCTTATACCATTGCCCACTACAATTATAAACCCCATACATATTTAAAATCACCCTGGGAACCTTCTTAGGGTGTCTTGACAGTGCTATACTGCGATTTCCAGCCCCCAATTCAAAAGTGAAATTTCTTAAAGAGACAGTACACTTTCATATAAAATGGCCAAAAATAACCTTATACCATTGCCCACAACAATTATAAACCCCATACATATTTAAAATCACCCTGGGAACCTTCCCAGGGTGTCTTGACAGTGCTATACTGCGATTTCCAGCCCCCAATTCAAAAGTAAAGTTTCTTAAAGAGACAGTACACTTTCATATAAAATGGCCAAAAATAACCTTATACCATTGCCCACTACAATTATAAACCCCATACATATTTAAAATCACCCTGGGAACCTTCTTAGGGTTTCTTGACAGTGCTATACTGCGATTTCCAGCCCCCAATTCAAAAGTAAAATTTCTTAAAGAGACAGTACGCTTTCATATAAAATGGCCAAAAATAATCTTATATCATTGCCCACTACAATTATAAACCCCATATATATTTAAACTCACCCTGAGAACCTCCCCAGGGTGTCCTGAAAATGCTATACTGCGATTTCCAGCCCCCAATTCAAAAGTGAAATTTCTTAAAGAGACAGTACACTTTCATATAAAATGGCCAAAAATAACCTTATACCATTGCCCACTACAATTATAAACCCCATACATATTTAAAATCACCCTGGGAACCTTCTTAGGGTGTCTTGACAGTGCTATACTGCGATTTCCAGCCCACAATTCAAAAGTTACGTTCTTAAAGAGACAGTACACTTTCATATAAAATGGCCAAAAATAACCTTATACCATTGCCCACTACAATTATAAACCCCATACATATTTAAAATCACCCTAGGAAACTTCTTAGGGTGTCTTGACAGTGCTATACTGCGATTTCCAGCCCACAATTCAAAAGTGAAATTTCTTAAAGAGACAGTACACTTTCATATAAAATGGCCAAAAATAACCTTATACCATTGCCCACTACAATTATAAACCCCATACATATTTAAAATCACCCTGGGAACCTTCTTAGGGTGTCTTGACAGTGCTATACTGCGATTTCCAGCCCACAATTCAAAAGTTACGTTCTTAAAGAGACAGAACACTTTCATATAAAATGGCCAAAAATAACCTTATACCATTGCCTACTACAATTATAAACCCCATACATATTTAAAATCACCCTGGGAACCTTCTTAGGGTGTCTTGACAGTGCTATACTGCGATTTCCAGCCCACAATTCAAAAGTGAAATTTCTTAAAGAGACAGTACACTTTCATATAAAATGGCCAAAAACAACCTTATATCATTGCCCACTACAATTATAAACCCCATACATATTTAAAATCATCCTGGGAACCTTCTTAGGGTGTCTTGACAGTGCTATACTGCGATTTCCAGCCCCCAATTCAAAAGTAAAGTTTCTTAAAGAGACAGAACACTTTCATATAAAATGGCCAAAAATAACCTTATACCATTGCCCACTACAATTATAAACCCCATACATATTTAAAATCACCCTGGGAACCTTCTTAGGGTGTCTTGACAGTGCTATACTGCGATTTCCAGCCCACAATTCAAAAGTTACGTTCTTAAAGAGACAGTACACTTTCATATAAAATGGCCAAAAATAACATACCATTGCCCACTACAATTATAAACCCCATACATATTTAAAATCACCCTGGGAACCTTCTTAGGGTGTATGGACAGTGCTATACTGCGATTTCCAGCCCACAATTCAAAAGTGAAATTTCTTAAAGAGACAGTACACTTTCATATAAAATGGCCAAAAACAACCTTATACCATTGCCCACTACAATTATAAACCCCATATATATTTAAAATCACCATGGGAACCTCCCCAGGGTGTCCTGAAAATGCTATACTGCGATTTCCAGCCCCCAATTCAAAAGTGAAATTTCTTAAAGAGACAGTACACTTTCATATAAAATGGCCAAAAATAACCTTATACCATTGCCCACTACAATTATAAACCCCATACAATTTAAAATCACCCTGGGAACCTTCTTAGGGTGTCCTGAAAATGCTATACTGCGATTGCCAGCCCCCAATTCAAAAGTGAAATTTCTTAAAGAGACAGTACACTTTCATATAAAATGGCCAAAAACAGCCTTATACCATTGCCCACTACAATTATAAACCCCATACATATTTAAAATCACCCTGGGAACCTTCTTAGGGTGTCTTGACAGTGCTATACTGCGATTTCCAGCCCACAATTCAAAACTTACGTTCTTAAAGAGACAGTACACTTTCATATAAAATGGCCAAAAATAACCTTATACCATTGCCCACTACAATTATAAACCCCATACATATTTAAAATCACCCTGGGAACCTTCTTAGGGTGTCTTGACAGTGCTATACTGTGATTTCCAGCCCACAATTCAAAAGTGAAATTTCTTAAAGAGACAGTACACTTTCATATAAAATGGCCAAAAACAACCTTATACCATTGCCCACTACAATTATAAACCCCATACATATTTAAAATCACCCTGGGAACCTTCTTAGGGTGTCTTGACAGTGCTATATTGCGATTTCCAGCCCCCAATTCAAAAGTTATGTTTCTTAAAGAGACAATACATTTTCATATAAAATGGCCAAAAATAACCTTATACCATTGCCAACTACAATTATAAACCCCATACATATTTAAAATCACCCTAGGAAACTTCTTAGGGTGTCTTGACAGTGCTATACTGCGATTTCCAGCCCACAATTCAAAAGTGAAATTTCTTAAAGAGACAGTACACTTTCATATAAAATGGCCAAAAATAACCTTATACCATTGCCCACTACAATTATAAACCCCATACATATTTAAAATCACCCTGGGAACCTTCTTAGGGTTTCTTGACAGTGCTATACTGCGATTTCCAGCCCCCAATTCAAAAGTTAAATTTCTTAAAGAGACAGTACGCTTTCATATAAAATGGCCAAAAATAACCTTATACCATTGCCCACTACAATTATAAACCCCATACATATTTAAAATCACCCTGGGAACCTTCTTAGGGTGTCTTGACAGTGCTATACTGCGATTTCCAGCCCACAATTCAAAAGTTACGTTTTTAAATAGACAGAACACTTTCATATAAAATGGCCAAAAATAACCTTATACCATTGCCCACTACAATTATAAACCCCATACATATTTAAAATCACCCTGGGAACCTTCTTAGGGTGTCTTGACAGTGCTATACTGCGATTTCCAGCCCCCAATTCAAAAGTGAAATTTCTTAAAGAGACAGTACACTTTCATATAAAATGGCCAAAAATAACCTTATACCATTGCCCACAACAATTATAAACCCCATACATATTTAAAATCACCCTGGGAACCTTCCCAGGGTGTCTTGACAGTGCTATACTGCGATTTCCAGCCCCCAATTCAAAAGTAAAGTTTCTTAAAGAGACAGTACACTTTCATATAAAATGGCCAAAAATAACCTTATACCATTGCCCACTACAATTATAAACCCCATACATATTTAAAATCACCCTGGGAACCTTCTTAGGGTGTCTTGACAGTGCTATACTGCGATTTCCAGCCCACAATTCAAAAGTTACGTTCTTAAAGAGACAGTACACTTTCATATAAAATGGCCAAAAATAACCTTATACCATTGCCCACTACAATTATAAACCCCATACATATTTAAAATCACCCTAGGAAACTTCTTAGGGTGTCTTGACAGTGCTATACTGCGATTTCCAGCCCACAATTCAAAAGTGAAATTTCTTAAAGAGACAGTACACTTTCATATAAAATGGCCAAAAATAACCTTATACCATTGCCCACAACAATTATAAACCCCATACATATTTAAAATCACCCTGGGAACCTCCCCAGGGTGTCCTGAAAATTCTATACTGCGATTTCCAGCCCCCAATTCAAAAGTAAAGTTTCTTAAAGAGACAGTACACTTTCATATAAAATGGCCAAAAATAACCTTATACCATTGCCCACTACAATTATAAACCCATACATATTTAAAATCACCCTGGGAACCTTCTTAGGGTTTCTTGACAGTGCTATACTGCGATTTCCAGCCCCCAATTCAAAAGTTAAATTTCTTAAAGAGACAGTACGCTTTCATATAAAATGGCCAAAAATAACCTTATACCATTGCCCACTACAATTATAAACCCCATACATATTTAAAATCACCCTGGGAACCTTCTTAGGGTGTCTTGACAGTGCTATACTGCGATTTCCAGCCCACAATTCAAAAGTTACGTTCTTAAAGAGACAGAACACTTTCATATAAAATGGCCAAAAATAACCTTATACCATTGCCCACTACAATTATAAACCCCATACATATTTAAAATCACCCTGGGAACCTTCTTAGGGTGTCTTGACAGTGCTATACTGCGATTTCCAGCCCACAATTCAAAAGTGAAATTTCTTAAAGAGACAGTACACTTTCATATAAAATGGCCAAAAACAACTTTATATCATTGCCCACTACAATTATAAACCCCATACATATTTAAAATCATCCTGGGAACCTTCTTAGGGTGTCTTGACAGTGCTATACTGCGATTTCCAGCCCCCAATTCAAAAGTGAAATTTCTTAAAGAGACAGTACACTTTCATATAAAATGGCCAAAAATAACCTTATACCATTGCCCACAACAATTATAAACCCCATACATATTTAAAATCACCCTGGGAACCTTCCCAGGGTGTCTTGACAGTGCTATACTGCGATTTCCAGCCCCCAATTCAAAAGTAAAGTTTCTTAAAGAGACAGTACACTTTCATATAAAATGGCCAAAAATAACCTTATACCATTGCCCACTACAATTATAAACCCCATACATATTTAAAATCACCCTGGGAACCTTCTTAGGGTGTCTTGACAGTGCTATACTGCGATTTCCAGCCCACAATTCAAAAGTTACGTTCTTAAAGAGACAGTACACTTTCATATAAAATGGCCAAAAATAACCTTCTACCATTGCCCACTACAATTATAAACCCCATACATATTTAAAATCACCCTGGGAACCTTCTTAGGGTGTCTTGACAGTGCTATACTGCGATTTCCAGCCCACAATTCAAAAGTGAAATTTCTTAAAGAGACAGTACACTTTCATGTAAAATGGCCAAAAACAACCTTATACCATTGCCCACTACAATTATAAACCCCATATATATTTAAAATCACCCTGGGAACCTCCCCAGGGTGTCCTGAAAATGCTATACTGCGATTTCCAGCCTCCAATTCAAAAGTGAAATTTCTTAAAGAGACAGTACACTTTCATATAAAATGGCCAAAAATAACCTTATACCATTGCCAACTACAATTATAAACCCCATACATATTTAAAATCACCCTGGGAACCTTCTTAGGGTGTCTTGACAGTGCTATACTGCGATTTCCAGCCCACAATTCAAAAGTTACGTTCTTAAAGAGACAGTACACTTTCATATAAAATGGCCAAAAATAACATACCATTGCCCACTACAATTATAAACCCCATACATATTTAAAATCACCCTGGGAACCTTCTTAGGGTGTCTTGACAGTGCTATACTGCGATTTCCAGCCCACAATTCAAAAGTGAAATTTCTTAAAGAGACAGTACACTTTCATATAAAATGGCCAAAAACAACCTTATACCATTGCCCACTACAATTATAAACCCCATATATATTTAAAATCGCCATGGGAACCTCCCCAGGGTGTCCTGAAAATGCTATACTGCGATTTCCAGCCCCCAATTCAAAAGTGAAATTTCTTAAAGAGACAGTACACTTTCATATAAAATGGCCAAAAATAACCTTATACCATTGCCCACTACAATTATAAACCCCATACAATTTAAAATCACCCTGGGAACCTTCTTAGGGTGTCCTGAAAATGCTATACTGCGATTGCCAGCCCCCAATTCAAAAGTGAAATTTCTTAAAGAGACAGTACACTTTCATATAAAATGGCCAAAAACAGCCTTATACCATTGCCCACTACAATTATAAACCCCATACATATTTAAAATCACCCTGGGAACCTTCTTAGGGTGTCTTGACAGTGCTATACTGCGATTTCCAGCCCACAATTCAAAAGTTACGTTCTTAAAGAGACAGTACACTTTCATATAAAATGGCCAAAAATAACCTTATACCATTGCCCACTACAATTATAAACCCCATACATATTTAAAATCACCCTGGGAACCTTCTTAGGGTGTCTTGACAGTGCTATACTGTGATTTCCAGCCCACAATTCAAAAGTGAAATTTCTTAAAGAGACAGTACACTTTCATATAAAATGGCCAAAAACAACCTTATACCATTGCCCACTACAATTATAAACCCCATACATATTTAAAATCACCCTGGGAACCTTCTTAGGGTGTCTTGACAGTGCTATATTGCGATTTCCAGCCCCCAATTCAAAAGTTATGTTTCTTAAAGAGACAATACATTTTCATATAAAATGGCCAAAAATAACCTTATACCATTGCCAACTACAATTATAAACCCCATACATATTTAAAATCACCCTAGGAAACTTCTTAGGGTGTCTTGACAGTGCTATACTGCGATTTCCAGCCCACAATTCAAAAGTGAAATTTCTTAAAGAGACAGTACACTTTCATATAAAATGGCCAAAAATAACCTTATACCATTGCCCACTACAATTATAAACCCCATACATATTTAAAATCACCCTGGGAACCTTCTTAGGGTTTCTTGACAGTGCTATACTGCGATTTCCAGCCCCCAATTCAAAAGTTAAATTTCTTAAAGAGACAGTACGCTTTCATATAAAATGGCCAAAAATAACCTTATACCATTGCCCACTACAATTATAAACCCCATACATATTTAAAATCACCCTGGGAACCTTCTTAGGGTGTCTTGACAGTGCTATACTGCGATTTCCAGCCCACAATTCAAAAGTTACGTTTTTAAATAGACAGAACACTTTCATATAAAATGGCCAAAAATAACCTTATACCATTGCCCACTACAATTATAAACCCCATACATATTTAAAATCACCCTGGGAACCTTCTTAGGGTGTCTTGACAGTGCTATACTGCGATTTCCAGCCCCCAATTCAAAAGTGAAATTTCTTAAAGAGACAGTACACTTTCATATAAAATGGCCAAAAATAACCTTATACCATTGCCCACAACAATTATAAACCCCATACATATTTAAAATCACCCTGGGAACCTTCCCAGGGTGTCTTGACAGTGCTATACTGCGATTTCCAGCCCCCAATTCAAAAGTAAAGTTTCTTAAAGAGACAGTACACTTTCATATAAAATGGCCAAAAATAACCTTATACCATTGCCCACTACAATTATAAACCCCATACATATTTAAAATCACCCTGGGAACCTTCTTAGGGTGTCTTGACAGTGCTATACTGCGATTTCCAGCCCACAATTCAAAAGTTACGTTCTTAAAGAGACAGTACACTTTCATATAAAATGGCCAAAAATAACCTTATACCATTGCCCACTACAATTATAAACCCCATACATATTTAAAATCACCCTAGGAAACTTCTTAGGGTGTCTTGACAGTGCTATACTGCGATTTCCAGCCCACAATTCAAAAGTGAAATTTCTTAAAGAGACAGTACACTTTCATATAAAATGGCCAAAAATAACCTTATACCATTGCCCACAACAATTATAAACCCCATACATATTTAAAATCACCCTGGGAACCTCCCCAGGGTGTCCTGAAAATGCTATACTGCGATTTCCAGCCCCCAATTCAAAAGTAAAGTTTCTTAAAGAGACAGTACACTTTCATATAAAATGGCCAAAAATAACCTTATACCATTGCCCACTACAATTATAAACCCATACATATTTAAAATCACCCTGGGAACCTTCTTAGGGTGTCTTGACAGTGCTATACTGCGATTTCCAGCCCACAATTCAAAAGTTACGTTCTTAAAGAGACAGAACACTTTCATATAAAATGGCCAAAAATAACCTTATACCATTGCCCACTACAATTATAAACCCCATACATATTTAAAATCACCCTGGGAACCTTCTTAGGGTGTCTTGACAGTGCTATACTGCGATTTCCAGCCCACAATTCAAAAGTGAAATTTCTTAAAGAGACAGTACACTTTCATATAAAATGGCCAAAAACAACTTTATATCATTGCCCACTACAATTATAAACCCCATACATATTTAAAATCATCCTGGGAACCTTCTTAGGGTGTCTTGACAGTGCTATACTGCGATTTCCAGCCCCCAATTCAAAAGTGAAATTTCTTAAAGAGACAGTACACTTTCATATAAAATGGCCAAAAATAACCTTATACCATTGCCCACAACAATTATAAACCCCATACATATTTAAAATCACCCTGGGAACCTTCCCAGGGTGTCTTGACAGTGCTATACTGCGATTTCCAGCCCCCAATTCAAAAGTAAAGTTTCTTAAAGAGACAGTACACTTTCATATAAAATGGCCAAAAATAACCTTATACCATTGCCCACTACAATTATAAACCCCATACATATTTAAAATCACCCTGGGAACCTTCTTAGGGTGTCTTGACAGTGCTATACTGCGATTTCCAGCCCACAATTCAAAAGTGAAATTTCTTAAAGAGACAGTACACTTTCATGTAAAATGGCCAAAAACAACCTTATACCATTGCCCACTACAATTATAAACCCCATATATATTTAAAATCACCCTGGGAACCTCCCCAGGGTGTCCTGAAAATGCTATACTGCGATTTCCAGCCTCCAATTCAAAAGTGAAATTTCTTAAAGAGACAGTACACTTTCATATCAAATGGCCAAAAATAACCTTATACCATTGCCAACTACAATTATAAACCCCATACATATTTAAAATCACCCTGGGAACCTTCTTAGGGTGTCTTGACAGTGCTATACTGCGATTTCCAGCCCACAATTCAAAAGTGAAATTTCTTAAAGACACAGTACACTTTCATATAAAATGGCCAAAAATAACCTTATACCATTGCCCACTACAATTATAAACCCCATACATATTTAAAATCACCCTGGGAACCTTCTTAGGGTTTCTTGACAGTGCTATACTGCGATTTCCAGCCCCCAATTCAAAAGTTAAATTTCTTAAAGAGACAGTACGCTTTCATATAAAATGGCCAAAAATAACCTTATACCATTGCCAATACAATTATAAACCCCATACATATTTAAAATCACCCTGGGAACCTTCTTAGGGTGTCTTGACAGTGCTATACTGCGATTTCCAGCCCACAATTCAAAAGTGACATTTCTTAAAGAGACAGTACACTTTCATATAAAATGGCCAAAAACAACCTTATACCATTGCCCACTACAATTATAAACCCCATACATATTTAAAATCACCCTGGGAACCTTCTTAGGGTGTCTTGACAGTGCTATATTGCGATTTCCAGCCCCCAATTCAAAAGTTATGTTTCTTAATGAGACAATACATTTTCATATAAAATGGCCAAAAATAACCTTATACCATTGCCAACTACAATTATAAACCCCATACATATTTAAAATCACCCTAGGAAACTTCTTAGGGTGTCTTGACAGTGCTATACTGCGATTTCCAGCCCACAATTCAAAAGTGAAATTTCTTAAAGAGACAGTACACTTTCATATAAAATGGCCAAAAATAACCTTATACCATTGCCCACTACAATTATAAACCCCATACATATTTAAAATCACCCTGGGAACCTTCTTAGGGTTTCTTGACAGTGCTATACTGCGATTTCCAGCCCCCAATTCAAAAGTTAAATTTCTTAAAGAGACAGTACGCTTTCATATAAAATGGCCAAAAATAACCTTATACCATTGCCCACTACAATTATAAACCCCATACATATTTAAAATCACCCTGGGAACCTTCTTAGGGTGTCTTGACAGTGCTATACTGCGATTTCCAGCCCACAATTCAAAAGTTACGTTCTTAAATAGACAGAACACTTTCATATAAAATGGCCAAAAATAACCTTATACCATTGCCCACTACAATTATAAACCCCATACATATTTAAAATCACCCTGGGAACCTTCTTAGTGTGTCTTGACAGTGCTATACTGCGATTTCCAGCCCCCAATTCAAAAGTGAAATTTCTTAAAGAGACAGTACACTTTCATATAAAATGGCCAAAAATAACCTTATACCATTGCCCACAACAATTATAAACCCCATACATATTTAAAATCACCCTGGGAACCTTCCCAGGGTGTCTTGACAGTGCTATACTGCGATTTCCAGCCCCCAATTCAAAAGTAAAGTTTCTTAAAGAGACAGTACACTTTCATATAAAATGGCCAAAAATAACCTTATACCATTGCCCACTACAATTATAAACCCCATACATATTTAAAATCACCCTGGGAACCTTCTTAGGGTTTCTTGACAGTGCTATACTGCGATTTCCAGCCCCCAATTCAAAAGTAAAATTTCTTAAAGAGACAGTACACTTTCATATAAAATGGCCAAAAATAACCTTATACCATTGCCCACTACAATTATAAACCCCATATATATTTAAAATCACCCTGGGAACCTCCCCAGGGTGTCCTGAAAATGCTATACTGCGATTTCCAGCCCCCAATTCAAAAGTGAAATTTCTTAAAGAGACAGTACACTTTCATATAAAATGGCCAAAAATAACCTTATACCATTGCCCACTACAATTATAAACCCCATACATATTTAAAATCACCCTGGGAACCTTCTTAGGATGTCTTGACAGTGCTATACTGCGATTTCCAGCCCCCAATTCAAAAGTTACGTTCTTAAAGAGACAGTACACTTTCATATAAAATGGCCAAAAATAACCTTATACCATTGCCCACTACAATTATAAACCCCATACAATTTAAAATCACCCTGGGAACCTTCTTAGGGTGTCCTGAAAATGCTATACTGCGATTGCCAGCCCCCAATTCAAAAGTGAAATTTCTTAAAGAGACAGTACACTTTCATATAAAATGGCCAAAAATAGCCTTATACCATTGCCCACTACAATTATAAACCCCATACATATTTAAAATCACCCTGGGAACCTTCTTCGGGTGTCTTGACAGTGCTATACTGCGATTTCCAGCCCACAATTCAAAAGTTACGTTCTTAAAGAGACAGTACACTTTCATATAAAATGGCCAAAAATAACCTTATACCATTGCCCACTACAATTATAAACCCCATACATATTTAAAATCACCCTGGGAACCTTCTTAGGGTTTCTTGACAGTGCTATACTGCGATTTCCAGCCCCCAATTCAAAAGTAAAAATTTTTAAAGAGACAGTACACTTTCATATAAAATGGCCAAAAATAACCTTATACCATTGCCCACTACAATTATAAACCCCATATATATATTTAAAATCACCCTGGGAACCTCCCCAGGGTGTCCTGAAAATGCTATACTGCGATTTCCAGCCCCCAATTCAAAAGTGAAATTTCTTAAAGAGACAGTACACTTTCATATAAAATGGCCAAAAATAACCTTATACCATTGCCCACTACAATTATAAACCCCATACATATTTAAAATCACCCTGGGAACCTTCTTAGGATGTCTTGACAGTGCTATACTGCGATTTCCAGCCCCCAATTCAAAAGTTACGTTCTTAAAGAGACAGTACACTTTCATATAAAATGGCCAAAAATAACCTTATACCATTGCCCACTACAATTATAAACCCCATACAATTTAAAATCACCCTGGGAACCTTCTTAGGGTGTCCTGAAAATGCTATACTGCGATTGCCAGCCCCCAATTCAAAAGTGAAATTTCTTAAAGAGACAGTACACTTTCATATAAAATGGCCAAAAATAGCCTTATACCATTGCCCACTACAATTATAAACCCCATACATATTTAAAATCACCCTGGGAACCTTCTTCGGGTGTCTTGACAGTGCTATACTGCGATTTCCAGCCCACAATTCAAAAGTTACGTTCTTAAAGAGACAGTACACTTTCATATAAAATGGCCAAAAATAACCTTATACCATTGCCCACTACAATTATAAACCCCATACATATTTAAAATCACCCTAGGAAACTTCTTAGGGTGTCTTGACAGTGCTATACTGCGATTTCCAGCCCACAATTCAAAAGTGAAATTTCTTAAAGAGACAGTACACTTTCATATAAAATGGCCAAAAATAACCTTATACCATTGCCCACAACAATTATAAACCCCATACATATTTAAAATCACCCTGGGAACCTCCCCAGGGTGTCCTGAAAATGCTATACTGCGATTTCCAGCCCCCAATTCAAAAGTAAAGTTTCTTAAAGAGACAGTACACTTTCATATAAAATGGCCAAAAATAACCTTATACCATTGCCCACTACAATTATAAACCCCATACATATTTAAAATCACCCTGGGAACCTTCTTAGGGTGTCTTGACATTGCTATACTGCGATTTCCAGCCCCCAATTCAAAAGTGACATTTCTTAAAGAGACAGTACACTTTCATATAAAATGGCCAAAAATAACCTTATACCATTGCCCACAACAATTATAAACCCCATACATATTTAAAATCACCCTGGGAACCTTCCCAGGGTGTCTTGACAGTGCTATACTGCGATTTCCAGCCCCCAATTCAAAAGTAAAGTTTCTTAAAGAGACAGTACACTTTCATATAAAATGGCCAAAAATAACCTTATACCATTGCCCACTACAATTATAAACCCCATACATATTTAAAATCACCCTGGGAACCTTCTTAGGGTTTCTTGACAGTGCTATACTGCGATTTCCAGCCCCCAATTCAAAAGTAAAATTTCTTAAAGAGACAGTACGCTTTCATATAAAATGGCCAAAAATAATCTTATATCATTGCCCACTACAATTATAAACCCCATATATATTTAAACTCACCCTGGGAACCTCCCCAGGGTGTCCTAAAAATGCTATACTGCGATTTCCAGCCCCCAATTCAAAAGTGAAATTTCTTAAAGAGACAGTACACTTTCATATAAAATGGCCAAAAATAACCTTATACCATTGCCCACTACAATTATAAACCCCATACATATTTAAAATCACCCTGGGAACCTTCTTAGGGTGTCTTGACAGTGCTATACTGCGATTTCCAGCCCACAATTCAAAAGTAAAGTTTCTTAAAGAGACAGTACACTTTCATATAAAATGGCCAAAAATAACCTTATACCATTGCCCACTACAATTATAAACCCCATACATATTTAAAATCACCCTAGGAAACTTCTTAGGGTGTCTTGACAGTGCTATACTGCGATTTCCAGCCCACAATTCAAAAGTGAAATTTCTTAAAGAGACAGTACACTTTCATATAAAATGGCCAAAAATAACCTTATACCATTGCCCACTACAATTATAAACCCCATACATATTTAAAATCACCCTGGGAACCTTCTTAGGGTGTCTTGACAGTGCTATACTGCGATTTCCAGCCCACAATTCAAAAGTTACGTTCTTAAAGAGACAGAACACTTTCATATAAAATGGCCAAAAATAACCTTATACCATTGCCTACTACAATTATAAACCCCATACATATTTAAAATCACCCTGGGAACCTTCTTAGGGTGTCTTGACAGTGCTATACTGCGATTTCCAGCCCACAATTCAAAAGTGAAATTTCTTAAAGAGACAGTACACTTTCATATAAAATGGCCAAAAACAACCTTATATCATTGCCCACTACAATTATAAACCCCATACATATTTAAAATCATCCTGGGAACCTTCTTAGGGTGTCTTGACAGTGCTATACTGCGATTTCCAGCCCCCAATTCAAAAGTAAAGTTTCTTAAAGAGACAGAACACTTTCATATAAAATGGCCAAAAATAACCTTATACCATTGCCCACTACAATTATAAACCCCATACATATTTAAAATCACCCTGGGAACCTTCTTAGGGTGTCTTGACAGTGCTATACTGCGATTTCCAGCCCACAATTCAAAAGTTACGTTCTTAAAGAGACAGTACACTTTCATATAAAATGGCCAAAAATAACATACCATTGCCCACTACAATTATAAACCCCATACATATTTAAAATCACCCTGGGAACCTTCTTAGGGTGTCTTGACAGTGCTATACTGCGATTTCCAGCCCACAATTCAAAAGTGAAATTTCTTAAAGAGACAGTACACTTTCATATAAAATGGCCAAAAACAACCTTATACCATTGCCCACTACAATTATAAACCCCATATATATTTAAAATCACCATGGGAACCTCCCCAGGGTGTCCTGAAAATGCTATACTGCGATTTCCAGCCCCCAATTCAAAAGTGAAATTTCTTAAAGAGACAGTACACTTTCATATAAAATGGCCAAAAATAACCTTATACCATTGCCCACTACAATTATAAACCCCATACAATTTAAAATCACCCTGGGAACCTTCTTAGGGTGTCCTGAAAATGCTATACTGCGATTGCCAGCCCCCAATTCAAAAGTGAAATTTCTTAAAGAGACAGTACACTTTCATATAAAATGGCCAAAAACAGCCTTATACCATTGCCCACTACAATTATAAACCCCATACATATTTAAAATCACCCTGGGAACCTTCTTAGGGTGTCTTGACAGTGCTATACTGCGATTTCCAGCCCACAATTCAAAAGTTACGTTCTTAAAGAGACAGTACACTTTCATATAAAATGGCCAAAAATAACCTTATACCATTGCCCACTACAATTATAAACCCCATACATATTTAAAATCACCCTGGGAACCTTCTTAGGGTGTCTTGACAGTGCTATACTGTGATTTCCAGCCCACAATTCAAAAGTGAAATTTCTTAAAGAGACAGTACACTTTCATATAAAATGGCCAAAAACAACCTTATACCATTGCCCACTACAATTATAAACCCCATACATATTTAAAATCACCCTGGGAACCTTCTTAGGGTGTCTTGACAGTGCTATACTGCGATTTCCAGCCCCCAATTCAAAAGTTAAATTTCTTAAAGAGACAGTACGCTTTCATATAAAATGGCCAAAAATAACCTTATACCATTGCCCACTACAATTATAAACCCCATACATATTTAAAATCACCCTGGGAACCTTCTTAGGGTGTCTTGACAGTGCTATACTGCGATTTCCAGCCCACAATTCAAAAGTTACGTTCTTAAATAGACAGAACACTTTCATATAAAATGGCCAAAAATAACCTTATACCATTGCCCACTACAATTATAAACCCCATACATATTTAAAATCACCCTGGGAACCTTCTTAGGGTGTCTTGACAGTGCTATACTGCGATTTCCAGCCCCCAATTCAAAAGTGAAATTTCTTAAAGAGACAGTACACTTTCATATAAAATGGCCAAAAATAACCTTATACCATTGCCCACAACAATTATAAACCCCATACATATTTAAAATCACCCTGGGAACCTTCCCAGGGTGTCTTGACAGTGCTATACTGCGATTTCCAGCCCCCAATTCAAAAGTAAAGTTTCTTAAAGAGACAGTACACTTTCATATAAAATGGCCAAAAATAACCTTATACCATTGCCCACTACAATTATAAACCCCATACATATTTAAAATCACCCTGGGAACCTCCCCAGGGTGTCCTGAAAATGCTATACTGCGATTTCCAGCCCCCAATTCAAAAGTAAAGTTTCTTAAAGAGACAGTACACTTTCATATAAAATGGCCAAAAATAACCTTATACCATTGCCCACTACAATTATAAACCCATACATATTTAAAATCACCCTGGGAACCTTCTTAGGGTTTCTTGACAGTGCTATACTGCGATTTCCAGCCCCCAATTCAAAAGTTAAATTTCTTAAAGAGACAGTACGCTTTCATATAAAATGGCCAAAAATAACCTTATACCATTGCCCACTACAATTATAAACCCCATACATATTTAAAATCACCCTGGGAACCTTCTTAGGGTGTCTTGACAGTGCTATACTGCGATTTCCAGCCCACAATTCAAAAGTTACGTTCTTAAAGAGACAGAACACTTTCATATAAAATGGCCAAAAATAACCTTATACCATTGCCCACTACAATTATAAACCCCATACATATTTAAAATCACCCTGGGAACCTTCTTAGGGTGTCTTGACAGTGCTATACTGCGATTTCCAGCCCACAATTCAAAAGTGAAATTTCTTAAAGAGACAGTACACTTTCATATAAAATGGCCAAAAACAACTTTATATCATTGCCCACTACAATTATAAACCCCATACATATTTAAAATCATCCTGGGAACCTTCTTAGGGTGTCTTGACAGTGCTATACTGCGATTTCCAGCCCCCAATTCAAAAGTGAAATTTCTTAAAGAGACAGTACACTTTCATATAAAATGGCCAAAAATAACCTTATACCATTGCCCACAACAATTATAAACCCCATACATATTTAAAATCACCCTGGGAACCTTCCCAGGGTGTCTTGACAGTGCTATGCTGCGATTTCCAGCCCCCAATTCAAAAGTAAAGTTTCTTAAAGAGACAGTACACTTTCATATAAAATGGCCAAAAATAACCTTATACCATTGCCCACTACAATTATAAACCCCATACATATTTAAAATCACCCTGGGAACCTTCTTAGGGTGTCTTGACAGTGCTATACTGCGATTTCCAGCCCACAATTCAAAAGTTACGTTCTTAAAGAGACAGTACACTTTCATATAAAATGGCCAAAAATAACCTTCTACCATTGCCCACTACAATTATAAACCCCATACATATTTAAAATCACCCTGGGAACCTTCTTAGGGTGTCTTGACAGTGCTATACTGCGATTTCCAGCCCACAATTCAAAAGTGAAATTTCTTAAAGAGACAGTACACTTTCATGTAAAATGGCCAAAAACAACCTTATACCATTGCCCACTACAATTATAAACCCCATATATATTTAAAATCACCCTGGGAACCTCCCCAGGGTGTCCTGAAAATGCTATACTGCGATTTCCAGCCTCCAATTCAAAAGTGAAATTTCTTAAAGAGACAGTACACTTTCATATAAAATGGCCAAAAATAACCTTATACCATTGCCAACTACAATTATAAACCCCATACATATTTAAAATCACCCTGGGAACCTTCTTAGGGTGTCTTGACAGTGCTATACTGCGATTTCCAGCCCACAATTCAAAAGTGAAATTTCTTAAAGACACAGTACACTTTCATATAAAATGGCCAAAAATAACCTTATACCATTGCCCACTACAATTATAAACCCCATACATATTTAAAATCACCCTGGGAACCTTCTTAGGGTTTCTTGACAGTGCTATACTGCGATTTCCAGCCCCCAATTCAAAAGTTAAATTTCTTAAAGAGACAGTACGCTTTCATATAAAATGGCCAAAAATAACCTTATACCATTGCCCACTACAATTATAAACCCCATACATATTTAAAATCACCCTGGGAACCTTCTTAGGGTGTCTTGACAGTGCTATACTGCGATTTCCAGCCCACAATTCAAAAGTTACGTTCTTAAATAGACAGAACACTTTCATATAAAATGGCCAAAAATAACCTTATACCATTGCCCACTACAATTATAAACCCCATACATATTTAAAATCACCCTGGGAACCTTCTTAGGGTGTCTTGACAGTGCTATACTGCGATTTCCAGCCCCCAATTCAAAAGTGAAATTTCTTAAAGAGACAGTACACTTTCATATAAAATGGCCAAAAATAACCTTATACCATTGCCCACAACAATTATAAACCCCATACATATTTAAAATCACCCTGGGAACCTTCCCAGGGTGTCTTGACAGTGCTATACTGCGATTTCCAGCCCCCAATTCAAAAGTAAAGTTTCTTAAAGAGACAGTACACTTTCATATAAAATGGCCAAAAATAACCTTATACCATTGCCCACTACAATTATAAACCCCATACATATTTAAAATCACCCTGGGAACCTTCTTAGGGTGTATTGACAGTGCTATACTGCGATTTCCAGCCCACAATTCAAAAGTTACGTTCTTAAAGAGACAGTACACTTTCATATAAAATGGCCAAAAATAACCTTATACCATTGCCCACTACAATTATAAACCCCATACATATTTAAAATCACCCTGGGAACCTTCTTAGGGTGTCTTGACAGTGCTATACTGTGATTTCCAGCCCACAATTCAAAAGTGAAATTTCTTAAAGAGACAGTACACTTTCATATAAAATGGCCAAAAACAACCTTATACCATTGCCCACTACAATTATAAACCCCATACATATTTAAAATCACCCTGGGAACCTTCTTAGGGTGTCTTGACAGTGCTATATTGCGATTTCCAGCCCCCAATTCAAAAGTTATGTTTCTTAAAGAGACAATACATTTTCATATAAAATGGCCAAAAATAACCTTATACCATTGCCAACTACAATTATAAACCCCATACATATTTAAAATCACCCTAGGAAACTTCTTAGGGTGTCTTGACAGTGCTATACTGCGATTTCCAGCCCACAATTCAAAAGTGAAATTTCTTAAAGAGACAGTACACTTTCATATAAAATGGCCAAAAATAACCTTATACCATTGCCCACTACAATTATAAACCCCATACATATTTAAAATCACCCTGGGAACCTTCTTAGGGTTTCTTGACAGTGCTATACTGCGATTTCCAGCCCCCAATTCAAAAGTTAAATTTCTTAAAGAGACAGTACGCTTTCATATAAAATGGCCAAAAATAACCTTATACCATTGCCCACTACAATTATAAACCCCATACATATTTAAAATCACCCTGGGAACCTTCTTAGGGTGTCTTGACAGTGCTGTACTGCGATTTCCAGCCCACAATTCAAAAGTTACGTTCTTAAATAGACAGAACACTTTCATATAAAATGGCCAAAAATAACCTTATACCATTGCCCACTACAATTATAAACCCCATACATATTTAAAATCACCCTGGGAACCTTCTTAGGGTGTCTTGACAGTGCTATACTGCGATTTCCAGCCCCCAATTCAAAAGTGAAATTTCTTAAAGAGACAGTACACTTTCATATAAAATGGCCAAAAATAACCTTATACCATTGCCCACAACAATTATAAACCCCATACATATTTAAAATCACCCTGGGAACCTTCCCAGGGTGTCTTGACAGTGCTATACTGCGATTTCCAGCCCCCAATTCAAAAGTAAAGTTTCTTAAAGAGACAGTACACTTTCATATAAAATGGCCAAAAATAACCTTATACCATTGCCCACTACAATTATAAACCCCATACATATTTAAAATCACCCTGGGAACCTTCTTAGGGTGTCTTGACAGTGCTATACTGCGATTTCCAGCCCACAATTCAAAAGTTACGTTCTTAAAGAGACAGTACACTTTCATATAAAATGGCCAAAAATAACCTTATACCATTGCCCACTACAATTATAAACCCCATACATATTTAAAATCACCCTAGGAAACTTCTTAGGGTGTCTTGACAGTGCTATACTGCGATTTCCAGCCCACAATTCAAAAGTGAAATTTCTTAAAGAGACAGTACACTTTCATATAAAATGGCCAAAAATAACCTTATACCATTGCCCACAACAATTTTAAACCCCATACATATTTAAAATCACCCTGGGAACCTCCCCAGGGTGTCCTGAAAATGCTATACTGCGATTTCCAGCCCCCAATTCAAAAGTAAAGTTTCTTAAAGAGACAGTACACTTTCATATAAAATGGCCAAAAATAACCTTATACCATTGCCCACTACAATTATAAACCCATACATATTTAAAATCACCCTGGGAACCTTCTTAGGGTTTCTTGACAGTGCTATACTGCGATTTCCAGCCCCCAATTCAAAAGTTAAATTTCTTAAAGAGACAGTACGCTTTCATATAAAATGGCCAAAAATAACCTTATACCATTGCCCACTACAATTATAAACCCCATACATATTTAAAATCACCCTGGGAACCTTCTTAGGGTGTCTTGACAGTGCTATACTGCGATTTCCAGCCCACAATTCAAAAGTTACGTTCTTAAAGAGACAGAACACTTTCATATAAAATGGCCAAAAATAACCTTATACCATTGCCCACTACAATTATAAACCCCATACATATTTAAAATCACCCTGGGAACCTTCTTAGGGTGTCTTGACAGTGCTATACTGCGATTTCCAGCCCACAATTCAAAAGTGAAATTTCTTAAAGAGACAGTACACTTTCATATAAAATGGCCAAAAACAACTTTATATCATTGCCCACTACAATTATAAACCCCATACATATTTAAAATCATCCTGGGAACCTTCTTAGGGTGTCTTGACAGTGCTATACTGCGATTTCCAGCCCCCAATTCAAAAGTGAAATTTCTTAAAGAGACAGTACACTTTCATATAAAATGGCCAAAAATAACCTTATACCATTGCCCACAACAATTATAAACCCCATACATATTTAAAATCACCCTGGGAACCTTCCCAGGGTGTCTTGACAGTGCTATGCTGCGATTTCCAGCCCCCAATTCAAAAGTAAAGTTTCTTAAAGAGACAGTACACTTTCATATAAAATGGCCAAAAATAACCTTATACCATTGCCCACTACAATTATAAACCCCATACATATTTAAAATCACCCTGGGAACCTTCTTAGGGTGTCTTGACAGTGCTATACTGCGATTTCCAGCCCACAATTCAAAAGTTACGTTGTTAAAGAGACAGTACACTTTCATGTAAAATGGCCAAAAATAACCTTCTACCATTGCCCACTACAATTATAAACCCCATACATATTTAAAATCACCCTGGGAACCTTCTTAGGGTGTCTTGACAGTGCTATACTGCGATTTCCAGCCCACAATTCAAAAGTGAAATTTCTTAAAGAGACAGTACACTTTCATGTAAAATGGCCAAAAACAACCTTATACCATTGCCCACTACAATTATAAACCCCATATATATTTAAAATCACCCTGGGAACCTCCCCAGGGTGTCCTGAAAATGCTATACTGCGATTTCCAGCCTCCAATTCAAAAGTGAAATTTCTTAAAGAGACAGTACACTTTCATATAAAATGGCCAAAAATAACCTTATACCATTGCCAACTACAATTATAAACCCCATACATATTTAAAATCACCCTGGGAACCTTCTTAGGGTGTCTTGACAGTGCTATACTGCGATTTCCAGCCCACAATTCAAAAGTGAAATTTCTTAAAGACACAGTACACTTTCATATAAAATGGCCAAAAATAACCTTATACCATTGCCCACTACAATTATAAACCCCATACATATTTAAAATCACCCTGGGAACCTTCTTAGGGTTTCTTGACAGTGCTATACTGCGATTTCCAGCCCCCAATTCAAAAGTTAAATTTCTTAAAGAGACAGTACGCTTTCATATAAAATGGCCAAAAATAACCTTATACCATTGCCCACTACAATTATAAACCCCATACATATTTAAAATCACCCTGGGAACCTTCTTAGGGTGTCTTGACAGTGCTATACTGCGATTTCCAGCCCACAATTCAAAAGTTACGTTCTTAAATAGACAGAACACTTTCATATAAAATGGCCAAAAATAACCTTATACCATTGCCCACTACAATTATAAACCCCATACATATTTAAAATCACCCTGGGAACCTTCTTAGGGTGTCTTGACAGTGCTATACTGCGATTTCCAGCCCCCAATTCAAAAGTGAAATTTCTTAAAGAGACAGTACACTTTCATATAAAATGGCCAAAAATAACCTTATACCATTGCCCACAACAATTATAAACCCCATACATATTTAAAATCACCCTGGGAACCTTCCCAGGGTGTCTTGACAGTGCTATACTGCGATTTCCAGCCCCCAATTCAAAAGTAAAGTTTCTTAAAGAGACAGTACACTTTCATATAAAATGGCCAAAAATAACCTTATACCATTGCCCACTACAATTATAAACCCCATACATATTTAAAATCACCCTGGGAACCTTCTTAGGGTTTCTTGACAGTGCTATACTGCGATTTCCAGCCCCCAATTCAAAAGTAAAATTTCTTAAAGAGACAGTACGCTTTCATATAAAATGGCCAAAAATAACCTTATACCATTGCCCACTACAATTATAAACCCCATATATATTTAAAATCACCCTGGGAACCTCCCCAGGGTGTCCTGAAAATGCTATACTGTGATTTCCAGCCCCCAATTCAAAAGTGAAATTTCTTAAAGAGACAGTACACTTTCATATAAAATGGCCAAAAATAACCTTATACCATTGCCCACTACAATTATAAACCCCATACATATTTAAAATCACCCTGGGAACCTTCTTAGGATGTCTTGACAGTGCTATACTGCGATTTCCAACCCCCAATTCAAAAGTTACGTTCTTAAAGAGACAGTACACTTTCATATAAACTGGCCAAAAATAACCTTATACCATTGCCCACTACAATTATAAACCCCATACAATTTAAAATCACCCTGGGAACCTTCTTAGGGTGTCCTGAAAATGCTATACTGCGATTTCCAGCCCCCAATTCAAAAGTGAAATTTCTTAAAGAGACAGTACACTTTCATATAAAATGGCCAAAAATAACCTTATACCATTGCCCACTACAATTATAAACCCCATACATATTTAAAATCACCCTGGGAACCTTCTTAGGGTGTCTTGACAGTGCTATACTGCGATTTCCAGCCCACAATTCAAAAGTGAAATTTCTTAAAGGGACAGTACACTTTCATATAAAATGGCCAAAAACAACCTTATACCATTGCCAACTACAATTATAAACCCCATACATATTTAAAATCACCCTAGGAAACTTCTTAGGGTGTCTTGACAGTGCTATACTGCGATTTCCAGCCCCCAATTCAAAAGTGAAATTTCTTAAAGAGACAGTACACTTTCATATAAAATGGCCAAAAATAACCTTATACCATTGCCCACAACAATTATAAACCCCATACATATTTAAAACCACCCTGGGAACCTCCCCAGGGTGTCCTGAAAATGCTATACTGCGATTTCCAGCCCCCAATTCAAAAGTAAAGTTTCTTAAAGAGACAGTACACTTTCATATAAAATGGCCAAAAATAACCTTATACCATTGCCCACTACAATTATAAACCCCATACATATTTAAAATCACCCTGGGAACCTTCTTAGGGTGTCTTGACAGTGCTATACTGCGATTTCCAGCCCCCAATTCAAAAGTGAAATTTCTTAAAGAGACAGTACACTTTCATATAAAATGGCCAAAAATAACCTTATACCATTGCCCACAACAATTATAAACCCCATACATATTTAAAATCACCCTGGGAACCTTCCCAGGGTGTCTTGACAGTGCTATACTGCGATTTCCAGCCCACAATTCAAAAGTGAAATTTCTTAAAGAGACAGTACACTTTCATATAAAATGGCCAAAAATAACCTTATACCATTGCCCACTACAATTATAAACCCCATACATATTTAAAATCACCCTGGGAACCTTCTTAGGGTTTCTTGACAGTGCTATACTGCGATTTCCAGCCCCCAATTCAAAAGTTAAATTTCTTAAAGAGACAGTACGCTTTCATATAAAATGGCCAAAAATAACCTTATACCATTGCCCACTACAATTATAAACCCCATACATATTTAAAATCACCCTGGGAACCTTCTTAGGGTGTCTTGACAGTGCTGTACTGCGATTTCCAGCCCACAATTCAAAAGTTACGTTCTTAAATAGACAGAACACTTTCATATAAAATGGCCAAAAATAACCTTATACCATTGCCCACTACAATTATAAACCCCATACATATTTAAAATCACCCTGGGAACCTTCTTAGGGTGTCTTGACAGTGCTATACTGCGATTTCCAGCCCCCAATTCAAAAGTGAAATTTCTTAAAGAGACAGTACACTTTCATATAAAATGGAAAAAAATAACCTTATACCATTGCCCACAACAATTATAAACCCCATACATATTTAAAATCACCCTGGGAACCTTCCCAGGGTGTCTTGACAGTGCTATACTGCGATTTCCAGCCCCCAATTCAAAAGTAAAGTTTCTTAAAGAGACAGTACACTTTCATATAAAATGGCCAAAAATAACCTTATACCATTGCCCACTACAATTATAAACCCCATACATATTTAAAATCACCCTGGGAACCTTCTTAGGGTGTCTTGACAGTGCTATACTGCGATTTCCAGCCCACAATTCAAAAGTTACGTTCTTAAAGAGACAGTACACTTTCATATAAAATGGCCAAAAATAACCTTATACCATTGCCCACTACAATTATAAACCCCATACATATTTAAAATCACCCTAGGAAACTTCTTAGGGTGTCTTGACAGTGCTATACTGCGATTTCCAGCCCACAATTCAAAAGTGAAATTTCTTAAAGAGACAGTACACTTTCATATAAAATGGCCAAAAATAACCTTATACCATTGCCCACAACAATTTTAAACCCCATACATATTTAAAATCACCCTGGGAACCTCCCCAGGGTGTCCTGAAAATGCTATACTGCGATTTCCAGCCCCCAATTCAAAAGTAAAGTTTCTTAAAGAGACAGTACACTTTCATATAAAATGGCCAAAAATAACCTTATACCATTGCCCACTACAATTATAAACCCATACATATTTAAAATCACCCTGGGAACCTTCTTAGGGTTTCTTGACAGTGCTATACTGCGATTTCCAGCCCCCAATTCAAAAGTTAAATTTCTTAAAGAGACAGTACGCTTTCATATAAAATGGCCAAAAATAACCTTATACCATTGCCCACTACAATTATAAACCCCATACATATTTAAAATCACCCTGGGAACCTTCTTAGGGTGTCTTGACAGTGCTATACTGCGATTTCCAGCCCACAATTCAAAAGTTACGTTCTTAAAGAGACAGAACACTTTCATATAAAATGGCCAAAAATAACCTTATACCATTGCCCACTACAATTATAAACCCCATACATATTTAAAATCACCCTGGGAACCTTCTTAGGGTGTCTTGACAGTGCTATACTGCGATTTCCAGCCCACAATTCAAAAGTGAAATTTCTTAAAGAGACAGTACACTTTCATATAAAATGGCCAAAAACAACTTTATATCATTGCCCACTACAATTATAAACCCCATACATATTTAAAATCATCCTGGGAACCTTCTTAGGGTGTCTTGACAGTGCTATACTGCGATTTCCAGCCCCCAATTCAAAAGTGAAATTTCTTAAAGAGACAGTACACTTTCATATAAAATGGCCAAAAATAACCTTATACCATTGCCCACAACAATTATAAACCCCATACATATTTAAAATCACCCTGGGAACCTTCCCAGGGTGTCTTGACAGTGCTATGCTGCGATTTCCAGCCCCCAATTCAAAAGTAAAGTTTCTTAAAGAGACAGTACACTTTCATATAAAATGGCCAAAAATAACCTTATACCATTGCCCACTACAATTATAAACCCCATACATATTTAAAATCACCCTGGGAACCTTCTTAGGGTGTCTTGACAGTGCTATACTGCGATTTCCAGCCCACAATTCAAAAGTTACGTTCTTAAAGAGACAGTACACTTTCATGTAAAATGGCCAAAAATAACCTTCTACCATTGCCCACTACAATTATAAACCCCATACATATTTAAAATCACCCTGGGAACCTTCTTAGGGTGTCTTGACAGTGCTATACTGCGATTTCCAGCCCACAATTCAAAAGTGAAATTTCTTAAAGAGACAGTACACTTTCATGTAAAATGGCCAAAAACAACCTTATACCATTGCCCACTACAATTATAAACCCCATATATATTTAAAATCACCCTGGGAACCTCCCCAGGGTGTCCTGAAAATGCTATACTGCGATTTCCAGCCTCCAATTCAAAAGTGAAATTTCTTAAAGAGACAGTACACTTTCATATAAAATGGCCAAAAATAACCTTATACCATTGCCAACTACAATTATAAACCCCATACATATTTAAAATCACCCTGGGAACCTTCTTAGGGTGTCTTGACAGTGCTATACTGCGATTTCCAGCCCACAATTCAAAAGTGAAATTTCTTAAAGACACAGTACACTTTCATATAAAATGGCCAAAAATAACCTTATACCATTGCCCACTACAATTATAAACCCCATACATATTTAAAATCACCCTGGGAACCTTCTTAGGGTTTCTTGACAGTGCTATACTGCGATTTCCAGCCCCCAATTCAAAAGTTAAATTTCTTAAAGAGACAGTACGCTTTCATATAAAATGGCCAAAAATAACCTTATACCATTGCCCACTACAATTATAAACCCCATACATATTTAAAATCACCCTGGGAACCTTCTTAGGGTGTCTTGACAGTGCTATACTGCGATTTCCAGCCCACAATTCAAAAGTTACGTTCTTAAATAGACAGAACACTTTCATATAAAATGGCCAAAAATAACCTTATACCATTGCCCACTACAATTATAAACCCCATACATATTTAAAATCACCCTGGGAACCTTCTTAGGGTGTCTTGACAGTGCTATACTGCGATTTCCAGCCCCCAATTCAAAAGTGAAATTTCTTAAAGAGACAGTACACTTTCATATAAAATGGCCAAAAATAACCTTATACCATTGCCCACAACAATTATAAACCCCATACATATTTAAAATCACCCTGGGAACCTTCCCAGGGTGTCTTGACAGTGCTATACTGCGATTTCCAGCCCCCAATTCAAAAGTAAAGTTTCTTAAAGAGACAGTACACTTTCATATAAAATGGCCAAAAATAACCTTATACCATTGCCCACTACAATTATAAACCCCATACATATTTAAAATCACCCTGGGAACCTTCTTAGGGTTTCTTGACAGTGCTATACTGCGATTTCCAGCCCCCAATTCAAAAGTAAAATTTCTTAAAGAGACAGTACGCTTTCATATAAAATGGCCAAAAATAACCTTATACCATTGCCCACTACAATTATAAACCCCATATATATTTAAAATCACCCTGGGAACCTCCCCAGGGTGTCCTGAAAATGCTATACTGTGATTTCCAGCCCCCAATTCAAAAGTGAAATTTCTTAAAGAGACAGTACACTTTCATATAAAATGGCCAAAAATAACCTTATACCATTGCCCACTACAATTATAAACCCCATACATATTTAAAATCACCCTGGGAACCTTCTTAGGATGTCTTGACAGTGCTATACTGCGATTTCCAACCCCCAATTCAAAAGTTACGTTCTTAAAGAGACAGTACACTTTCATATAAACTGGCCAAAAATAACCTTATACCATTGCCCACTACAATTATAAACCCCATACAATTTAAAATCACCCTGGGAACCTTCTTAGGGTGTCCTGAAAATGCTATACTGCGATTTCCAGCCCCCAATTCAAAAGTGAAATTTCTTAAAGAGACAGTACACTTTCATATAAAATGGCCAAAAATAACCTTATACCATTGCCCACTACAATTATGAACCCCATACATATTTAAAATCACCCTGGGAACCTTCTTAGGGTGTCTTGACAGTGCTATACTGCGATTTCCAGCCCACAATTCAAAAGTGAAATTTCTTAAAGGGACAGTACACTTTCATATAAAATGGCCAAAAACAACCTTATACCATTGCCAACTACAATTATAAACCCCATACATATTTAAAATCACCCTAGGAAACTTCTTAGGGTGTCTTGACAGTGCTATACTGCGATTTCCAGCCCCCAATTCAAAAGTGAAATTTCTTAAAGAGACAGTACACTTTCATATAAAATGGCCAAAAATAACCTTATACCATTGCCCACAACAATTATAAACCCCATACATATTTAAAACCACCCTGGGAACCTCCCCAGGGTGTCCTGAAAATGCTATACTGCGATTTCCAGCCCCCAATTCAAAAGTAAAGTTTCTTAAAGAGACAGTACACTTTCATATAAAATGGCCAAAAATAACCTTATACCATTGCCCACTACAATTATAAACCCCATACATATTTAAAATCACCCTGGGAACCTTCTTAGGGTGTCTTGACAGTGCTATACTGCGATTTCCAGCCCCCAATTCAAAAGTGAAATTTCTTAAAGAGACAGTACACTTTCATATAAAATGGCCAAAAATAACCTTATACCATTGCCCACAACAATTATAAACCCCATACATATTTAAAATCACCCTGGGAACCTTCCCAGGGTGTCTTGACAGTGCTATACTGCGATTTCCAGCCCACAATTCAAAAGTGAAATTTCTTAAAGAGACAGTACACTTTCATATAAAATGGCCAAAAACAACCTTATACCATTGCCCACTACAATTATAAACCCCATACATATTTAAAATCACCCTGGGAACCTTCTAAGGATGTCTTGACAGTGCTATACTGCGATTTCCAGCCCCCAATTCAAAAGTTACGTTCTTAAAGAGACAGTACACTTTCATATAAAATGGCCAAAAATAACCTTATACCATTGCCCACTACAATTATAAACCCCATACAATTTAAAATCACCCTGGGAACCTTCTTAGGGTGTCCTGAAAATGCTATACTGCGATTTCCAGCCCCCAATTCAAAAGTGAAATTTCTTAAAGAGACAGTACACTTTCATATAAAATGGCCAAAAATAACCTTATACCATTGCCCACTACAATTATAAACCCCATACATCTTTAAAATCACCCTGGGAACCTTCTTAGGGTGTCTTGACAGTGCTATACTGCGATTTCCAGCCCACAATTCAAAAGTTACGTTCTTAAAGAGACAGAACACTTTCATATAAAATGGCCAAAAATAACCTTATACCATTGCCCACTACAATTATAAACCCCATACATATTTAAAATCACCCTGGGAACCTTCTTAGGGTGTCTTGACAGTGCTATACTGCGATTTCCAGCCCCCAATTCAAAAGTGAAATTTCTTAAAGAGACAGTACACTTTCATATAAAATGGCCAAAAATAACCTTATACCATTGCCCACAACAATTATAAACCCCATACATATTTAAAATCACCCTGGGAACCTTCCCAGGGTGTCTTGACAGTGCTATACTGCGATTTCCAGCCCACAATTCAAAAGTGAAATTTCTTAAAGAGACAGTACACTTTCATATAAAATGGCCAAAAATAACCTTATACCATTGCCCACTACAATTATAAACCCCATACATATTTAAAATCACCCTGGGAACCTTCTTAGGGTGTCTTGACAGTGCTATACTGCGATTTCCAGCCCCCAATTCAAAAGTGAAATTTCTTAAAGAGACAGTACACTTTCATATAAAATGGCCAAAAATAACCTTATACCATTGCCCACAACAATTATAAACCCCATACATATTTAAAATCACCCTGGGAACCTTCCCAGGGTGTCTTGACAGTGCTATACTGCGATTTCCAGCCCACAATTCAAAAGTGAAATTTCTTAACGAGACAGTACACTTTCATATAAAATGGCCAAAAATAACCTTATACCATTGCCCACTACAATTATAAACCCCATACATATTTAAAATCACCCTGGGAACCTTCTTAGGGTGTCTTGACAGTGCTATACTGCGATTTCCAGCCCCCAATTCAAAAGTGAAATTTCTTAAAGAGACAGTACACTTTCATATAAAATGGCCAAAAATAACCTTATACCATTGCCCACAACAATTATAAACCGCATACATATTTAAAATCACCCTGGGAACCTTCCCAGGGTGTCTTGACAGTGCTATACTGCGATTTCCAGCCCACAATTCAAAAGTGAAATTTCTTAAAGAGACAGTACACTTTCATATAAAATGGCCAAAAACAACCTTATACCATTGCCCACTACAATTATAAACCCCATACATATTTAAAATCACCCTGGGAACCTTCTAAGGATGTCTTGACAGTGCTATACTGCGATTTCCAGCCCCCAATTCAAAAGTTACGTTCTTAAAGAGACAGTACACTTTCATATAAAATGGCCAAAAATAACCTTATACCATTGCCCACTACAATTATAAACCCCATACATATTTAAAATCACCCTGGGAACCTTCTTAGGGTGTCTTGACAGTGCTATACTGCGATTTCCAGCCCACAATTCAAAAGTGAAATTTCTTAAAGAGACAGTACACTTTCATATAAAATGGCCAAAAATAACCTTATACCATTGCCCACTACAATTATAAACCCCATACATATTTAAAATCACCCTGGGAACCTTCTTAGGGTGTCTTGACAGTGCTATACTGCGATTTCCAGCCCACAATTCAAAAGTTACGTTCTTAAAGAGACAGTACACTTTCATATAAAATGGCCAAAAATAACCTTATACCATTGCCCACTACAATTATAAACCCCATATATATTTAAAATCACCATGGGAACCTCCCCAGGGTGTCCTGAAAATGCTATACTGCGATTTCCAGCCCCCAATTCAAAAGTGAAATTTCTTAAAGAGACAGTACACTTTCATATAAAATGGCCAAAAATAACCTTATACCATTGCCCACTACAATTATAAACCCCATATATATTTAAAATCACCATGGGAACCTCCCCAGGGTGTCCTGAAAATGCTATACTGCGATTTCCAGCCCCCAATTCAAAAGTGAAATTTCTTAAAGAGACAGTACACTTTCATATAAAATGGCCAAAAATAACCTTATACCATTGCCCACTACAATTATAAACCCCATACATATTTAAAATCACCCTGGGAACCTTCCCAGGGTGTCTTGACAGTGCTATACTGCGATTTCCAGCCCCCAATTCAAAAGTAAAATTTCTTAAAGAGACAGTACGCTTTCATATAAAATGGCCAAAAATAACCTTATACCATTGCCCACTACAATTATAAACCCCATATATATTTAAAATCACCATGGGAACCTCCCCAGGGTGTCCTGAAAATGCTATACTGCGATTTCCAGCCCCCAATTCAAAAGTGAAATTTCTTAAAGAGACAGTACACTTTCATATAAAATGGCCAAAAATAACCTTATACCATTGCCCACTACAATTATAAACCCCATACATATTTAAAATCACCCTGGGAACCTTCTTAGGGTTTCTTGACAGTGCAATACTGCGATTTTCAGTCCCCAATTCAAAAGTTAAGTTCTTAAAGAGACAGTACACTTTCATATAAAATGGCCAAAAATAACCTTATACCATTGCCCACTACAATTATAAACGCCAAACATATTTAAAATCACCCTGGGAACCTTCTAAGGATGTCTTGACAGTGCTATACTGCGATTTCCAGCCCCCAATTCAAAAGTTACGTTCTAAAAGAGACAGTACACTTTCATATAAAATGGCCAAAAATAACCTTATACCATTGCCCACTACAATTATAAACCCCATACAATTTAAAATCACCCTGGGAACCTTCTTAGGGTGTCCTGAAAATGCTATACTGCGATTTCCAGCCCCCAATTCAAAAGTGAAATTTCTTAAAGAGACAGTACACTTTCATATAAAATGGCCAAAAATAACCTTATACCATTGCCCACTACAATTATAAACCCCATACATATTTAAAATCACCCTGGGAACCTTCTTAGGGTGTCTTGACAGTGCTATACTGCGATTTCCAGCCCACAATTCAAAAGTTACGTTCTTAAAGAGACAGTACACTTTCATATAAAATGGCCAAAAATAACCTTATACCATTGCCCACTACAATTATAAACCCCATACATATTTAAAATCACCCTGGGAACCTACCCAGGGTGTCCTGAAAATGCTATACTGCGATTTCCCGCCCCCAATTCAAAAGTAAAGTTTCTTAAAGAGACAGTACACTTTCATATAAAATGGCCAAAAATAACCTTATACCATTGCCCACTACAATTATAAACCCCATACATATTTAAAATCACCCTGGGAACCTTCTTAGGGTTTCTTCACAGTGCTATACTGCGATTTCCAGCCCCCAATTCAAAAGTTAAATTTCTTAAAGAGACAGTACGCTTTCATATAAAATGGCCAAAAATAACCTTATACCATTGCCCACTACAATTATAAACCCCATACATATTTAAAATCACCCTGGGAACCTTCTTAGGGTGTCTTGACAGTGCTATACTGCGATTTCCAGCCCACAATTCAAAAGTTACGTTCTTAAAGAGACAGAACACTTTCATATAAAATGGCCAAAAATAACCTTATACCATTGCCCACTACAATTATAAACCCCATACATATTTAAAATCACCCTGGGAACCTTCTTAGGGTGTCTTGACAGTGATATACTGCGATTTCCAGCCCACAATTCAAAAGTGAAATTTCTTAAGGAGACAGTACACTTTCATATAAAATGGCCAAAAACAACCTTATACCATTGCCCACTACAATTATAAACCCCATACATATTTAAAATCACCCTGGGAACCTTATTAGGGTGTCTTGACACTGCTATACTGCGATTTCCAGCCCCCAATTCAAAAGTTATGTTTCTTAAAGAGACAATACATTTTCATATAAAATGGCCAAAAATAACCTTATACCATTGCCAACTACAATTATAAACCCGATACATATTTAAAATCACCCTAGGAAACTTCTTAGGGTGTCTTGACAGTGCTATACTGCGATTTCCAGCCCACAATTCAAAAGTGAAATTTCTTAAAGAGACAGTACACTTTCATATAAAATGGCCAAAAATAACCTTATACCATTGCCCACAACAATTATAAACCCCATACATATTTAAAATCACCCTGGGAACCTCCCCAGGGTGTCCTGAAAATGCTATACTGCGATTTCCAGCCCCCAATTCAAAAGTAAAGTTTCTTAAAGAGACAGTACACTTTCATATAAAATGGCCAAAAATAACCTTATACCATTGCCCACTACAATTATAAACCCCATACATATTTAAAATCACCCTGGGAACCTTCTTAGGGTTTCTTGACAGTGCTATACTGCGATTTCCAGCCCCCAATTCAAAAGTTAAATTTCTTAAAGAGACAGTACGCTTTCATATAAAATGGCCAAAAATAACCTTATACCATTGCCCACTACAATTATAAACCCCATACATATTTAAAATCACCCTGGGAACCTTCTTAGGGTGTCTTGACAGTGCTATACTGCGATTTCCAGCCCACAATTCAAAAGTTACGTTCTTAAAGAGACAGAACACTTTCATATAAAATGGCCAAAAATAACCTTATACCATTGCCCACTACAATTATAAACCCCATACATATTTAAAATCACCCTGGGAACCTTCTTAGGGTGTCTTGACAGTGCTATACTGCGATTTCCAGCCCCCAATTCAAAAGTGAAATTTCTTAAAGAGACAGTACACTTTCATATAAAATGGCCAAAAATAACCTTATACCATTGCCCACAACAATTATAAACCCCATACATATTTAAAATCACCCTGGGAACCTTCCCAGGGTGTCTTGACAGTGCTATACTGCGATTTCCAGCCCACAATTCAAAAGTGAAATTTCTTAACGAGACAGTACACTTTCATATAAAATGGCCAAAAATAACCTTATACCATTGCCCACTACAATTATAAACCCCATACATATTTAAAATCACCCTGGGAACCTTCTTAGGGTGTCTTGACAGTGCTATACTGCGATTTCCAGCCCCCAATTCAAAAGTGAAATTTCTTAAAGAGACAGTACACTTTCATATAAAATGGCCAAAAATAACCTTATACCATTGCCCACAACAATTATAAACCCCATACATATTTAAAATCACCCTGGGAACCTTCTAAGGATGTCTTGACAGTGCTATACTGCGATTTCCAGCCCCCAATTCAAAAGTTACGTTCTTAAAGAGACAGTACACTTTCATATAAAATGGCCAAAAATAACCTTATACCATTGCCCACTACAATTATAAACCCCATACAATTTAAAATCACCCTGGGAACCTTCTTAGGGTGTCCTGAAAATGCTATACTGCGATTTCCAGCCCCCAATTCAAAAGTGAAATTTCTTAAAGAGACAGTACACTTTCATATAAAATGGCCAAAAATAACCTTATACCATTGCCCACTACAATTATAAACCCCATACATATTTAAAATCACCCTGGGAACCTTCTTAGGGTGTCTTGACAGTGCTATACTGCGATTTCCAGCCCCCAATTCAAAAGTGAAATTTCTTAAAGAGACAGTACACTTTCATATAAAATGGCCAAAAATAACCTTATACCATTGCCCACAACAATTATAAACCCCATACATATTTAAAATCACCCTGGGAACCTTCCCAGGGTGTCTTGACAGTGCTATACTGCGATTTCCAGCCCACAATTCAAAAGTGAAATTTCTTAAAGAGACAGTACACTTTCATATAAAATGGCCAAAAACAACCTTATACCATTGCCCACTACAATTATAAACCCCATACATATTTAAAATCACCCTGGGAACCTTCTAAGGATGTCTTGACAGTGCTATACTGCGATTTCCAGCCCCCAATTCAAAAGTTACGTTCTTAAAGAGACAGTACACTTTCATATAAAATGGCCAAAAATAACCTTATACCATTGCCCACTACAATTATAAACCCCATACATATTTAAAATCACCCTGGGAACCTTCTTAGGGTGTCTTGACAGTGCTATACTGCGATTTCCAGCCCCCAATTCAAAAGTGAAATTTCTTAAAGAGACAGTACACTTTCATATAAAATGGCCAAAAATAACCTTATACCATTGCCCACAACAATTATAAACCCCATACATATTTAAAATCACCCTGGGAACCTTCCCAGGGTGTCTTGACAGTGCTATACTGCGATTTCCAGCCCACAATTCAAAAGTGAAATTTCTTAAAGAGACAGTACACTTTCATATAAAATGGCCAAAAACAACCTTATACCATTGCCCACTACAATTATAAACCCCATACATATTTAAAATCACCCTGGGAACCTTCTAAGGATGTCTTGACAGTGCTATACTGCGATTTCCAGCCCCCAATTCAAAAGTTACGTTCTTAAAGAGACAGTACACTTTCATATAAAATGGCCAAAAATAACCTTATACCATTGCCCACTACAATTATAAACCCCATACAATTTAAAATCACCCTGGGAACCTTCTTAGGGTGTCCTGAAAATGCTATACTGCGATTTCCAGCCCCCAATTCAAAAGTGAAATTTCTTAAAGAGACAGTACACTTTCATATAAAATGGCCAAAAATAACCTTATACCATTGCCCACTACAATTATAAACCCCATACATATTTAAAATCACCCTGGGAACCTTCTTAGGGTGTCTTGACAGTGCTATACTGCGATTTCCAGCCACAATTCAAAAGTTACGTTCTTAAAGAGACAGTACACTTTCATATAAAATGGCCAAACATAACCTTATACCATTGCCCACAACAATTATAAACCCCATACATATTTAAAATCACCCTGGGAACCTTCCCAGGGTGTCTTGACAGTGCTATACTGCGATTTCCAGCCCACAATTCAAAAGTGAAATTTCTTAACGAGACAGTACACTTTCATATAAAATGGCCAAAAATAACCTTATACCATTGCCCACTACAATTATAAACCCCATACATATTTAAAATCACCCTGGGAACCTTCTTAGGGTGTCTTGACAGTGCTATACTGCGATTTCCAGCCCCCAATTCAAAAGTGAAATTTCTTAAAGAGACAGTACACTTTCATATAAAATGGCCAAAAATAACCTTATACCATTGCCCACAACAATTATAAACCCCATACATATTTAAAATCACCCTGGGAACCTTCCCAGGGTGTCTTGACAGTGCAGTACTGCGATTTTCAGTCCCCAATTCAAAAGTTAAGTTCTTAAAGAGACAGTACACTTTCATATAAAATGGCCAAAAATAACCTTATACCATTGCCCACTACAATTATAAACGCCAAACATATTTAAAATCACCCTGGGAACCTTCTAAGGATGTCTTGACAGTGCTATACTGCGATTTCCAGCCCCCAATTCAAAAGTTACGTTCTAAAAGAGACAGTACACTTTCATATAAAATGGCCAAAAATAACCTTATACCATTGCCCACTACAATTATAAACCCCATACAATTTAAAATCACCCTGGGAACCTTCTTAGGGTGTCCTGAAAATGCTATACTGCGATTTCCAGCCCCCAATTCAAAAGTGAAATTTCTTAAAGAGACAGTACACTTTCATATAAAATGGCCAAAAATAACCTTATACCATTGCCCACTACAATTATAAACCCCATACATATTTAAAATCACCCTGGGAACCTTCTTAGGGTGTCTTGACAGTGCTATACTGCGATTTCCAGCCCACAATTCAAAAGTTACGTTCTTAAAGAGACAGTACACTTTCATATAAAATGGCCAAAAATAACCTTATACCATTGCCCACTACAATTATAAACCCCATACATATTTAAAATCACCCTGGGAACCTCCCCAGGGTGTCCTGAAAATGCTATACTGCGATTTCCCGCCCCCAATTCAAAAGTAAAGTTTCTTAAAGAGACAGTACACTTTCATATAAAATGGCCAAAAATAACCTTATACCATTGCCCACTACAATTATAAACCCCATACATATTTAAAATCACCCTGGGAACCTTCTTAGGGTTTCTTCACAGTGCTATACTGCGATTTCCAGCCCCCAATTCAAAAGTTAAATTTCTTAAAGAGACAGTACGCTTTCATATAAAATGGCCAAAAATAACCTTATATCATTGCCCACTACAATTATAAACCCCATACATATTTAAAATCACCCTGGGAACCTTCTTAGGGTGTCTTGACAGTGCTATACTGCGATTTCCAGCCCACAATTCAAAAGTTACGTTCTTAAAGAGACAGAACACTTTCATATAAAATGGCCAAAAATAACCTTATACCATTGCCCACTACAATTATAAACCCCATACATATTTAAAATCACCCTGGGAACCTTCTTAGGGTGTCTTGACAGTGATATACTGCGATTTCCAGCCCACAATTCAAAAGTGAAATTTCTTAAGGAGACAGTACACTTTCATATAAAATGGCCAAAAACAACCTTATACCATTGCCCACTACAATTATAAACCCCATACATATTTAAAATCACCCTGGGAACCTTATTAGGGTGTCTTGACACTGCTATACTGCGATTTCCAGCCCCCAATTCAAAAGTTATGTTTCTTAAAGAGACAATACATTTTCATATAAAATGGCCAAAAATAACCTTATACCATTGCCAACTACAATTATAAACCCGATACATATTTAAAATCACCCTAGGAAACTTCTTAGGGTGTCTTGACAGTGCTATACTGCGATTTCCAGCCCACAATTCAAAAGTGAAATTTCTTAAAGAGACAGTACACTTTCATATAAAATGGCCAAAAATAACCTTATACCATTGCCCACAACAATTATAAACCCCATACATATTTAAAATCACCCTGGGAACCTCCCCAGGGTGTCCTGAAAATGCTATACTGCGATTTCCAGCCCCCAATTCAAAAGTAAAGTTTCTTAAAGAGACAGTACACTTTCATATAAAATGGCCAAAAATAACCTTATACCATTGCCCACTACAATTATAAACCCCATACATATTTAAAATCACCCTGGGAACCTTCTTAGGGTTTCTTGACAGTGCTATACTGCGATTTCCAGCCCCCAATTCAAAAGTTAAATTTCTTAAAGAGACAGTACGCTTTCATATAAAATGGCCAAAAATAACCTTATACCATTGCCCACTACAATTATAAACCCCATACATATTTAAAATCACCCTGGGAACCTTCTTAGGGTGTCTTGACAGTGCTATACTGCGATTTCCAGCCCACAATTCAAAAGTTACGTTCTTAAAGAGACAGAACACTTTCATATAAAATGGCCAAAAATAACCTTATACCATTGCCCACTACAATTATAAACCCCATACATATTTAAAATCACCCTAGGAAACTTCTTAGGGTGTCTTGACAGTGCTATACTGCGATTTCCAGCCCACAATTCAAAAGTGAAATTTCTTAAAGAGACAGTACACTTTCATATAAAATGGCCAAAAATAACCTTATACCATTGCCCACAACAATTATAAACCCCATACATATTTAAAATCACCCTGGGAACCTCCCCAGGGTGTCCTGAAAATGCTATACTGCGATTTCCAGCCCCCAATTCAAAAGTAAAGTTTCTTAAAGAGACAGTACACTTTCATATAAAATGGCCAAAAATAACCTTATACCATTGCCCACTACAATTATAAACCCCATACATATTTAAAATCACCCTGGGAACCTTCTTAGGGTTTCTTGACAGTGCTATACTGCGATTTCCAGCCCCCAATTCAAAAGTTAAATTTCTTAAAGAGACAGTACGCTTTCATATAAAATGGCCAAAAATAACCTTATACCATTGCCCACTACAATTATAAACCCCATACATATTTAAAATCACCCTGGGAACCTTCTTAGGGTGTCTTGACAGTGCTATACTGCGATTTCCAGCCCACAATTCAAAAGTTACGTTCTTAAAGAGACAGAACACTTTCATATAAAATGGCCAAAAATAACCTTATACCATTGCCCACTACAATGATAAACCCCATACATATTTAAAATCACCCTGGGAACCTTCTTAGGGTGTCTTGACAGTGCTATACTGCGATTTCCAGCCCCCAATTCAAAAGTGAAATTTCTTAAAGAGACAGTACACTTTCATATAAAATGGCCAAAAATAACCTTATACCATTGCCCACAACAATTATAAACCCCATACATATTTAAAATCACCCTGGGAACCTTCCCAGGGTGTCTTGACAGTGCTATACTGCGATTTCCAGCCCACAATTCAAAAGTGAAATTTCTTAACGAGACAGTACACTTTCATATAAAATGGCCAAAAATAACCTTATACCATTGCCCACTACAATTATAAACCCCATACATATTTAAAATCACCCTGGGAACCTTCTTAGGGTGTCTTGACAGTGCTATACTGCGATTTCCAGCCCCCAATTCAAAAGTGAAATTTCTTAAAGAGACAGTACACTTTCATATAAAATGGCCAAAAATAACCTTATACCATTGCCCACAACAATTATAAACCCCATACATATTTAAAATCACCCTGGGAACCTTCCCAGGGTGTCTTGACAGTGCTATACTGCGATTTCCAGCCCACAATTCAAAAGTGAAATTTCTTAAAGAGACAGTACACTTTCATATAAAATGGCCAAAAACAACCTTATACCATTGCCCACTACAATTATAAACCCCATACATATTTAAAATCACCCTGGGAACCTTCTAAGGATGTCTTGACAGTGCTATACTGTGATTTCCAGCCCCCAATTCAAAAGTTACGTTCTTAAAGAGACAGTACACTTTCATATAAAATGGCCAAAAATAACCTTATACCATTGCCCACTACAATTATAAACCCCATACAATTTAAAATCACCCTGGGAACCTTCTTAGGGTGTCCTGAAAATGCTATACTGCGATTTCCAGCCCCCAATTCAAAAGTGAAATTTCTTAAAGAGACAGTACACTTTCATATAAAATGGCCAAAAATAACCTTATACCATTGCCCACTACAATTATAAACCCCATACATATTTAAAATCACCCTGGGAACCTTCTTAGGGTGTCTTGACAGTGCTATACTGCGATTTCCAGCCCACAATTCAAAAGTTACGTTCTTAAAGAGACAGTACACTTTCATATAAAATGGCCAAACATAACCTTATACCATTGCCCACAACAATTATAAACCCCATACATATTTAAAATCACCCTGGGAACCTTCCCAGGGTGTCTTGACAGTGCTATACTGCGATTTCCAGCCCACAATTCAAAAGTGAAATTTCTTAACGAGACAGTACGCTTTCATATAAAATGGCCAAAAATAACCTTATACCATTGCCCACTACAATTATAAACCCCATACATATTTAAAATCACCCTGGGAACCTTCTTAGGGTGTCTTGACAGTGCTATACTGCGATTTCCAGCCCCCAATTCAAAAGTGAAATTTCTTAAAGAGACAGTACACTTTCATATAAAATGGCCAAAAATAACCTTATACCATTGCCCACAACAATTATAAACCCCATACATATTTAAAATCACCCTGGGAACCTTCCCAGGGTGTCTTGACAGTGCTATACTGCGATTTCCAGCCCACAATTCAAAAGTGAAATTTCTTAAAGAGACAGTACACTTTCATATAAAATGGCCAAAAACAACCTTATACCATTGCCCACTACAATTATAAACCCCATACATATTTAAAATCACCCTGGGAACCTTCTAAGGATGTCTTGACAGTGCTATACTGCGATTTCCAGCCCCCAATTCAAAAGTTACGTTCTTAAAGAGACAGTACACTTTCATATAAAATGGCCAAAAATAACCTTATACCATTGCCCACTACAATTATAAACCCCATACAATTTAAAATCACCCTGGGAACCTTCTTAGGGTGTCCTGAAAATGCTATACTGCGATTTCCAGCCCCCAATTCAAAAGTGAAATTTCTTAAAGAGACAGTACACTTTCATATAAAATGGCCAAAAATAACCTTATACCATTGCCCACTACAATTATAAACCCCATACATATTTAAAATCACCCTGGGAACCTTCTTAGGGTGTCTTGACAGTGCTATACTGCGATTTCCAGCCACAATTCAAAAGTTACGTTCTTAAAGAGACAGTACACTTTCATATAAAATGGCCAAACATAACCTTATACCATTGCCCACAACAATTATAAACCCCATACATATTTAAAATCACCCTGGGAACCTTCCCAGGGTGTCTTGACAGTGCTATACTGCGATTTCCAGCCCACAATTCAAAAGTGAAATTTCTTAACGAGACAGTACACTTTCATATAAAATGGCCAAAAATAACCTTATACCATTGCCCACTACAATTATAAACCCCATACATATTTAAAATCACCCTGGGAACCTTCTTAGGGTGTCTTGACAGTGCTATACTGCGATTTCCAGCCCCCAATTCAAAAGTGAAATTTCTTAAAGAGACAGTACACTTTCATATAAAATGGCCAAAAATAACCTTATACCATTGCCCACAACAATTATAAACCCCATACATATTTAAAATCACCCTGGGAACCTTCCCAGGGTGTCTTGACAGTGCAGTACTGCGATTTTCAGTCCCCAATTCAAAAGTTAAGTTCTTAAAGAGACAGTACACTTTCATATAAAATGGCCAAAAATAACCTTATACCATTGCCCACTACAATTATAAACGCCAAACATATTTAAAATCACCCTGGGAACCTTCTAAGGATGTCTTGACAGTGCTATACTGCGATTTCCAGCCCCCAATTCAAAAGTTACGTTCTAAAAGAGACAGTACACTTTCATATAAAATGGCCAAAAATAACCTTATACCATTGCCCACTACAATTATAAACCCCATACAATTTAAAATCACCCTGGGAACCTTCTTAGGGTGTCCTGAAAATGCTATACTGCGATTTCCAGCCCCCAATTCAAAAGTGAAATTTCTTAAAGAGACAGTACACTTTCATATAAAATGGCCAAAAATAACCTTATACCATTGCCCACTACAATTATAAACCCCATACATATTTAAAATCACCCTGGGAACCTTCTTAGGGTGTCTTGACAGTGCTATACTGCGATTTCCAGCCCACAATTCAAAAGTTACGTTCTTAAAGAGACAGTACACTTTCATATAAAATGGCCAAAAATAACCTTATACCATTGCCCACTACAATTATAAACCCCATACATATTTAAAATCACCCTGGGAACCTCCCCAGGGTGTCCTGAAAATGCTATACTGCGATTTCCCGCCCCCAATTCAAAAGTAAAGTTTCTTAAAGAGACAGTACACTTTCATATAAAATGGCCAAAAATAACCTTATACCATTGCCCACTACAATTATAAACCCCATACATATTTAAAATCACCCTGGGAACCTTCTTAGGGTTTCTTCACAGTGCTATACTGCGATTTCCAGCCCCCAATTCAAAAGTTAAATTTCTTAAAGAGACAGTACGCTTTCATATAAAATGGCCAAAAATAACCTTATATCATTGCCCACTACAATTATAAACCCCATACATATTTAAAATCACCCTGGGAACCTTCTTAGGGTGTCTTGACAGTGCTATACTGCGATTTCCAGCCCACAATTCAAAAGTTACGTTCTTAAAGAGACAGAACACTTTCATATAAAATGGCCAAAAATAACCTTATACCATTGCCCACTACAATTATAAACCCCATACATATTTAAAATCACCCTGGGAACCTTCTTAGGGTGTCTTGACAGTGATATACTGCGATTTCCAGCCCACAATTCAAAAGTGAAATTTCTTAAGGAGACAGTACACTTTCATATAAAATGGCCAAAAACAACCTTATACCATTGCCCACTACAATTATAAACCCCATACATATTTAAAATCACCCTGGGAACCTTATTAGGGTGTCTTGACACTGCTATACTGCGATTTCCAGCCCCCAATTCAAAAGTTATGTTTCTTAAAGAGACAATACATTTTCATATAAAATGGCCAAAAATAACCTTATACCATTGCCAACTACAATTATAAACCCGATACATATTTAAAATCACCCTAGGAAACTTCTTAGGGTGTCTTGACAGTGCTATACTGCGATTTCCAGCCCACAATTCAAAAGTGAAATTTCTTAAAGAGACAGTACACTTTCATATAAAATGGCCAAAAATAACCTTATACCATTGCCCACAACAATTATAAACCCCATACATATTTAAAATCACCCTGGGAACCTCCCCAGGGTGTCCTGAAAATGCTATACTGCGATTTCCAGCCCCCAATTCAAAAGTAAAGTTTCTTAAAGAGACAGTACACTTTCATATAAAATGGCCAAAAATAACCTTATACCATTGCCCACTACAATTATAAACCCCATACATATTTAAAATCACCCTGGGAACCTTCTTAGGGTTTCTTGACAGTGCTATACTGCGATTTCCAGCCCCCAATTCAAAAGTTAAATTTCTTAAAGAGACAGTACGCTTTCATATAAAATGGCCAAAAATAACCTTATACCATTGCCCACTACAATTATAAACCCCATACATATTTAAAATCACCCTGGGAACCTTCTTAGGGTGTCTTGACAGTGCTATACTGCGATTTCCAGCCCACAATTCAAAAGTTACGTTCTTAAAGAGACAGAACACTTTCATATAAAATGGCCAAAAATAACCTTATACCATTGCCCACTACAATTATAAACCCCATACATATTTAAAATCACCCTAGGAAACTTCTTAGGGTGTCTTGACAGTGCTATACTGCGATTTCCAGCCCACAATTCAAAAGTGAAATTTCTTAAAGAGACAGTACACTTTCATATAAAATGGCCAAAAATAACCTTATACCATTGCCCACAACAATTATAAACCCCATACATATTTAAAATCACCCTGGGAACCTCCCCAGGGTGTCCTGAAAATGCTATACTGCGATTTCCAGCCCCCAATTCAAAAGTAAAGTTTCTTAAAGAGACAGTACACTTTCATATAAAATGGCCAAAAATAACCTTATACCATTGCCCACTACAATTATAAACCCCATACATATTTAAAATCACCCTGGGAACCTTCTTAGGGTTTCTTGACAGTGCTATACTGCGATTTCCAGCCCCCAATTCAAAAGTTAAATTTCTTAAAGAGACAGTACGCTTTCATATAAAATGGCCAAAAATAACCTTATACCATTGCCCACTACAATTATAAACCCCATACATATTTAAAATCACCCTGGGAACCTTCTTAGGGTGTCTTGACAGTGCTATACTGCGATTTCCAGCCCACAATTCAAAAGTTACGTTCTTAAAGAGACAGAACACTTTCATATAAAATGGCCAAAAATAACCTTATACCATTGCCCACTACAATTATAAACCCCATACATATTTAAAATCACCCTGGGAACCTTCTTAGGGTGTCTTGACAGTGCTATACTGCGATTTCCAGCCCCCAATTCAAAAGTGAAATTTCTTAAAGAGACAGTACACTTTCATATAAAATGGCCAAAAATAACCTTATACCATTGCCCACAACAATTATAAACCCCATACATATTTAAAATCACCCTGGGAACCTTCCCAGGGTGTCTTGACAGTGCTATACTGCGATTTCCAGCCCACAATTCAAAAGTGAAATTTCTTAACGAGACAGTACACTTTCATATAAAATGGCCAAAAATAACCTTATACCATTGCCCACTACAATTATAAACCCCATACATATTTAAAATCACCCTGGGAACCTTCTTAGGGTGTCTTGACAGTGCTATACTGCGATTTCCAGCCCCCAATTCAAAAGTGAAATTTCTTAAAGAGACAGTACACTTTCATATAAAATGGCCAAAAATAACCTTATACCATTGCCCACAACAATTATAAACCCCATACATATTTAAAATCACCCTGGGAACCTTCCCAGGGTGTCTTGACAGTGCTATACTGCGATTTCCAGCCCACAATTCAAAAGTGAAATTTCTTAAAGAGACAGTACACTTTCATATAAAATGGCCAAAAACAACCTTATACCATTGCCCACTACAATTATAAACCCCATACATATTTAAAATCACCCTGGGAACCTTCTAAGGATGTCTTGACAGTGCTATACTGTGATTTCCAGCCCCCAATTCAAAAGTTACGTTCTTAAAGAGACAGTACACTTTCATATAAAATGGCCAAAAATAACCTTATACCATTGCCCACTACAATTATAAACCCCATACAATTTAAAATCACCCTGGGAACCTTCTTAGGGTGTCCTGAAAATGCTATACTGCGATTTCCAGCCCCCAATTCAAAAGTGAAATTTCTTAAAGAGACAGTACACTTTCATATAAAATGGCCAAAAATAACCTTATACCATTGCCCACAACAATTATAAACCCCATACATATTTAAAATCACCCTGGGAACCTTCCCAGGGTGTCTTGACAGTGCTATACTGCGATTTCCAGCCCACAATTCAAAAGTGAAATTTCTTAAAGAGACAGTACACTTTCATATAAAATGGCCAAAAACAACCTTATACCATTGCCCACTACAATTATAAACCCCATACATATTTAAAATCACCCTGGGAACCTTCTAAGGATGTCTTGACAGTGCTATACTGCGATTTCCAGCCCCCAATTCAAAAGTTACGTTCTTAAAGAGACAGTACACTTTCATATAAAATGGCCAAAAATAACCTTATACCATTGCCCACTACAATTATAAACCCCATACAATTTAAAATCACCCTGGGAACCTTCTTAGGGTGTCCTGAAAATGCTATACTGCGATTTCCAGCCCCCAATTCAAAAGTGAAATTTCTTAAAGAGACAGTACACTTTCATATAAAATGGCCAAAAACAACCTTATACCATTGCCCACTACAATTATAAACCCCATACATATTTAAAATCACCCTGGGAACCTTCTTAGGGTGTCTTGACAGTGCTATACTGCGATTTCCAGCCCACAATTCAAAAGTTACGTTCTTAAAGAGACAGTACACTTTCATATAAAATGGCCAAACATAACCTTATACCATTGCCCACTACAATTATAAACCCCATACATATTTAAAATCACCCTGGGAACCTTCTTAGGGTGCCTTGACAGTGCTATACTGCGATTTCCAGCCCACAATTCAAAAGTGAAATTTCTTAAAGAGACAGTACACTTTCATATAAAATGGCCAAAAACAACCTTATACCATTGCCCACTACAATTATAAACCCCATATATATTTAAAATCACCCTGGGAACCTCCCCAGGGTGTCCTGAAAATGCTATACTGCGATTTCCAGCCCCCAATTCAAAAGTGAAATTTCTTAAAGAGACAGTACACTTTCATATAAAATGGCCAAAAATAACCTTATACCATTGCCCACTACAATTATAAACCCCATACATATTTAAAATCACCCTGGGAACCTTCTTAGGATGTCTTGACAGTGCTATACTGCGATTTCCAGCCCCCAATTCAAAAGTTACGTTCTTAAAGAGACAGTACACTTTCATATAAAATGGCCAAAAATAACCTTATACCATTGCCCACTACAATTATAAACCCCATACAATTTAAAATCACCCTGGGAACCTTCTTAGGGTGTCCTGAAAATGCTATACTGCGATTGCCAGCCCCCAATTCAAAAGTGAAATTTCTTAAAGAGACAGTACACTTTCATATAAAATGGCCAAAAATAGCCTTATACCATTGCCCACTACAATTATAAACCCCATACATATTTAAAATCACCCTGGGAACCTTCTTAGGGTGTCTTGACAGTGCTATACTGCGATTTCCAGCCCACAATTCAAAAGTTACGTTCTTAAAGAGACAGTACACTTTCATATAAAATGGCCAAAAATAACCTTATACCATTGCCCACTACAATTATAAACCCCATACATATTTAAAATCACCCTGGGAACCTTCTTAGGGTGTCTTGACAGTGCCATACTGCGATTTCCAGCCCCCAATTCAAAAGTTATGTTTCTTAAAGAGACAATACATTTTCATATAAAATGGCCAAAAATAACCTTATACCATTGCCCACTACAATTATAAACCCCATACATATTTAAAATCACCCTGGGAACCTTCTTAGGGTTTCTTGACAGTGCTATACTGCGATTTCCAGCCCCCAATTCAAAAGTGAAATTTCTTAAAGAGACAGTACGCTTTCATATAAAATGGCCAAAAATAACCTTATACCATTGCCCACTACAATTATAAACCCCATACATATTTAAAATCACCCTGGGAACCTTCTTAGGGTGTCTTGACAGTGCTATACTGCGATTTCCAGCCCACAATTCAAAAGTTACGTTCTTAAAGAGACAGAACACTTTCATATAAAATGGCCAAAAATAACCTTATACCATTGCCCACTACAATTATAAACCCCATACATATTTAAAATCACCCTGGGAACCTTCTTAGGGTGTCTTGACAGTGCTATACTGCGATTTCCAGCCCCCAATTCAAAAGTGAAATTTCTTAAAGAGACAGTACACTTTCATATAAAATGGCCAAAAATAACCTTATACCATTGCCCACAACAATTATAAACCCCATACATATTTAAAATCACCCTGGGAACCTTCCCAGGGTGTCTTGACAGTGCTATACTGCGATTTCCAGCCCACAATTCAAAAGTGAAATTTCTTAACGAGACAGTACACTTTCATATAAAATGGCCAAAAATAACCTTATACCATTGCCCACTACAATTATAAACCCCATACATATTTAAAATCACCCTGGGAACCTTCTTAGGGTGTCTTGACAGTGCTATACTGCGATTTCCAGCCCCCAATTCAAAAGTGAAATTTCTTAAAGAGACAGTACACTTTCATATAAAATGGCCAAAAATAACCTTATACCATTGCCCACAACAATTATAAACCCCATACATATTTAAAATCACCCTGGGAACCTTCCCAGGGTGTCTTGACAGTGCTATACTGCGATTTCCAGCCCACAATTCAAAAGTGAAATTTCTTAAAGAGACAGTACACTTTCATATAAAATGGCCAAAAACAACCTTATACCATTGCCCACTACAATTATAAACCCCATACATATTTAAAATCACCCTGGGAACCTTCTAAGGATGTCTTGACAGAGCTATACTGCGATTTCCAGCCCCCAATTCAAAAGTTACGTTCTTAAAGAGACAGTACACTTTCATATAAAATGGCCAAAAATAACCTTATACCATTGCCCACTACAATTATAAACCCCATACAATTTAAAATCACCCTGGGAACCTTCTTAGGGTGTCCTGAAAATGCTATACTGCGATTTCCAGCCCCCAATTCAAAAGTGAAATTTCTTAAAGAGACAGTACACTTTCATATAAAATGGCCAAAAATAACCTTATACCATTGCCCACTACAATTATAAACCCCATACATATTTAAAATCACCCTGGGAACCTTCTTAGGGTGTCTTGACAGTGCTATACTGCGATTTCCAGCCCACAATTCAAAAGTTACGTTCTTAAAGAGACAGTACACTTTCATATAAAATGGCCAAACATAACCTTATACCATTGCCCACAACAATTATAAACCCCATACATATTTAAAATCACCCTGGGAACCTTCCCAGGGTGTCTTGACAGTGCTATACTGCGATTTCCAGCCCACAATTCAAAAGTGAAATTTCTTAACGAGACAGTACGCTTTCATATAAAATGGCCAAAAATAACCTTATACCATTGCCCACTACAATTATAAACCCCATACATATTTAAAATCACCCTGGGAACCTTCTTAGGGTGTCTTGACAGTGCTATACTGCGATTTCCAGCCCCCAATTCAAAAGTGAAATTTCTTAAAGAGACAGTACACTTTCATATAAAATGGCCAAAAATAACCTTATACCATTGCCCACAACAATTATAAACCCCATACATATTTAAAATCACCCTGGGAACCTTCCCAGGGTGTCTTGACAGTGCTATACTGCGATTTCCAGCCCACAATTCAAAAGTGAAATTTCTTAAAGAGACAGTACACTTTCATATAAAATGGCCAAAAACAACCTTATACCATTGCCCACTACAATTATAAACCCCATACATATTTAAAATCACCCTGGGAACCTTCTAAGGATGTCTTGACAGTGCTATACTGCGATTTCCAGCCCCCAATTCAAAAGTTACGTTCTTAAAGAGACAGTACACTTTCATATAAAATGGCCAAAAATAACCTTATACCATTGCCCACTACAATTATAAACCCCATACAATTTAAAATCACCCTGGGAACCTTCTTAGGGTGTCCTGAAAATGCTATACTGCGATTTCCAGCCCCCAATTCAAAAGTGAAATTTCTTAAAGAGACAGTACACTTTCATATAAAATGGCCAAAAACAACCTTATACCATTGCCCACTACAATTATAAACCCCATACATATTTAAAATCACCCTGGGAACCTTCTTAGGGTGTCTTGACAGTGCTATACTGCGATTTCCAGCCCACAATTCAAAAGTTACGTTCTTAAAGAGACAGTACACTTTCATATAAAATGGCCAAACATAACCTTATACCATTGCCCACTACAATTATAAACCCCATACATATTTAAAATCACCCTGGGAACCTTCTTAGGGTGCCTTGACAGTGCTATACTGCGATTTCCAGCCCACAATTCAAAAGTGAAATTTCTTAAAGAGACAGTACACTTTCATATAAAATGGCCAAAAACAACCTTATACCATTGCCCACTACAATTATAAACCCCATATATATTTAAAATCACCCTGGGAACCTCCCCAGGGTGTCCTGAAAATGCTATACTGCGATTTCCAGCCCCCAATTCAAAAGTGAAATTTCTTAAAGAGACAGTACACTTTCATATAAAATGGCCAAAAATAACCTTATACCATTGCCCACTACAATTATAAACCCCATACATATTTAAAATCACCCTGGGAACCTTCTTAGGATGTCTTGACAGTGCTATACTGCGATTTCCAGCCCCCAATTCAAAAGTTACGTTCTTAAAGAGACAGTACACTTTCATATAAAATGGCCAAAAATAACCTTATACCATTGCCCACTACAATTATAAACCCCATACAATTTAAAATCACCCTGGGAACCTTCTTAGGGTGTCCTGAAAATGCTATACTGCGATTGCCAGCCCCCAATTCAAAAGTGAAATTTCTTAAAGAGACAGTACACTTTCATATAAAATGGCCAAAAATAGCCTTATACCATTGCCCACTACAATTATAAACCCCATACATATTTAAAATCACCCTGGGAACCTTCTTAGGGTGTCTTGACAGTGCTATACTGCGATTTCCAGCCCACAATTCAAAAGTTACGTTCTTAAAGAGACAGTACACTTTCATATAAAATGGCCAAAAATAACCTTATACCATTGCCCACTACAATTATAAACCCCATACATATTTAAAATCACCCTGGGAACCTTCTTAGGGTGTCTTGACAGTGCCATACTGCGATTTCCAGCCCCCAATTCAAAAGTTATGTTTCTTAAAGAGACAATACATTTTCATATAAAATGGCCAAAAATAACCTTATACCATTGCCCACTACAATTATAAACCCCATACATATTTAAAATCACCCTGGGAACCTTCTTAGGGTTTCTTGACAGTGCTATACTGCGATTTCCAGCCCCCAATTCAAAAGTGAAATTTCTTAAAGAGACAGTACGCTTTCATATAAAATGGCCAAAAATAACCTTATACCATTGCCCACTACAATTATAAACCCCATACATATTTAAAATCACCCTGGGAACCTTCTTAGGGTGTCTTGACAGTGCTATACTGCGATTTCCAGCCCACAATTCAAAAGTTACGTTCTTAAAGAGACAGAACACTTTCATATAAAATGGCCAAAAATAACCTTATACCATTGCCCACTACAATTATAACCCCATACATATTTAAAATCACCCTGGGAACCTTCTTAGGGTGTCTTGACAGTGCTATACTGCGATTTCCAGCCCCCAATTCAAAAGTGAAATTTCTTAAAGAGACAGTACACTTTCATATAAAATGGCCAAAAATAACCTTATACCATTGCCCACAACAATTATAAACCCCATACATATTTAAAATCACCCTGGGAACCTTCCCAGGGTGTCTTGACAGTGCTATACTGCGATTTCCAGCCCACAATTCAAAAGTGAAATTTCTTAACGAGACAGTACACTTTCATATAAAATGGCCAAAAATAACCTTATACCATTGCCCACTACAATTATAAACCCCATACATATTTAAAATCACCCTGGGAACCTTCTTAGGGTGTCTTGACAGTGCTATACTGCGATTTCCAGCCCCCAATTCAAAAGTGAAATTTCTTAAAGAGACAGTACACTTTCATATAAAATGGCCAAAAATAACCTTATACCATTGCCCACAACAATTATAAACCCCATACATATTTAAAATCACCCTGGGAACCTTCCCAGGGTGTCTTGACAGTGCTATACTGCGATTTCCAGCCCACAATTCAAAAGTGAAATTTCTTAAAGAGACAGTACACTTTCATATAAAATGGCCAAAAACAACCTTATACCATTGCCCACTACAATTATAAACCCCATACATATTTAAAATCACCCTGGGAACCTTCTAAGGATGTCTTGACAGTGCTATACTGCGATTTCCAGCCCCCAATTCAAAAGTTACGTTCTTAAAGAGACAGTACACTTTCATATAAAATGGCCAAAAATAACCTTATACCATTGCCCACTACAATTATAAACCCCATACAATTTAAAATCACCCTGGGAACCTTCTTAGGGTGTCCTGAAAATGCTATACTGCGATTTCCAGCCCCCAATTCAAAAGTGAAATTTCTTAAAGAGACAGTACACTTTCATATAAAATGGCCAAAAATAACCTTATACCATTGCCCACTACAATTATAAACCCCATACATATTTAAAATCACCCTGGGAACCTTCTTAGGGTGTCTTGACAGTGCTATACTGCGATTTCCAGCCCACAATTCAAAAGTTACGTTCTTAAAGAGACAGTACACTTTCATATAAAATGGCCAAACATAACCTTATACCATTGCCCACAACAATTATAAACCCCATACATATTTAAAATCACCCTGGGAACCTTCCCAGGGTGTCTTGACAGTGCTATACTGCGATTTCCAGCCCACAATTCAAAAGTGAAATTTCTTAACGAGACAGTACGCTTTCATATAAAATGGCCAAAAATAACCTTATACCATTGCCCACTACAATTATAAACCCCATACATATTTAAAATCACCCTAGGAACCTTCTTAGGGTGTCTTGACAGTGCTATACTGCGATTTCCAGCCCCCAATTCAAAAGTGAAATTTCTTAAAGAGACAGTACACTTTCATATAAAATGGCCAAAAATAACCTTATACCATTGCCCACAACAATTATAAACCCCATACATATTTAAAATCACCCTGGGAACCTTCCCAGGGTGTCTTGACAGTGCTATACTGCGATTTCCAGCCCACAATTCAAAAGTGAAATTTCTTAAAGAGACAGTACACTTTCATATAAAATGGCCAAAAACAACCTTATACCATTGCCCACTACAATTATAAACCCCATACATATTTAAAATCACCCTGGGAACCTTCTAAGGATGTCTTGACAGTGCTATACTGCGATTTCCAGCCCCCAATTCAAAAGTTACGTTCTTAAAGAGACAGTACACTTTCATATAAAATGGCCAAAAATAACCTTATACCATTGCCCACTACAATTATAAACCCCATACAATTTAAAATCACCCTGGGAACCTTCTTAGGGTGTCCTGAAAATGCTATACTGCGATTTCCAGCCCCCAATTCAAAAGTGAAATTTCTTAAAGAGACAGTACACTTTCATATAAAATGGCCAAAAACAACCTTATACCATTGCCCACTACAATTATAAACCCCATACATATTTAAAATCACCCTGGGAACCTTCTTAGGGTGTCTTGACAGTGCTATACTGCGATTTCCAGCCCACAATTCAAAAGTTACGTTCTTAAAGAGACAGTACACTTTCATATAAAATGGCCAAACATAACCTTATACCATTGCCCACTACAATTATAAACCCCATACATATTTAAAATCACCCTGGGAACCTTCTTAGGGTGCCTTGACAGTGCTATACTGCGATTTCCAGCCCACAATTCAAAAGTGAAATTTCTTAAAGAGACAGTACACTTTCATATAAAATGGCCAAAAACAACCTTATACCATTGCCCACTACAATTATAAACCCCATATATATTTAAAATCACCCTGGGAACCTCCCCAGGGTGTCCTGAAAATGCTATACTGCGATTTCCAGCCCCCAATTCAAAAGTGAAATTTCTTAAAGAGACAGTACACTTTCATATAAAATGGCCAAAAATAACCTTATACCATTGCCCACTACAATTATAAACCCCATACATATTTAAAATCACCCTGGGAACCTTCTTAGGATGTCTTGACAGTGCTATACTGCGATTTCCAGCCCCCAATTCAAAAGTTACGTTCTTAAAGAGACAGTACACTTTCATATAAAATGGCCAAAAATAACCTTATACCATTGCCCACTACAATTATAAACCCCATACAATTTAAAATCACCCTGGGAACCTTCTTAGGGTGTCCTGAAAATGCTATACTGCGATTGCCAGCCCCCAATTCAAAAGTGAAATTTCTTAAAGAGACAGTACACTTTCATATAAAATGGCCAAAAATAGCCTTATACCATTGCCCACTACAATTATAAACCCCATACATATTTAAAATCACCCTGGGAACCTTCTTAGGGTGTCTTGACAGTGCTATACTGCGATTTCCAGCCCACAATTCAAAAGTTACGTTCTTAAAGAGACAGTACACTTTCATATAAAATGGCCAAAAATAACCTTATACCATTGCCCACTACAATTATAAACCCCATACATATTTAAAATCACCCTGGGAACCTTCTAAGGATGTCTTGACAGTGCTATACTGCGATTTCCAGCCCCCAATTCAAAAGTTACGTTCTTAAAGAGACAGTACACTTTCATATAAAATGGCCAAAAATAACCTTATACCATTGCCCACTACAATTATAAACCCCATACAATTTAAAATCACCCTGGGAACCTTCTTAGGGTGTCCTGAAAATGCTATACTGCGATTTCCAGCCCCCAATTCAAAAGTGAAATTTCTTAAAGAGACAGTACACTTTCATATAAAATGGCCAAAAACAACCTTATACCATTGCCCACTACAATTATAAACCCCATACATATTTAAAATCACCCTGGGAACCTTCTAAGGATGTCTTGACAGTGCTATACTGCGATTTCCAGCCCCCAATTCAAAAGTTACGTTCTTAAAGAGACAGTACACTTTCATATAAAATGGCCAAAAATAACCTTATACCATTGCCCACTACAATTATAAACCCCATACAATTTAAAATCACCCTGGGAACCTTCTTAGGGTGTCCTGAAAATGCTATACTGCGTTTTCCAGCCCCCAATTCAAAAGTGAAATTTCTTAAAGAGACAGTACACTTTCATATAAAATGGCCAAAAATAACCTTATACCATTGCCCACTACAATTATAAACCCCATACATATTTAAAATCACCCTGGGAACCTTCTTAGGGTGTCTTGACAGTGCTATACTGCGATTTCCAGCCCACAATTCAAAAGTTACGTTCTTAAAGAGACAGTACACTTTCATATAAAATGGCCAAAAATAACCTTATACCATTGCCCACTACAATTATAAACCCCATACATATTTAAAATCACCCTGGGAACCTTCCCAGGGTGTCTTGACAGTGCTATACTGCGATTTCCAGCCCACAATTCAAAAGTGAAATTTCTTAAAGAGACAGTACACTTTCATATAAAATGGCCAAAAACAACCTTATACCATTGCCCACTACAATTATAAACCCCATACATATTTAAAATCACCCTGGGAACCTTCTAAGGATGTCTTGACAGTGCTATACTGCGATTTCCAGCCCCCAATTCAAAAGTTACGTTCTTAAAGAGACAGTACACTTTCATATAAAATGGCCAAAAATAACCTTATACCATTGCCCACTACAATTATAAACCCCATACAATTTAAAATCACCCTGGGAACCTTCTTAGGGTGTCCTGAAAATGCTATACTGCGATTTCCAGCCCCCAATTCAAAAGTGAAATTTCTTAAAGAGACAGTACACTTTCATATAAAATGGCCAAAAATAACCTTATACCATTGCCCACTACAATTATAAACCCCATACATATTTAAAATCACCCTGGGAACCTTCTTAGGGTGTCTTGACAGTGCTATACTGCGATTTCCAGCCCACAATTCAAAAGTTACGTTCTTAAAGAGACAGAACACTTTCATATAAAATGGCCAAAAATAACCTTATACCATTGCCCACTACAATTATAAACCCCATACATATTTAAAATCACCCTGGGAACCTTCTTAGGGTGTCTTGACAGTGCTATACTGCGATTTCCAGCCCCCAATTCAAAAGTGAAATTTCTTAAAGAGACAGTACACTTTCATATAAAATGGCCAAAAATAACCTTATACCATTGCCCACAACAATTATAAACCCCATACATATTTAAAATCACCCTGGGAACCTTCCCAGGGTGTCTTGACAGTGCTATACTGCGATTTCCAGCCCACAATTCAAAAGTGAAATTTCTTAAAGAGACAGTACACTTTCATATAAAATGGCCAAAAACAACCTTATACCATTGCCCACTACAATTATAAACCCCATACATATTTAAAATCACCCTGGGAACCTTCTAAGGATGTCTTGACAGTGCTATACTGCGATTTCCAGCCCCCAATTCAAAAGTTACGTTCTTAAAGAGACAGTACACTTTCATATAAAATGGCCAAAAATAACCTTATACCATTGCCCACTACAATTATAAACCCCATACAATTTAAAATCACCCTGGGAACCTTCTTAGGGTGTCCTGAAAATGCTATACTGCGATTTCCAGCCCCCAATTCAAAAGTGAAATTTCTTAAAGAGACAGTACACTTTCATATAAAATGGCCAAAAATAACCTTATACCATTGCCCACTACAATTATAAACCCCATACATATTTAAAATCACCCTGGGAACCTTCTTAGGGTGTCTTGACAGTGCTATACTGCGATTTCCAGCCCACAATTCAAAAGTTACGTTCTTAAAGAGACAGTACACTTTCATATAAAATGGCCAAACATAACCTTATACCATTGCCCACAACAATTATAAACCCCATACATATTTAAAATCACCCTGGGAACCTTCCCAGGGTGTCTTGACAGTGCTATACTGCGATTTCCAGCCCACAATTCAAAAGTGAAATTTCTTAACGAGACAGTACACTTTCATATAAAATGGCCAAAAATAACCTTATACCATTGCCCACTACAATTATAAACCCCATACATATTTAAAATCACCCTGGGAACCTTCTTAGGGTGTCTTGACAGTGCTATACTGCGATTTCCAGCCCCCAATTCAAAAGTGAAATTTCTTAAAGAGACAGTACACTTTCATATAAAATGGCCAAAAATAACCTTATACCATTGCCCACAACAATTATAAACCCCATACATATTTAAAATCACCCTGGGAACCTTCCCAGGGTGTCTTGACAGTGCTATACTGCGATTTCCAGCCCCCAATTCAAAAGTAAAATTTCTTAAAGAGACAGTACGCTTTCATATAAAATGGCCAAAAATAACCTTATACCATTGCCCACTACAATTATAAACCCCATATATATTTAAAATCACCATGGGAACCTCCCCAGGGTGTCCTGAAAATGCTATACTGCGATTTCCAGCCCCCAATTCAAAAGTGAAATTTCTTAAAGAGACAGTACACTTTCATATAAAATGGCCAAAAATAACCTTATACCATTGCCCACTACAATTATAAACCCCATACATATTTAAAATCACCCTGGGAACCTTCTTAGGGTTTCTTGACAGTGCAATACTGCGATTTTCAGTCCCCAATTCAAAAGTTAAGTTCTTAAAGAGACAGTACACTTTCATATAAAATGGCCAAAAATAACCTTATACCATTGCCCACTACAATTATAAACGCCAAACATATTTAAAATCACCCTGGGAACCTTCTAAGGATGTCTTGACAGTGCTATACTGCGATTTCCAGCCCCCAATTCAAAAGTTACGTTCTAAAAGAGACAGTACACTTTCATATAAAATGGCCAAAAATAACCTTATACCATTGCCCACTACAATTATAAACCCCATACAATTTAAAATCACCCTGGGAACCTTCTTAGGGTGTCCTGAAAATGCTATACTGCGATTTCCAGCCCCCAATTCAAAAGTGAAATTTCTTAAAGAGACAGTACACTTTCATATAAAATGGCCAAAAATAACCTTATACCATTGCCCACTACAATTATAAACCCCATACATATTTAAAATCACCCTGGGAACCTTCTTAGGGTGTCTTGACAGTGCTATACTGCGATTTCCAGCCCACAATTCAAAAGTTACGTTCTTAAAGAGACAGTACACTTTCATATAAAATGGCCAAAAATAACCTTATACCATTGCCCACTACAATTATAAACCCCATACATATTTAAAATCACCCTGGGAACCTCCCCAGGGTGTCCTGAATATGCTATACTGCGATTTCCCGCCCCCAATTCAAAAGTAAAGTTTCTTAAAGAGACAGTACACTTTCATATAAAATGGCCAAAAATAACCTTATACCATTGCCCACTACAATTATAAACCCCATACATATTTAAAATCACCCTGGGAACCTTCTTAGGGTTTCTTCACAGTGCTATACTGCGATTTCCAGCCCCCAATTCAAAAGTTAAATTTCTTAAAGAGACAGTACGCTTTCATATAAAATGGCCAAAAATAACCTTATACCATTGCCCACTACAATTATAAACCCCATACATATTTAAAATCACCCTGGGAACCTTCTTAGGGTGTCTTGACAGTGCTATACTGCGATTTCCAGCCCACAATTCAAAAGTTACGTTCTTAAAGAGACAGAACACTTTCATATAAAATGGCCAAAAATAACCTTATACCATTGCCCACTACAATTATAAACCCCATACATATTTAAAATCACCCTGGGAACCTTCTTAGGGTGTCTTGACAGTGATATACTGCGATTTCCAGCCCACAATTCAAAAGTGAAATTTCTTAAGGAGACAGTACACTTTCATATAAAATGGCCAAAAACAACCTTATACCATTGCCCACTACAATTATAATCCCCATACATATTTAAAATCACCCTGGGAACCTTATTAGGGTGTCTTGACACTGCTATACTGCGATTTCCAGCCCCCAATTCAAAAGTTATGTTTCTTAAAGAGACAATACATTTTCATATAAAATGGCCAAAAATAACCTTATACCATTGCCAACTACAATTATAAACCCGATACATATTTAAAATCACCCTAGGAAACTTCTTAGGGTGTCTTGACAGTGCTATACTGCGATTTCCAGCCCACAATTCAAAAGTGAAATTTCTTAAAGAGACAGTACACTTTCATATAAAATGGCCAAAAATAACCTTATACCATTGCCCACAACAATTATAAACCCCATACATATTTAAAATCACCCTGGGAACCTCCCCAGGGTGTCCTGAAAATGCTATACTGCGATTTCCAGCCCCCAATTCAAAAGTAAAGTTTCTTAAAGAGACAGTACACTTTCATATAAAATGGCCAAAAATAACCTTATACCATTGCCCACTACAATTATAAACCCCATACATATTTAAAATCACCCTGGGAACCTTCTTAGGGTTTCTTGACAGTGCTATACTGCGATTTCCAGCCCCCAATTCAAAAGTTAAATTTCTTAAAGAGACAGTACGCTTTCATATAAAATGGCCAAAAATAACCTTATACCATTGCCCACTACAATTATAAACCCCATACATATTTAAAATCACCCTGGGAACCTTCTTAGGGTGTCTTGACAGTGCTATACTGCGATTTCCAGCCCACAATTCAAAAGTTACGTTCTTAAAGAGACAGAACACTTTCATATAAAATGGCCAAAAATAATCTTATACCATTGCCCACTACAATTATAAACCCCATACATATTTAAAATCACCCTGGGAACCTTCTTAGGGTGTCTTGACAGTGCTATACTGCGATTTCCAGCCCCCAATTCAAAAGTGAAATTTCTTAAAGAGATAGTACACTTTCATATAAAATGGCCAAAAATAACCTTATACCATTGCCCACAACAATTATAAACCCCATACATATTTAAAATCACCCTGGGAACCTTCCCAGGGTGTCTTGACAGTGCTATACTGCGATTTCCAGCCCACAATTCAAAAGTGAAATTTCTTAACGAGACAGTACACTTTCATATAAAATGGCCAAAAATAACCTTATACCATTGCCCACTACAATTATAAACCCCATACATATTTAAAATCACCCTGGGAACCTTCTTAGGGTGTCTTGACAGTGCTATACTGCGATTTCCAGCCCCCAATTCAAAAGTGAAATTTCTTAAAGAGACAGTACACTTTCATATAAAATGGCCAAAAATAACCTTATACCATTGCCCACAACAATTATAAACCCCATACATATTTAAAATCACCCTGGGAACCTTCCCAGGGTGTCTTGACAGTGCTATACTGCGATTTCCAGCCCACAATTCAAAAGTGAAATTTCTTAAAGAGACAGTACACTTTCATATAAAATGGCCAAAAACAACCTTATACCATTGCCCACTACAATTATAAACCCCATACATATTTAAAATCACCCTGGGAACCTTCTAAGGATGTCTTGACAGTGCTATACTGCGATTTCCAGCCCCCAATTCAAAAGTTACGTTCTTAAAGAGACAGTACACTTTCATATAAAATGGCCAAAAATAACCTTATACCATTGCCCACTACAATTATAAACCCCATACAATTTAAAATCACCCTGGGAACCTTCTTAGGGTGTCCTGAAAATGCTATACTGCGATTTCCAGCCCCCAATTCAAAAGTGAAATTTCTTAAAGAGACAGTACACTTTCATATAAAATGGCCAAAAATAACCTTATACCATTGCCCACTACAATTATAAACCCCATACATATTTAAAATCACCCTGGGAACCTTCTTAGGGTGTCTTGACAGTGCTATACTGCGATTTCCAGCCCACAATTCAAAAGTTACGTTCTTAAAGAGACAGTACACTTTCATATAAAATGGCCAAACATAACCTTATACCATTGCCCACAACAATTATAAACCCCATACATATTTAAAATCACCCTGGGAACCTTCCCAGGGTGTCTTGACAGTGCTATACTGCGATTTCCAGCCCACAATTCAAAAGTGAAATTTCTTAACGAGACAGTACGCTTTCATATAAAATGGCCAAAAATAACCTTATACCATTGCCCACTACAATTATAAACCCCATACATATTTAAAATCACCCTGGGAACCTTCTTAGGGTGTCTTGACAGTGCTATACTGCGATTTCCAGCCCCCAATTCAAAAGTGAAATTTCTTAAAGAGACAGTACACTTTCATATAAAATGGCCAAAAATAACCTTATACCATTGCCCACAACAATTATAAACCCCATACATATTTAAAATCACCCTGGGAACCTTCCCAGGGTGTCTTGACAGTGCTATACTGCGATTTCCAGCCCACAATTCAAAAGTGAAATTTCTTAAAGAGACAGTACACTTTCATATAAAATGGCCAAAAACAACCTTATACCATTGCCCACTACAATTATAAACCCCATACATATTTAAAATCACCCTGGGAACCTTCTAAGGATGTCTTGACAGTGCTATACTGCGATTTCCAGCCCCCAATTCAAAAGTTACGTTCTTAAAGAGACAGTACACTTTCATATAAAATGGCCAAAAATAACCTTATACCATTGCCCACTACAATTATAAACCCCATACAATTTAAAATCACCCTGGGAACCTTCTTAGGGTGTCCTGAAAATGCTATACTGCGATTTCCAGCCCCCAATTCAAAAGTGAAATTTCTTAAAGAGACAGTACACTTTCATATAAAATGGCCAAAAACAACCTTATACCATTGCCCACTACAATTATAAACCCCATACATATTTAAAATCACCCTGGGAACCTTCTTAGGGTGTCTTGACAGTGCTATACTGCGATTTCCAGCCCACAATTCAAAAGTTACGTTCTTAAAGAGACAGTACACTTTCATATAAAATGGCCAAACATAACCTTATACCATTGCCCACTACAATTATAAACCCCATACATATTTAAAATCACCCTGGGAACCTTCTTAGGGTGCCTTGACAGTGCTATACTGCGATTTCCAGCCCACAATTCAAAAGTGAAATTTCTTAAAGAGACAGTACACTTTCATATAAAATGGCCAAAAACAACCTTATACCATTGCCCACTACAATTATAAACCCCATATATATTTAAAATCACCCTGGGAACCTCCCCAGGGTGTCCTGAAAATGCTATACTGCGATTTCCAGCCCCCAATTCAAAAGTGAAATTTCTTAAAGAGACAGTACACTTTCATATAAAATGGCCAAAAATAACCTTATACCATTGCCCACTACAATTATAAACCCCATACATATTTAAAATCACCCTGGGAACCTTCTTAGGATGTCTTGACAGTGCTATACTGCGATTTCCAGCCCCCAATTCAAAAGTTACGTTCTTAAAGAGACAGTACACTTTCATATAAAATGGCCAAAAATAACCTTATACCATTGCCCACTACAATTATAAACCCCATACAATTTAAAATCACCCTGGGAACCTTCTTAGGGTGTCCTGAAAATGCTATACTGCGATTGCCAGCCCCCAATTCAAAAGTGAAATTTCTTAAAGAGACAGTACACTTTCATATAAAATGGCCAAAAATAGCCTTATACCATTGCCCACTACAATTATAAACCCCATACATATTTAAAATCACCCTGGGAACCTTCTTAGGGTGTCTTGACAGTGCTATACTGCGATTTCCAGCCCACAATTCAAAAGTTACGTTCTTAAAGAGACAGTACACTTTCATATAAAATGGCCAAAAATAACCTTATACCATTGCCCACTACAATTATAGACCCCATACATATTTAAAATCACCCTGGGAACCTTCTTAGGGTGTCTTGACAGTGCCATACTGCGATTTCCAGCCCCCAATTCAAAAGTTATGTTTCTTAAAGAGACAATACATTTTCATATAAAATGGCCAAAAATAACCTTATACCATTGCCCACTACAATTATAAACCCCATACATATTTAAAATCACCCTGGGAACCTTCTTAGGGTTTCTTGACAGTGCTATACTGCGATTTCCAGCCCCCAATTCAAAAGTGAAATTTCTTAAAGAGACAGTACGCTTTCATATAAAATGGCCAAAAATAACCTTATACCATTGCCCACTACAATTATAAACCCCATACATATTTAAAATCACCCTGGGAACCTTCTTAGGGTGTCTTGACAGTGCTATACTGCGATTTCCAGCCCACAATTCAAAAGTTACGTTCTTAAAGAGACAGAACACTTTCATATAAAATGGCCAAAAATAACCTTATACCATTGCCCACTACAATTATAAACCCCATACATATTTAAAATCACCCTGGGAACCTTCTTAGGGTGTCTTGACAGTGCTATACTGCGATTTCCAGCCCCCAATTCAAAAGTGAAATTTCTTAAAGAGACAGTACACTTTCATATAAAATGGCCAAAAATAACCTTATACCATTGCCCACAACAATTATAAACCCCATACATATTTAAAATCACCCTGGGAACCTTCCCAGGGTGTCTTGACAGTGCTATACTGCGATTTCCAGCCCACAATTCAAAAGTGAAATTTCTTAACGAGACAGTACACTTTCATATAAAATGGCCAAAAATAACCTTATACCATTGCCCACTACAATTATAAACCCCATACATATTTAAAATCACCCTGGGAACCTTCTTAGGGTGTCTTGACAGTGCTATACTGCGATTTCCAGCCCCCAATTCAAAAGTGAAATTTCTTAAAGAGACAGTACACTTTCATATAAAATGGCCAAAAATAACCTTATACCATTGCCCACAACAATTATAAACCCCATACATATTTAAAATCACCCTGGGAACCTTCCCAGGGTGTCTTGACAGTGCTATACTGCGATTTCCAGCCCACAATTCAAAAGTGAAATTTCTTAAAGAGACAGTACACTTTCATATAAAATGGCCAAAAACAACCTTATACCATTGCCCACTACAATTATAAACCCCATACATATTTAAAATCACCCTGGGAACCTTCTAAGGATGTCTTGACAGTGCTATACTGCGATTTCCAGCCCCCAATTCAAAAGTTACGTTCTTAAAGAGACAGTACACTTTCATATAAAATGGCCAAAAATAACCTTATACCATTGCCCACTACAATTATAAACCCCATACAATTTAAAATCACCCTGGGAACCTTCTTAGGGTGTCCTGAAAATGCTATACTGCGATTTCCAGCCCCCAATTCAAAAGTGAAATTTCTTAAAGAGACAGTACACTTTCATATAAAATGGCCAAAAATAACCTTATACCATTGCCCACTACAATTATAAACCCCATACATATTTAAAATCACCCTGGGAACCTTCTTAGGGTGTCTTGACAGTGCTATACTGCGATTTCCAGCCCACAATTCAAAAGTTACGTTCTTAAAGAGACAGTACACTTTCATATAAAATGGCCAAACATAACCTTATACCATTGCCCACAACAATTATAAACCCCATACATATTTAAAATCACCCTGGGAACCTTCCCAGGGTGTCTTGACAGTGCTATACTGCGATTTCCAGCCCACAATTCAAAAGTGAAATTTCTTAAAGAGACAGTACACTTTCATATAAAATGGCCAAAAACAACCTTATACCATTGCCCACTACAATTATAAACCCCATACATATTTAAAATCACCCTGGGAACCTTCTAAGGATGTCTTGACAGTGCTATACTGCGATTTCCAGCCCCCAATTCAAAAGTTACGTTCTTAAAGAGACAGTACACTTTCATATAAAATGGCCAAAAATAACCTTATACCATTGCCCACTACAATTATAAACCCCATACAATTTAAAATCACCCTGGGAACCTTCTTAGGGTGTCCTGAAAATGCTATACTGCGATTTCCAGCCCCCAATTCAAAAGTGAAATTTCTTAAAGAGACAGTACACTTTCATATAAAATGGCCAAAAATAACCTTATACCATTGCCCACTACAATTATAAACCCCATACATATTTAAAATCACCCTGGGAACCTTCTTAGGGTGTCTTGACAGTGCTATACTGCGATTTCCAGCCCACAATTCAAAAGTTACGTTCTTAAAGAGACAGTACACTTTCATATAAAATGGCCAAACATAACCTTATACCATTGCCCACAACAATTATAAACCCCATACATATTTAAAATCACCCTGGGAACCTTCCCAGGGTGTCTTGACAGTGCTATACTGCGATTTCCAGCCCACAATTCAAAAGTGAAATTTCTTAACGAGACAGTACGCTTTCATATAAAATGGCCAAAAATAACCTTATACCATTGCCCACTACAATTATAAACCCCATACATATTTAAAATCACCCTGGGAACCTTCTTAGGGTGTCTTGACAGTGCTATACTGCGATTTCCAGCCCCCAATTCAAAAGTGAAATTTCTTAAAGAGACAGTACACTTTCATATAAAATGGCCAAAAATAACCTTATACCATTGCCCACAACAATTATAAACCCCATACATATTTAAAATCACCCTGGGAACCTTCCCAGGGTGTCTTGACAGTGCTATACTGCGATTTCCAGCCCACAATTCAAAAGTGAAATTTCTTAAAGAGACAGTACACTTTCATATAAAATGGCCAAAAACAACCTTATACCATTGCCCACTACAATTATAAACCCCATACATATTTAAAATCACCCTGGGAACCTTCTAAGGATGTCTTGACAGTGCTATACTGCGATTTCCAGCCCCCAATTCAAAAGTTACGTTCTTAAAGAGACAGTACACTTTCATATAAAATGGCCAAAAATAACCTTATACCATTGCCCACTACAATTATAAACCCCATACAATTTAAAATCACCCTGGGAACCTTCTTAGGGTGTCCTGAAAATGCTATACTGCGATTTCCAGCCCCCAATTCAAAAGTGAAATTTCTTAAAGAGACAGTACACTTTCATATAAAATGGCCAAAAACAACCTTATACCATTGCCCACTACAATTATAAACCCCATACATATTTAAAATCACCCTGGGAACCTTCTTAGGGTGTCTTGACAGTGCTATACTGCGATTTCCAGCCCACAATTCAAAAGTTACGTTCTTAAAGAGACAGTACACTTTCATATAAAATGGCCAAACATAACCTTATACCATTGCCCACTACAATTATAAACCCCATACATATTTAAAATCACCCTGGGAACCTTCTTAGGGTGCCTTGACAGTGCTATACTGCGATTTCCAGCCCACAATTCAAAAGTGAAATTTCTTAAAGAGACAGTACACTTTCATATAAAATGGCCAAAAACAACCTTATACCATTGCCCACTACAATTATAAACCCCATATATATTTAAAATCACCCTGGGAACCTCCCCAGGGTGTCCTGAAAATGCTATACTGCGATTTCCAGCCCCCAATTCAAAAGTGAAATTTCTTAAAGAGACAGTACACTTTCATATAAAATGGCCAAAAATAACCTTATACCATTGCCCACTACAATTATAAACCCCATACATATTTAAAATCACCCTGGGAACCTTCTTAGGATGTCTTGACAGTGCTATACTGCGATTTCCAGCCCCCAATTCAAAAGTTACGTTCTTAAAGAGACAGTACACTTTCATATAAAATGGCCAAAAATAGCCTTATACCATTGCCCACTACAATTATAAACCCCATACATATTTAAAATCACCCTGGGAACCTTCTTAGGGTGTCTTGACAGTGCTATACTGCGATTTCCAGCCCACAATTCAAAAGTTACGTTCTTAAAGAGACAGTACACTTTCATATAAAATGGCCAAAAATAACCTTATACCATTGCCCACTACAATTATAAACCCCATACATATTTAAAATCACCCTGGGAACCTTCTTAGGGTGTCTTGACAGTGCCATACTGCGATTTCCAGCCCCCAATTCAAAAGTTATGTTTCTTAAAGAGACAATACATTTTCATATAAAATGGCCAAAAATAACCTTATACCATTGCCCACTACAATTATAAACCCCATACATATTTAAAATCACCCTGGGAACCTTCTTAGGGTTTCTTGACAGTGCTATACTGCGATTTCCAGCCCCCAATTCAAAAGTGAAATTTCTTAAAGAGACAGTACGCTTTCATATAAAATGGCCAAAAATAACCTTATACCATTGCCCACTACAATTATAAACCCCATACATATTTAAAATCACCCTGGGAACCTTCTTAGGGTGTCTTGACAGTGCTATACTGCGATTTCCAGCCCACAATTCAAAAGTTACGTTCTTAAAGAGACAGAACACTTTCATATAAAATGTCCAAAAATAACCTTATACCATTGCCCACTACAATTATAAACCCCATACATATTTAAAATCACCCTGGGAACCTTCTTAGGGTGTCTTGACAGTGCTATACTGCGATTTCCAGCCCCCAATTCAAAAGTGAAATTTCTTAAAGAGACAGTACACTTTCATATAAAATGGCCAAAAATAACCTTATACCATTGCCCACAACAATTATAAACCCCATACATATTTAAAATCACCCTGGGAACCTTCCCAGGGTGTCTTGACAGTGCTATACTGCGATTTCCAGCCCCCAATTCAAAAGTAAAGTTTCTTAAAGAGACAGTACACTTTCATATAAAATGGCCAAAAATAACCTTATACCATTGCCCACTACAATTATAAACCCCATATATATTTAAAATCACCCTGGGAACCTCCCCAGGGTGTCCTGAAAATGCTATACTGCGATTTCCAGCCCCCAATTCAAAAGTGAAATTTCTTAAAGAGACAGTACACTTTCATATAAAATGGCCAAAAATAATCTTATACCATTGCCCACTACAATTATAAACCCCATACATATTTAAAATCACCCTGGGAACCTTCTTAGGATGTCTTGACAGTGCTATACTGCGATTTCCAGTCCCCAATTCAAAAGTTACGTTCTTAAAGAGACAGTACACTTTCATATAAAATGGCCAAAAATAACCTTATACCATTGCCCACTACAATTATAAACCCCATACATATTTAAAATCACCCTGGGAACCTTCTTAGGGTGTCCTGAAAATGCTATACTGCGATTTCCAGCCCCCAATTCAAAAGTGAAATTTCTTAAAGAGACAGTACACTTTCATATAAAATGGCCAAAAATAACCTTATACCATTGCCCACTACAATTATAAACCCCATACATATTTAAAATCACCCTGGGAACCTTCTTAGGGTGTCCTGAAAATGCTATACTGCGATTTCCAGCCCCCAATTCAAAAGTGAAATTTCTTAAAGAGACAGTACACTTTCATATAAAATGGCCAAAAATAACCTTATACCATTGCCCACTACAATTATAAACCCCATACATATTTAAAATCACCCTGGGAACCTTCTTAGGGTGTCTTGACAGTGCTATACTGCGATTTCCAGCCCACAATTCAAAAGTGAAATTTCTTAAAGAGACAATACATTTTCATATAAAATGGCCAAAAATAACCTTATACCATTGCCAACTACAATTATAAACCCCATACATATTTAAAATCACCCTAGGAAACTTCTTAGGGTGTCTTGACAGTGCTATACTGCGATTTCCAGCCCACAATTCAAAAGTGAAATTTCTTAAAGAGACAGTACACTTTCATATAAAATGGCCAAAAATAACCTTATACCATTGCCCACAACAATTATAAACCCCATACATATTTAAAATCACCCTGGGAACCTCCCCAGGGTTTCCTGAAAATGCTATACTGCGATTTCCAGCCCCCAATTCAAAAGTAAAGTTTCTTAAAGAGACAGTACACTTTCATATAAAATGGCCAAAAATAACCTTATACCATTGCCCACTACAATTATAAACCCCATACATATTTAAAATCACCCTGGGAACCTTCTTAGGGTTTCTTGACAGTGCTATACTGCGATTTCCAGCCCCCAATTCAAAAGTGAAATTTCTTAAAGAGACAGTACACTTTCATATAAAATGGCCAAAAATAACCTTATACCATTGCCCACTACAATTATAAACCCCATACATATTTAAAATCACCCTGGGAACCTTCTTAGGGTGTCTTGACAGTGCTATACTGCGATTTCCAGCCCACAATTCAAAAGTTACGTTCTTAAAGAGACAGTACACTTTCATATAAAATGGCCAAAAACAACCTTATACCATTGCCCACTACAATTATAAACCCCATACATATTTAAAATCACCCTGGGAACCTTCTTAGGGTGTCTTGACAGTGCCATACTGCGATTTCCAGCCCCCAATTCAAAAGTTATGTTTCTTAAAGAGACAATACATTTTCATATAAAATGGCCAAAAATAACCTTATACCATTGCCCACTACAATTATAAACCCCATACATATTTAAAATCACCCTGGGAACCTTCTTAGGGTTTCTTGACAGTGCTATACTGCGATTTCCAGCCCCCAATTCAAAAGTGAAATTTCTTAAAGAGACAGTACGCTTTCATATAAAATGGCCAAAAATAACCTTATACCATTGCCCACTACAATTATAAACCCCATACATATTTAAAATCACCCTGGGAACCTTCTTAGGGTGTCTTGACAGTGCTATACTGCGATTTCCAGCCCACAATTCAAAAGTTACGTTCTTAAAGAGACAGAACACTTTCATATAAAATGGCCAAAAATAACCTTATACCATTGCCCACTACAATTATAAACCCCATACATATTTAAAATCACCCTGGGAACCTTCTTAGGGTGTCTTGACAGTGCTATACTGCGATTTCCAGCCCCCAATTCAAAAGTGAAATTTCTTAAAGAGACAGTACACTTTCATATAAAATGGCCAAAAATAACCTTATACCATTGCCCACAACAATTATAAACCCCATACATATTTAAAATCACCCTGGGAACCTTCCCAGGGTGTCTTGACAGTGCTATACTGCGATTTCCAGCCCACAATTCAAAAGTGAAATTTCTTAACGAGACAGTACACTTTCATATAAAATGGCCAAAAATAACCTTATACCATTGCCCACTACAATTATAAACCCCATACATATTTAAAATCACCCTGGGAACCTTCTTAGGGTGTCTTGACAGTGCTATACTGCGATTTCCAGCCCCCAATTCAAAAGTGAAATTTCTTAAAGAGACAGTACACTTTCATATAAAATGGCCAAAAATAACCTTATACCATTGCCCACAACAATTATAAACCCCATACATATTTAAAATCACCCTGGGAACCTTCCCAGGGTGTCTTGACAGTGCTATACTGCGATTTCCAGCCCACAATTCAAAAGTGAAATTTCTTAAAGAGACAGTACACTTTCATATAAAATGGCCAAAAACAACCTTATACCATTGCCCACTACAATTATAAACCCCATACATATTTAAAATCACCCTGGGAACCTTCTAAGGATGTCTTGACAGTGCTATACTGCGATTTCCAGCCCCCAATTCAAAAGTTACGTTCTTAAAGAGACAGTACACTTTCATATAAAATGGCCAAAAATAACCTTATACCATTGCCCACTACAATTATAAACCCCATACAATTTAAAATCACCCTGGGAACCTTCTTAGGGTGTCCTGAAAATGCTATACTGCGATTTCCAGCCCCCAATTCAAAAGTGAAATTTCTTAAAGAGACAGTACACTTTCATATAAAATGGCCAAAAATAACCTTATACCATTGCCCACTACAATTATAAACCCCATACATATTTAAAATCACCCTGGGAACCTTCTTAGGGTGTCTTGACAGTGCTATACTGCGATTTCCAGCCCACAATTCAAAAGTTACGTTCTTAAAGAGACAGTACACTTTCATATAAAATGGCCAAACATAACCTTATACCATTGCCCACAACAATTATAAACCCCATACATATTTAAAATCACCCTGGGAACCTTCCCAGGGTGTCTTGACAGTGCTATACTGCGATTTCCAGCCCACAATTCAAAAGTGAAATTTCTTAAAGAGACAGTACACTTTCATATAAAATGGCCAAAAACAACCTTATACCATTGCCCACTACAATTATAAACCCCATACATATTTAAAATCACCCTGGGAACCTTCTAAGGATGTCTTGACAGTGCTATACTGCGATTTCCAGCCCCCAATTCAAAAGTTACGTTCTTAAAGAGACAGTACACTTTCATATAAAATGGCCAAAAATAACCTTATACCATTGCCCACTACAATTATAAACCCCATACAATTTAAAATCACCCTGGGAACCTTCTTAGGGTGTCCTGAAAATGCTATACTGCGATTTCCAGCCCCCAATTGAAAAGTGAAATTTCTTAAAGAGACAGTACACTTTCATATAAAATGGCCAAAAATAACCTTATACCATTGCCCACTACAATTATAAACCCCATACATATTTAAAATCACCCTGGGAACCTTCTTAGGGTGTCTTGACAGTGCTATACTGCGATTTCCAGCCCACAATTCAAAAGTTACGTTCTTAAAGAGACAGTACACTTTCATATAAAATGGCCAAACATAACCTTATACCATTGCCCACAACAATTATAAACCCCATACATATTTAAAATCACCCTGGGAACCTTCCCAGGGTGTCTTGACAGTGCTATACTGCGATTTCCAGCCCACAATTCAAAAGTGAAATTTCTTAACGAGACAGTACGCTTTCATATAAAATGGCCAAAAATAACCTTATACCATTGCCCACTACAATTATAAACCCCATACATATTTAAAATCACCCTGGGAACCTTCTTAGGGTGTCTTGACAGTGCTATACTGCGATTTCCAGCCCCCAATTCAAAAGTGAAATTTCTTAAAGAGACAGTACACTTTCATATAAAATGGCCAAAAATAACCTTATACCATTGCCCACAACAATTATAAACCCCATACATATTTAAAATCACCCTGGGAACCTTCCCAGGGTGTCTTGACAGTGCTATACTGCGATTTCCAGCCCACAATTCAAAAGTGAAATTTCTTAAAGAGACAGTACACTTTCATATAAAATGGCCAAAAACAACCTTATACCATTGCCCACTACAATTATAAACCCCATACATATTTAAAATCACCCTGGGAACCTTCTAAGGATGTCTTGACAGTGCTATACTGCGATTTCCAGCCCCCAATTCAAAAGTTACGTTCTTAAAGAGACAGTACACTTTCATATAAAATGGCCAAAAATAACCTTATACCATTGCCCACTACAATTATAAACCCCATACAATTTAAAATCACCCTGGGAACCTTCTTAGGGTGTCCTGAAAATGCTATACTGCGATTTCCAGCCCCCAATTCAAAAGTGAAATTTCTTAAAGAGACAGTACACTTTCATATAAAATGGCCAAAAACAACCTTATACCATTGCCCACTACAATTATAAACCCCATACATATTTAAAATCACCCTGGGAACCTTCTTAGGGTGTCTTGACAGTGCTATACTGCGATTTCCAGCCCACAATTCAAAAGTTACGTTCTTAAAGAGACAGTACACTTTCATATAAAATGGCCAAACATAACCTTATACCATTGCCCACTACAATTATAAACCCCATACATATTTAAAATCACCCTGGGAACCTTCTTAGGGTGCCTTGACAGTGCTATACTGCGATTTCCAGCCCACAATTCAAAAGTGAAATTTCTTAAAGAGACAGTACACTTTCATATAAAATGGCCAAAAACAACCTTATACCATTGCCCACTACAATTATAAACCCCATATATATTTAAAATCACCCTGGGAACCTCCCCAGGGTGTCCTGAAAATGCTATACTGCGATTTCCAGCCCCCAATTCAAAAGTGAAATTTCTTAAAGAAACAGTACACTTTCATATAAAATGGCCAAAAATAACCTTATACCATTGCCCACTACAATTATAAACCCCATACATATTTAAAATCACCCTGGGAACCTTCTTAGGATGTCTTGACAGTGCTATACTGCGATTTCCAGCCCCCAATTCAAAAGTTACGTTCTTAAAGAGACAGTACACTTTCATATAAAATGGCCAAAAATAACCTTATACCATTGCCCACTACAATTATAAACCCCATACAATTTAAAATCACCCTGGGAACCTTCTTAGGGTGTCCTGAAAATGCTATACTGCGATTGCCAGCCCCCAATTCAAAAGTGAAATTTCTTAAAGAGACAGTACACTTTCATATAAAATGGCCAAAAATAGCCTTATACCATTGCCCACTACAATTATAAACCCCATACATATTTAAAATCACCCTGGGAACCTTCTTAGGGTGTCTTGACAGTGCTATACTGCGATTTCCAGCCCACAATTCAAAAGTTACGTTCTTAAAGAGACAGTACACTTTCATATAAAATGGCCAAAAATAACCTTATACCATTGCCCACTACAATTATAAACCCCATACATATTTAAAATCACCCTGGGAACCTTCTTAGGGTGTCTTGACAGTGCCATACTGCGATTTCCAGCCCCCAATTCAAAAGTTATGTTTCTTAAAGAGACAATACATTTTCATATAAAATGGCCAAAAATAACCTTATACCATTGCCCACTACAATTATAAACCCCATACATATTTAAAATCACCCTGGGAACCTTCTTAGGGTTTCTTGACAGTGCTATACTGCGATTTCCAGCCCCCAATTCAAAAGTGAAATTTCTTAAAGAGACAGTACGCTTTCATATAAAATGGCCAAAAATAACCTTATACCATTGCCCACTACAATTATAAACCCCATACATATTTAAAATCACCCTGGGAACCTTCTTAGGGTGTCTTGACAGTGCTATACTGCGATTTCCAGCCCACAATTCAAAAGTTACGTTCTTAAAGAGACAGAACACTTTCATATAAAATGTCCAAAAATAACCTTATACCATTGCCCACTACAATTATAAACCCCATACATATTTAAAATCACCCTGGGAACCTTCTTAGGGTGTCTTGACAGTGCTATACTGCGATTTCCAGCCCCCAATTCAAAAGTGAAATTTCTTAAAGAGACAGTACACTTTCATATAAAATGGCCAAAAATAACCTTATACCATTGCCCACAACAATTATAAACCCCATACATATTTAAAATCACCCTGGGAACCTTCCCAGGGTGTCTTGACAGTGCTATACTGCGATTTCCAGCCCCCAATTCAAAAGTAAAGTTTCTTAAAGAGACAGTACACTTTCATATAAAATGGCCAAAAATAACCTTATACCATTGCCCACTACAATTATAAACCCCATATATATTTAAAATCACCCTGGGAACCTCCCCAGGGTGTCCTGAAAATGCTATACTGCGATTTCCAGCCCCCAATTCAAAAGTGAAATTTCTTAAAGAGACAGTACACTTTCATATAAAATGGCCAAAAATAATCTTATACCATTGCCCACTACAATTATAAACCCCATACATATTTAAAATCACCCTGGGAACCTTCTTAGGATGTCTTGACAGTGCTATACTGCGATTTCCAGTCCCCAATTCAAAAGTTACGTTCTTAAAGAGACAGTACACTTTCATATAAAATGGCCAAAAATAACCTTATACCATTGCCCACTACAATTATAAACCCCATACATATTTAAAATCACCCTGGGAACCTTCTTAGGGTGTCCTGAAAATGCTATACTGCGATTTCCAGCCCCCAATTCAAAAGTGAAATTTCTTAAAGAGACAGTACACTTTCATATAAAATGGCCAAAAATAACCTTATACCATTGCCCACTACAATTATAAACCCCATACATATTTAAAATCACCCTGGGAACCTTCTTAGGGTGTCCTGAAAATGCTATACTGCGATTTCCAGCCCCCAATTCAAAAGTGAAATTTCTTAAAGAGACAGTACACTTTCATATAAAATGGCCAAAAATAACCTTATACCATTGCCCACTACAATTATAAACCCCATACATATTTAAAATCACCCTGGGAACCTTCTTAGGGTGTCTTGACAGTGCTATACTGCGATTTCCAGCCCACAATTCAAAAGTGAAATTTCTTAAAGAGACAATACATTTTCATATAAAATGGCCAAAAATAACCTTATACCATTGCCAACTACAATTATAAACCCCATACATATTTAAAATCACCCTAGGAAACTTCTTAGGGTGTCTTGACAGTGCTATACTGCGATTTCCAGCCCACAATTCAAAAGTGAAATTTCTTAAAGAGACAGTACACTTTCATATAAAATGGCCAAAAATAACCTTATACCATTGCCCACAACAATTATAAACCCCATACATATTTAAAATCACCCTGGGAACCTCCCCAGGGTTTCCTGAAAATGCTATACTGCGATTTCCAGCCCCCAATTCAAAAGTAAAGTTTCTTAAAGAGACAGTACACTTTCATATAAAATGGCCAAAAATAACCTTATACCATTGCCCACTACAATTATAAACCCCATACATATTTAAAATCACCCTGGGAACCTTCTTAGGGTTTCTTGACAGTGCTATACTGCGATTTCCAGCCCCCAATTCAAAAGTGAAATTTCTTAAAGAGACAGTACACTTTCATATAAAATGGCCAAAAATAACCTTATACCATTGCCCACTACAATTATAAACCCCATACATATTTAAAATCACCCTGGGAACCTTCTTAGGGTGTCTTGACAGTGCTATACTGCGATTTCCAGCCCACAATTCAAAAGTTACGTTCTTAAAGAGACAGTACACTTTCATATAAAATGGCCAAAAACAACCTTATACCATTGCCCACTACAATTATAAACCCCATACATATTTAAAATCACCCTGGGAACCTTCTTAGGGTGTCTTGACAGTGCCATACTGCGATTTCCAGCCCCCAATTCAAAAGTTATGTTTCTTAAAGAGACAATACATTTTCATATAAAATGGCCAAAAATAACCTTATACCATTGCCCACTACAATTATAAACCCCATACATATTTAAAATCACCCTGGGAACCTTCTTAGGGTTTCTTGACAGTGCTATACTGCGATTTCCAGCCCCCAATTCAAAAGTGAAATTTCTTAAAGAGACAGTACGCTTTCATATAAAATGGCCAAAAATAACCTTATACCATTGCCCACTACAATTATAAACCCCATACATATTTAAAATCACCCTGGGAACCTTCTTAGGGTGTCTTGACAGTGCTATACTGCGATTTCCAGCCCACAATTCAAAAGTTACGTTCTTAAAGAGACAGAACACTTTCATATAAAATGGCCAAAAATAACCTTATACCATTGCCCACTACAATTATAAACCCCATACATATTTAAAATCACCCTGGGAACCTTCTTAGGGTGTCTTGACAGTGCTATACTGCGATTTCCAGCCCCCAATTCAAAAGTGAAATTTCTTAAAGAGACAGTACACTTTCATATAAAATGGCCAAAAATAACCTTATACCATTGCCCACAACAATTATAAACCCCATACATATTTAAAATCACCCTGGGAACCTTCCCAGGGTGTCTTGACAGTGCTATACTGCGATTTCCAGCCCCCAATTCAAAAGTAAAGTTTCTTAAAGAGACAGTACACTTTCATATAAAATGGCCAAAAATAACCTTATACCATTGCCCACTACAATTATAAACCCCATACATATTTAAAATCACCCTGGGAACCTTCTTAGGGTTTCTTGACAGTGCTATACTGCGATTTCCAGCCTCCAATTCAAAAGTAAAATTTCTTAAAGAGACAGTACACTTTCATATAAAATGGCCAAAAATAACCTTATACCATTGCCCACTACAATTATAAACCCCATATATATTTAAAATCACCCTGGGAACCTCCCCAGGGTGTCCTGAAAATGCTATACTGCGATTTCCAGGCCCCAATTCAAAAGTGAAATTTCTTAAAGAGACAGTACACTTTCATATAAAATGGCCAAAAATAATCTTATACCATTGCCCACTACAATTATAAACCCCATACATATTTAAAATCACCCTGGGAACCTTCTTAGGATGTCTTGACAGTGCTATACTGCGATTTCCAGTCCCCAATTCAAAAGTTACGTTCTTAAAGAGACAGTACACTTTCATATAAAATGGCCAAAAATAACCTTATACCATTGCCCACTACAATTATAAACCCCATACAATTTAAAATCACCCTGGGAACCTTCTTAGGGTGTCCTGAAAATGCTATACTGCGATTTCCAGCCCCCAATTCAAAAGTGAAATTTCTTAAAGAGACAGTACACTTTCATATAAAATGGCCAAAAATAACCTTATACCATTGCCCACTACAATTATAAACCCCATACATATTTAAAATCACCCTGGGAACCTTCTTAGGGTGTCTTGACAGTGCTATACTGCGATTTCCAGCCCCCAATTCAAAAGTGAAATTTCTTAAAGAGACAGTACACTTTCATATAAAATGGCCAAAAATAACCTTATACCATTGCCCACAACAATTATAAACCCCATACATATTTAAAATCACCCTGGGAACCTTCCCAGGGTGTCTTGACAGTGCTATACTGCGATTTCCAGCCCCCAATTCAAAAGTAAAGTTTCTTAAAGAGACAGTACACTTTCATATAAAATGGCCAAAAATAACCTTATACCATTGCCCACTACAATTATAAACCCCATACATATTTAAAATCACCCTGGGAACCTTCTTAGGGTTTCTTGACAGTGCTATACTGCGATTTCCAGCCTCCAATTCAAAAGTAAAATTTCTTAAAGAGACAGTACGCTTTCATATAAAATGGCCAAAAATAACCTTATACCATTGCCCACTACAATTATAAACCCCATATATATTTAAAATCACCCTGGGAACCTCCCCAGGGTGTCCTGAAAATGCTATACTGCGATTTCCAGCCCCCAATTCAAAAGTGAAATTTCTTAAAGAGACAGTACACTTTCATATAAAATGGCCAAAAATAATCTTATACCATTGCCCACTACAATTATAAACCCCATACATATTTAAAATCACCCTGGGAACCTTCTTAGGATGTCTTGACAGTGCTATACTGCGATTTCCAGTCCCCAATTCAAAAGTTACGTTCTTAAAGAGACAGTACACTTTCATATAAAATGGCCAAAAATAACCTTATACCATTGCCCACTACAATTATAAACCCCATACAATTTAAAATCACCCTGGGAACCTTCTTAGGGTGTCCTGAAAATGCTATACTGCGATTTCCAGCCCCCAATTCAAAAGTGAAATTTCTTAAAGAGACAGTACACTTTCATATAAAATGGCCAAAAATAACCTTATACCATTGCCCACTACAATTATAAACCCCATACATATTTAAAATCACCCTGGGAACCTTCTTAGGGTGTCTTGACAGTGCTATACTGCGATTTCCAGCCCACAATTCAAAAGTTACGTTCTTAAAGAGACAGTACACTTTCATATAAAATGGCCAAAAATAACCTTATACCATTGCCCACTACAATTATAAACCCCATACATATTTAAAATCACCCTGGGAACCTTCTTAGGGTGTCTTGACAGTGCTATACTGCGATTTCCAGCCCACAATTCAAAAGTGAAATTTCTTAAAGAGACAGTACACTTTCATATAAAATGGCCAAAAACAACCTTATACCATTGCCCACTACAATTATAAACCACATACATATTTAAAATCACCCTGGGAACCTTCTTAGGGTGTCTTGACAGTGCTATACTGCGATTTCCAGCCCCCTATTCAAAAGTTACGTTCTTAAAGAGACAGTACACTTTCATATAAAATGGCCAAAAATAACCTTATACCATTGCCCACTACAATTATAAACCCCATACATATTTAAAATCACCCTGGGAACCTTCTTAGTGTTTCTTGACAGTGCTATACTGCGATTTCCAGCCCCCAATTCAAAAGTTAAATTTCTTAAAGAGACAGTACGCTTTCATATAAAATGGCCAAAAATAACCTTATACCATTGCCCACTACAATTATAAACCCCATACATATTTAAAATCACCCTGGGAACCTTCTTAGGGTGTCTTGACAGTGCTATACTGCGATTTCCAGCCCACAATTCAAAAGTTACGTTCTTAAAGAGACAGAACACTTTCATATAAAATGGCCAAAAATAACTTTATACCATTGCCCACTACAATTATAAACCCCATACATATTTAAAATCACCCTGGGAACCTTCTTAGGGTGTCTTGACAGTGCTATACTGCGATTTCCAGCCCACAATTCAAAAGTGAAATTTCTTAAAGAGACAGTACACTTTAATATAAAATGGCCAAAAACAACCTTATACCATTGCCCACTACAATTATAAACCCCATACATATTTAAAATCACCCTGGGAACCTTCCCAGGGTGTCTTGACACTGCTATACTGCGATTTCCAGCCCCCTATTCAAAAGTGAAATTTCTTAAAGAGACAGTACACTTTCATATAAAATGGCCAAAAACAACCTTATACCATTGCCCACTACAATTATAAACCCCATACATGTTTAAAATCACCCAGGGAAACTTTTTAGGGTGTCTTGACAGTGCTATACTGCGATTTCCAGCCCCCAATTCAAAATCTAAGTTTCTTAAAGAGACAGTACACTTTCATATAAAATGGCCAAAAATAACCTTATACCATTGCCCACTACAATTATAAACCCCATACATGTTTAAAATCACCCAGGGAAACTTTTTAGGGTGTCTTGACAGTGCTATACTGCGATTTCCAGCCCCCAATTCAAAATCTAAGTTTCTTAAAGAGACAGTACACTTTCATATAAAATGGCCAAAAATAACCTTATACCATTGCCCACTACAATTATAAACCCCATACATATTTAAAATCACCCTGGGAACCATATCAAGGTGTCTTGACAGTGCTATACTGCGATATCCAGCCCCCAATTCAAAAGTTACATTCTTAAAGAGACAGTACACTTTCATATAAAATGGCCAAAAATAACCTTATACCATTGCCCACTACAATTATAAACCCCATACATATTTAAAATCACCCTGGGAACCTTCTTAGGATGTCTTGACAGTGCTATACTGCGATTTCCAGCCCCCAATTCAAAAGTTACGTTCTTAAAGAGACAGTACACTTTCATATAAAATGGCCAAAAATAACCTTATACCATTGCCCACTACAATTATAAACCCCATACAATTTAAAATCACCCTGGGAACCTTCTTAGGGTGTCCTGAAAATGCTATACTGCGATTGCCAGCCCCCAATTCAAAAGTGAAATTTCTTAAAGAGACAGTACACTTTCATATAAAATGGCCAAAAATAGCCTTATACCATTGCCCACTACAATTATAAACCCCATACATATTTAAAATCACCCTGGGAACCTTCTTAGGGTGTCTTGACAGTGCTATACTGCGATTTCCAGCCCACAATTCAAAAGTTACGTTCTTAAAGAGACAGTACACTTTCATATAAAATGGCCAAAAATAACCTTATACCATTGCCCACTACAATTATAAACCCCATACATATTTAAAATCACCCTGGGAACCTTCTTAGGGTGTCTTGACAGTGCCATACTGCGATTTCCAGCCCCCAATTCAAAAGTTATGTTTCTTAAAGAGACAATACATTTTCATATAAAATGGCCAAAAATAACCTTATACCATTGCCCACTACAATTATAAACCCCATACATATTTAAAATCACCCTGGGAACCTTCTTAGGGTTTCTTGACAGTGCTATACTGCGATTTCCAGCCCCCAATTCAAAAGTGAAATTTCTTAAAGAGACAGTACGCTTTCATATAAAATGGCCAAAAATAACCTTATACCATTGCCCACTACAATTATAAACCCCATACATATTTAAAATCACCCTGGGAACCTTCTTAGGGTGTCTTGACAGTGCTATACTGCGATTTCCAGCCCACAATTCAAAAGTTACGTTCTTAAAGAGACAGAACACTTTCATATAAAATGGCCAAAAATAACCTTATACCATTGCCCACTACAATTATAAACCCCATACATATTTAAAATCACCCTGGGAACCTTCTTAGGGTGTCTTGACAGTGCTATACTGCGATTTCCAGCCCCCAATTCAAAAGTGAAATTTCTTAAAGAGACAGTACACTTTCATATAAAATGGCCAAAAATAACCTTATACCATTGCCCACAACAATTATAAACCCCATACATATTTAAAATCACCCTGGGAACCTTCCCAGGGTGTCTTGACAGTGCTATACTGCGATTTCCAGCCCCCAATTCAAAAGTAAAGTTTCTTAAAGAGACAGTACACTTTCATATAAAATGGCCAAAAATAACCTTATACCATTGCCCACTACAATTATAAACCCCATATATATTTAAAATCACCCTGGGAACCTCCCCAGGGTGTCCTGAAAATGCTATACTGCGATTTCCAGCCCCCAATTCAAAAGTGAAATTTCTTAAAGAGACAGTACACTTTCATATAAAATGGCCAAAAATAATCTTATACCATTGCCCACTACAATTATAAACCCCATACATATTTAAAATCACCCTGGGAACCTTCTTAGGATGTCTTGACAGTGCTATACTGCGATTTCCAGTCCCCAATTCAAAAGTTACGTTCTTAAAGAGACAGTACACTTTCATATAAAATGGCCAAAAATAACCTTATACCATTGCCCACTACAATTATAAACCCCATACATATTTAAAATCACCCTGGGAACCTTCTTAGGGTGTCCTGAAAATGCTATACTGCGATTTCCAGCCCCCAATTCAAAAGTGAAATTTCTTAAAGAGACAGTACACTTTCATATAAAATGGCCAAAAATAACCTTATACCATTGCCCACTACAATTATAAACCCCATACATATTTAAAATCACCCTGGGAACCTTCTTAGGGTGTCCTGAAAATGCTATACTGCGATTTCCAGCCCCCAATTCAAAAGTGAAATTTCTTAAAGAGACAGTACACTTTCATATAAAATGGCCAAAAATAACCTTATACCATTGCCCACTACAATTATAAACCCCATACATATTTAAAATCACCCTGGGAACCTTCTTAGGGTGTCTTGACAGTGCTATACTGCGATTTCCAGCCCACAATTCAAAAGTGAAATTTCTTAAAGAGACAAAACATTTTCATATAAAATGGCCAAAAATAACCTTATACCATTGCCAACTACAATTATAAACCCCATACATATTTAAAATCACCCTAGGAAACTTCTTAGGGTGTCTTGACAGTGCTATACTGCGATTTCCAGCCCACAATTCAAAAGTGAAATTTCTTAAAGAGACAGTACACTTTCATATAAAATGGCCAAAAATAACCTTATACCATTGCCCACAACAATTATAAACCCCATACATATTTAAAATCACCCTGGGAACCTCCCCAGGGTTTCCTGAAAATGCTATACTGCGATTTCCAGCCCCCAATTCAAAAGTAAAGTTTCTTAAAGAGACAGTACACTTTCATATAAAATGGCCAAAAATAACCTTATACCATTGCCCACTACAATTATAAACCCCATACATATTTAAAATCACCCTGGGAACCTTCTTAGGGTTTCTTGACAGTGCTATACTGCGATTTCCAGCCCCCAATTCAAAAGTGAAATTTCTTAAAGAGACAGTACACTTTCATATAAAATGGCCAAAAATAACCTTATACCATTGCCCACTACAATTATAAACCCCATACATATTTAAAATCACCCTGGGAACCTTCTTAGGGTGTCTTGACAGTGCTATACTGCGATTTCCAGCCCACAATTCAAAAGTTACGTTCTTAAAGAGACAGTACACTTTCATATAAAATGGCCAAAAACAACCTTATACCATTGCCCACTACAATTATAAACCCCATACATATTTAAAATCACCCTGGGAACCTTCTTAGGGTGTCTTGACAGTGCCATACTGCGATTTCCAGCCCCCAATTCAAAAGTTATGTTTCTTAAAGAGACAATACATTTTCATATAAAATGGCCAAAAATAACCTTATACCATTGCCCACTACAATTATAAACCCCATACATATTTAAAATCACCCTGGGAACCTTCTTAGGGTTTCTTGACAGTGCTATACTGCGATTTCCAGCCCCCAATTCAAAAGTGAAATTTCTTAAAGAGACAGTACGCTTTCATATAAAATGGCCAAAAATAACCTTATACCATTGCCCACTACAATTATAAACCCCATACATATTTAAAATCACCCTGGGAACCTTCTTAGGATGTCTTGACAGTGCTATACTGCGATTTCCAGTCCCCAATTCAAAAGTTACGTTCTTAAAGAGACAGTACACTTTCATATAAAATGGCCAAAAATAACCTTATACCATTGCCCACTACAATTATAAACCCCATACAATTTAAAATCACCCTGGGAACCTTCTTAGGGTGTCCTGAAAATGCTATACTGCGATTTCCAGCCCCCAATTCAAAAGTGAAATTTCTTAAAGAGACAGTACACTTTCATATAAAATGGCCAAAAATAACCTTATACCATTGCCCACTACAATTATAAACCCCATACATATTTAAAATCACCCTGGGAACCTTCTTAGGGTGTCTTGACAGTGCTATACTGCGATTTCCAGCCCCCAATTCAAAAGTGAAATTTCTTAAAGAGACAGTACACTTTCATATAAAATGGCCAAAAATAACCTTATACCATTGCCCACAACAATTATAAACCCCATACATATTTAAAATCACCCTGGGAACCTTCCCAGGGTGTCTTGACAGTGCTATACTGCGATTTCCAGCCCCCAATTCAAAAGTAAAGTTTCTTAAAGAGACAGTACACTTTCATATAAAATGGCCAAAAATAACCTTATACCATTGCCCACTACAATTATAAACCCCATACATATTTAAAATCACCCTGGGAACCTTCTTAGGGTTTCTTGACAGTGCTATACTGCGATTTCCAGCCTCCAATTCAAAAGTAAAATTTCTTAAAGAGACAGTACGCTTTCATATAAAATGGCCAAAAATAACCTTATACCATTGCCCACTACAATTATAAACCCCATATATATTTAAAATCACCCTGGGAACCTCCCCAGGGTGTCCTGAAAATGCTATACTGCGATTTCCAGCCCCCAATTCAAAAGTGAAATTTCTTAAAGAGACAGTACACTTTCATATAAAATGGCCAAAAATAATCTTATACCATTGCCCACTACAATTATAAACCCCATACATATTTAAAATCACCCTGGGAACCTTCTTAGGATGTCTTGACAGTGCTATACTGCGATTTCCAGTCCCCAATTCAAAAGTTACGTTCTTAAAGAGACAGTACACTTTCATATAAAATGGCCAAAAATAACCTTATACCATTGCCCACTACAATTATAAACCCCATACAATTTAAAATCACCCTGGGAACCTTCTTAGGGTGTCCTGAAAATGCTATACTGCGATTTCCAGCCCCCAATTCAAAAGTGAAATTTCTTAAAGAGACAGTACACTTTCATATAAAATGGCCAAAAATAACCTTATACCATTGCCCACTACAATTATAAACCCCATACATATTTAAAATCACCCTGGGAACCTTCTTAGGGTGTCTTGACAGTGCTATACTGCGATTTCCAGCCCACAATTCAAAAGTTACGTTCTTAAAGAGACAGTACACTTTCATATAAAATGGCCAAAAATAACCTTATACCATTGCCCACTACAATTATAAACCCCATACATATTTAAAATCACCCTGGGAACCTTCTTAGGGTGTCTTGACAGTGCTATACTGCGATTTCCAGCCCACAATTCAAAAGTGAAATTTCTTAAAGAGACAGTACACTTTCATATAAAATGGCCAAAAACAACCTTATACCATTGCCCACTACAATTATAAACCACATACATATTTAAAATCACCCTGGGAACCTTCTTAGGGTGTCTTGACAGTGCTATACTGCGATTTCCAGCCCCCTATTCAAAAGTTACGTTCTTAAAGAGACAGTACACTTTCATATAAAATGGCCAAAAATAACCTTATACCATTGCCCACTACAATTATAAACCCCATACATATTTAAAATCACCCTGGGAACCTTCTTAGTGTTTCTTGACAGTGCTATACTGCGATTTCCAGCCCCCAATTCAAAAGTTAAATTTCTTAAAGAGACAGTACGCTTTCATATAAAATGGCCAAAAATAACCTTATACCATTGCCCACTACAATTATAAACCCCATACATATTTAAAATCACCCTGGGAACCTTCTTAGGGTGTCTTGACAGTGCTATACTGCGATTTCCAGCCCACAATTCAAAAGTTACGTTCTTAAAGAGACAGAACACTTTCATATAAAATGGCCAAAAATAACTTTATACCATTGCCCACTACAATTATAAACCCCATACATATTTAAAATCACCCTGGGAACCTTCTTAGGGTGTCTTGACAGTGCTATACTGCGATTTCCAGCCCACAATTCAAAAGTGAAATTTCTTAAAGAGACAGTACACTTTAATATAAAATGGCCAAAAACAACCTTATACCATTGCCCACTACAATTATAAACCCCATACATATTTAAAATCACCCTGGGAACCTTCCCAGGGTGTCTTGACACTGCTATACTGCGATTTCCAGCCCCCTATTCAAAAGTGAAATTTCTTAAAGAGACAGTACACTTTCATATAAAATGGCCAAAAACAACCTTATACCATTGCCCACTACAATTATAAACCCCATACATGTTTAAAATCACCCAGGGAAACTTTTTAGGGTGTCTTGACAGTGCTATACTGCGATTTCCAGCCCCCAATTCAAAATCTAAGTTTCTTAAAGAGACAGTACACTTTCATATAAAATGGCCAAAAATAACCTTATACCATTGCCCACTACAATTATAAACCCCATACATGTTTAAAATCACCCAGGGAAACTTTTTAGGGTGTCTTGACAGTGCTATACTGCGATTTCCAGCCCCCAATTCAAAATCTAAGTTTCTTAAAGAGACAGTACACTTTCATATAAAATGGCCAAAAATAACCTTATACCATTGCCCACTACAATTATAAACCCCATACATATTTAAAATCACCCTGGGAACCATATCAAGGTGTCTTGACAGTGCTATACTGCGATATCCAGCCCCCAATTCAAAAGTTACATTCTTAAAGAGACAGTACACTTTCATATAAAATGGCCAAAAATAACCTTATACCATTGCCCACTACAATTATAAACCCCATACATATTTAAAATCACCCTGGGAACCTTCTTAGGATGTCTTGACAGTGCTATACTGCGATTTCCAGCCCCCAATTCAAAAGTTACGTTCTTAAAGAGACAGTACACTTTCATATAAAATGGCCAAAAATAACCTTATACCATTGCCCACTACAATTATAAACCCCATACAATTTAAAATCACCCTGGGAACCTTCTTAGGGTGTCCTGAAAATGCTATACTGCGATTGCCAGCCCCCAATTCAAAAGTGAAATTTCTTAAAGAGACAGTACACTTTCATATAAAATGGCCAAAAATAGCCTTATACCATTGCCCACTACAATTATAAACCCCATACATATTTAAAATCACCCTGGGAACCTTCTTAGGGTGTCTTGACAGTGCTATACTGCGATTTCCAGCCCACAATTCAAAAGTTACGTTCTTAAAGAGACAGTACACTTTCATATAAAATGGCCAAAAATAACCTTATACCATTGCCCACTACAATTATAAACCCCATACATATTTAAAATCACCCTGGGAACCTTCTTAGGGTGTCTTGACAGTGCCATACTGCGATTTCCAGCCCCCAATTCAAAAGTTATGTTTCTTAAAGAGACAATACATTTTCATATAAAATGGCCAAAAATAACCTTATACCATTGCCCACTACAATTATAAACCCCATACATATTTAAAATCACCCTGGGAACCTTCTTAGGGTTTCTTGACAGTGCTATACTGCGATTTCCAGCCCCCAATTCAAAAGTGAAATTTCTTAAAGAGACAGTACGCTTTCATATAAAATGGCCAAAAATAACCTTATACCATTGCCCACTACAATTATAAACCCCATACATATTTAAAATCACCCTGGGAACCTTCTTAGGGTGTCTTGACAGTGCTATACTGCGATTTCCAGCCCACAATTCAAAAGTTACGTTCTTAAAGAGACAGAACACTTTCATATAAAATGGCCAAAAATAACCTTATACCATTGCCCACTACAATTATAAACCCCATACATATTTAAAATCACCCTGGGAACCTTCTTAGGGTGTCTTGACAGTGCTATACTGCGATTTCCAGCCCCCAATTCAAAAGTGAAATTTCTTAAAGAGACAGTACACTTTCATATAAAATGGCCAAAAATAACCTTATACCATTGCCCACAACAATTATAAACCCCATACATATTTAAAATCACCCTGGGAACCTTCCCAGGGTGTCTTGACAGTGCTATACTGCGATTTCCAGCCCCCAATTCAAAAGTAAAGTTTCTTAAAGAGACAGTACACTTTCATATAAAATGGCCAAAAATAACCTTATACCATTGCCCACTACAATTATAAACCCCATATATATTTAAAATCACCCTGGGAACCTCCCCAGGGTGTCCTGAAAATGCTATACTGCGATTTCCAGCCCCCAATTCAAAAGTGAAATTTCTTAAAGAGACAGTACACTTTCATATAAAATGGCCAAAAATAATCTTATACCATTGCCCACTACAATTATAAACCCCATACATATTTAAAATCACCCTGGGAACCTTCTTAGGATGTCTTGACAGTGCTATACTGCGATTTCCAGTCCCCAATTCAAAAGTTACGTTCTTAAAGAGACAGTACACTTTCATATAAAATGGCCAAAAATAACCTTATACCATTGCCCACTACAATTATAAACCCCATACATATTTAAAATCACCCTGGGAACCTTCTTAGGGTGTCCTGAAAATGCTATACTGCGATTTCCAGCCCCCAATTCAAAAGTGAAATTTCTTAAAGAGACAGTACACTTTCATATAAAATGGCCAAAAATAACCTTATACCATTGCCCACTACAATTATAAACCCCATACATATTTAAAATCACCCTGGGAACCTTCTTAGGGTGTCCTGAAAATGCTATACTGCGATTTCCAGCCCCCAATTCAAAAGTGAAATTTCTTAAAGAGACAGTACACTTTCATATAAAATGGCCAAAAATAACCTTATACCATTGCCCACTACAATTATAAACCCCATACATATTTAAAATCACCCTGGGAACCTTCTTAGGGTGTCTTGACAGTGCTATACTGCGATTTCCAGCCCACAATTCAAAAGTGAAATTTCTTAAAGAGACAATACATTTTCATATAAAATGGCCAAAAATAACCTTATACCATTGCCAACTACAATTATAAACCCCATACATATTTAAAATCACCCTAGGAAACTTCTTAGGGTGTCTTGACAGTGCTATACTGCGATTTCCAGCCCACAATTCAAAAGTGAAATTTCTTAAAGAGACAGTACACTTTCATATAAAATGGCCAAAAATAACCTTATACCATTGCCCACAACAATTATAAACCCCATACATATTTAAAATCACCCTGGGAACCTCCCCAGGGTTTCCTGAAAATGCTATACTGCGATTTCCAGCCCCCAATTCAAAAGTAAAGTTTCTTAAAGAGACAGTACACTTTCATATAAAATGGCCAAAAATAACCTTATACCATTGCCCACTACAATTATAAACCCCATACATATTTAAAATCACCCTGGGAACCTTCTTAGGGTTTCTTGACAGTGCTATACTGCGATTTCCAGCCCCCAATTCAAAAGTGAAATTTCTTAAAGAGACAGTACACTTTCATATAAAATGGCCAAAAATAACCTTATACCATTGCCCACTACAATTATAAACCCCATACATATTTAAAATCACCCTGGGAACCTTCTTAGGGTGTCTTGACAGTGCTATACTGCGATTTCCAGCCCACAATTCAAAAGTTACGTTCTTAAAGAGACAGTACACTTTCATATAAAATGGCCAAAAACAACCTTATACCATTGCCCACTACAATTATAAACCCCATACATATTTAAAATCACCCTGGGAACCTTCTTAGGGTGTCTTGACAGTGCCATACTGCGATTTCCAGCCCCCAATTCAAAAGTTATGTTTCTTAAAGAGACAATACATTTTCATATAAAATGGCCAAAAATAACCTTATACCATTGCCCACTACAATTATAAACCCCATACATATTTAAAATCACCCTGGGAACCTTCTTAGGGTTTCTTGACAGTGCTATACTGCGATTTCCAGCCCCCAATTCAAAAGTGAAATTTCTTAAAGAGACAGTACGCTTTCATATAAAATGGCCAAAAATAACCTTATACCATTGCCCACTACAATTATAAACCCCATACATATTTAAAATCACCCTGGGAACCTTCTTAGGGTGTCTTGACAGTGCTATACTGCGATTTCCAGCCCACAATTCAAAAGTTACGTTCTTAAAGAGACAGAACACTTTCATATAAAATGGCCAAAAATAACCTTATACCATTGCCCACTACAATTATAAACCCCATACATATTTAAAATCACCCTGGGAACCTTCTTAGGGTGTCTTGACAGTGCTATACTGCGATTTCCAGCCCCCAATTCAAAAGTGAAATTTCTTAAAGAGACAGTACACTTTCATATAAAATGGCCAAAAATAACCTTATACCATTGCCCACAACAATTATAAACCCCATACATATTTAAAATCACCCTGGGAACCTTCCCAGGGTGTCTTGACAGTGCTATACTGCGATTTCCAGCCCCCAATTCAAAAGTAAAGTTTCTTAAAGAGACAGTACACTTTCATATAAAATGGCCAAAAATAACCTTATACCATTGCCCACTACAATTATAAACCCCATACATATTTAAAATCACCCTGGGAACCTTCTTAGGGTTTCTTGACAGTGCTATACTGCGATTTCCAGCCTCCAATTCAAAAGTAAAATTTCTTAAAGAGACAGTACACTTTCATATAAAATGGCCAAAAATAACCTTATACCATTGCCCACTACAATTATAAACCCCATATATATTTAAAATCACCCTGGGAACCTCCCCAGGGTGTCCTGAAAATGCTATACTGCGATTTCCAGGCCCCAATTCAAAAGTGAAATTTCTTAAAGAGACAGTACACTTTCATATAAAATGGCCAAAAATAATCTTATACCATTGCCCACTACAATTATAAACCCCATACATATTTAAAATCACCCTGGGAACCTTCTTAGGATGTCTTGACAGTGCTATACTGCGATTTCCAGTCCCCAATTCAAAAGTTACGTTCTTAAAGAGACAGTACACTTTCATATAAAATGGCCAAAAATAACCTTATACCATTGCCCACTACAATTATAAACCCCATACAATTTAAAATCACCCTGGGAACCTTCTTAGGGTGTCCTGAAAATGCTATACTGCGATTTCCAGCCCCCAATTCAAAAGTGAAATTTCTTAAAGAGACAGTACACTTTCATATAAAATGGCCAAAAATAACCTTATACCATTGCCCACTACAATTATAAACCCCATACATATTTAAAATCACCCTGGGAACCTTCTTAGGGTGTCTTGACAGTGCTATACTGCGATTTCCAGCCCCCAATTCAAAAGTGAAATTTCTTAAAGAGACAGTACACTTTCATATAAAATGGCCAAAAATAACCTTATACCATTGCCCACAACAATTATAAACCCCATACATATTTAAAATCACCCTGGGAACCTTCCCAGGGTGTCTTGACAGTGCTATACTGCGATTTCCAGCCCCCAATTCAAAAGTAAAGTTTCTTAAAGAGACAGTACACTTTCATATAAAATGGCCAAAAATAACCTTATACCATTGCCCACTACAATTATAAACCCCATACATATTTAAAATCACCCTGGGAACCTTCTTAGGGTTTCTTGACAGTGCTATACTGCGATTTCCAGCCTCCAATTCAAAAGTAAAATTTCTTAAAGAGACAGTACGCTTTCATATAAAATGGCCAAAAATAACCTTATACCATTGCCCACTACAATTATAAACCCCATATATATTTAAAATCACCCTGGGAACCTCCCCAGGGTGTCCTGAAAATGCTATACTGCGATTTCCAGCCCCCAATTCAAAAGTGAAATTTCTTAAAGAGACAGTACACTTTCATATAAAATGGCCAAAAATAATCTTATACCATTGCCCACTACAATTATAAACCCCATACATATTTAAAATCACCCTGGGAACCTTCTTAGGATGTCTTGACAGTGCTATACTGCGATTTCCAGTCCCCAATTCAAAAGTTACGTTCTTAAAGAGACAGTACACTTTCATATAAAATGGCCAAAAATAACCTTATACCATTGCCCACTACAATTATAAACCCCATACAATTTAAAATCACCCTGGGAACCTTCTTAGGGTGTCCTGAAAATGCTATACTGCGATTTCCAGCCCCCAATTCAAAAGTGAAATTTCTTAAAGAGACAGTACACTTTCATATAAAATGGCCAAAAATAACCTTATACCATTGCCCACTACAATTATAAACCCCATACATATTTAAAATCACCCTGGGAACCTTCTTAGGGTGTCTTGACAGTGCTATACTGCGATTTCCAGCCCACAATTCAAAAGTTACGTTCTTAAAGAGACAGTACACTTTCATATAAAATGGCCAAAAATAACCTTATACCATTGCCCACTACAATTATAAACCCCATACATATTTAAAATCACCCTGGGAACCTTCTTAGGGTGTCTTGACAGTGCTATACTGCGATTTCCAGCCCACAATTCAAAAGTGAAATTTCTTAAAGAGACAGTACACTTTCATATAAAATGGCCAAAAACAACCTTATACCATTGCCCACTACAATTATAAACCACATACATATTTAAAATCACCCTGGGAACCTTCTTAGGGTGTCTTGACAGTGCTATACTGCGATTTCCAGCCCCCTATTCAAAAGTTACGTTCTTAAAGAGACAGTACACTTTCATATAAAATGGCCAAAAATAACCTTATACCATTGCCCACTACAATTATAAACCCCATACATATTTAAAATCACCCTGGGAACCTTCTTAGTGTTTCTTGACAGTGCTATACTGCGATTTCCAGCCCCCAATTCAAAAGTTAAATTTCTTAAAGAGACAGTACGCTTTCATATAAAATGGCCAAAAATAACCTTATACCATTGCCCACTACAATTATAAACCCCATACATATTTAAAATCACCCTGGGAACCTTCTTAGGGTGTCTTGACAGTGCTATACTGCGATTTCCAGCCCACAATTCAAAAGTTACGTTCTTAAAGAGACAGAACACTTTCATATAAAATGGCCAAAAATAACTTTATACCATTGCCCACTACAATTATAAACCCCATACATATTTAAAATCACCCTGGGAACCTTCTTAGGGTGTCTTGACAGTGCTATACTGCGATTTCCAGCCCACAATTCAAAAGTGAAATTTCTTAAAGAGACAGTACACTTTAATATAAAATGGCCAAAAACAACCTTATACCATTGCCCACTACAATTATAAACCCCATACATATTTAAAATCACCCTGGGAACCTTCCCAGGGTGTCTTGACACTGCTATACTGCGATTTCCAGCCCCCTATTCAAAAGTGAAATTTCTTAAAGAGACAGTACACTTTCATATAAAATGGCCAAAAACAACCTTATACCATTGCCCACTACAATTATAAACCCCATACATGTTTAAAATCACCCAGGGAAACTTTTTAGGGTGTCTTGACAGTGCTATACTGCGATTTCCAGCCCCCAATTCAAAATCTAAGTTTCTTAAAGAGACAGTACACTTTCATATAAAATGGCCAAAAATAACCTTATACCATTGCCCACTACAATTATAAACCCCATACATGTTTAAAATCACCCAGGGAAACTTTTTAGGGTGTCTTGACAGTGCTATACTGCGATTTCCAGCCCCCAATTCAAAATCTAAGTTTCTTAAAGAGACAGTACACTTTCATATAAAATGGCCAAAAATAACCTTATACCATTGCCCACTACAATTATAAACCCCATACATATTTAAAATCACCCTGGGAACCATATCAAGGTGTCTTGACAGTGCTATACTGCGATATCCAGCCCCCAATTCAAAAGTTACATTCTTAAAGAGACAGTACACTTTCATATAAAATGGCCAAAAATAACCTTATACCATTGCCCACTACAATTATAAACCCCATACATATTTAAAATCACCCTGGGAACCTTCTTAGGATGTCTTGACAGTGCTATACTGCGATTTCCAGCCCCCAATTCAAAAGTTACGTTCTTAAAGAGACAGTACACTTTCATATAAAATGGCCAAAAATAACCTTATACCATTGCCCACTACAATTATAAACCCCATACAATTTAAAATCACCCTGGGAACCTTCTTAGGGTGTCCTGAAAATGCTATACTGCGATTGCCAGCCCCCAATTCAAAAGTGAAATTTCTTAAAGAGACAGTACACTTTCATATAAAATGGCCAAAAATAGCCTTATACCATTGCCCACTACAATTATAAACCCCATACATATTTAAAATCACCCTGGGAACCTTCTTAGGGTGTCTTGACAGTGCTATACTGCGATTTCCAGCCCACAATTCAAAAGTTACGTTCTTAAAGAGACAGTACACTTTCATATAAAATGGCCAAAAATAACCTTATACCATTGCCCACTACAATTATAAACCCCATACATATTTAAAATCACCCTGGGAACCTTCTTAGGGTGTCTTGACAGTGCCATACTGCGATTTCCAGCCCCCAATTCAAAAGTTATGTTTCTTAAAGAGACAATACATTTTCATATAAAATGGCCAAAAATAACCTTATACCATTGCCCACTACAATTATAAACCCCATACATATTTAAAATCACCCTGGGAACCTTCTTAGGGTTTCTTGACAGTGCTATACTGCGATTTCCAGCCCCCAATTCAAAAGTGAAATTTCTTAAAGAGACAGTACGCTTTCATATAAAATGGCCAAAAATAACCTTATACCATTGCCCACTACAATTATAAACCCCATACATATTTAAAATCACCCTGGGAACCTTCTTAGGGTGTCTTGACAGTGCTATACTGCGATTTCCAGCCCACAATTCAAAAGTTACGTTCTTAAAGAGACAGAACACTTTCATATAAAATGGCCAAAAATAACCTTATACCATTGCCCACTACAATTATAAACCCCATACATATTTAAAATCACCCTGGGAACCTTCTTAGGGTGTCTTGACAGTGCTATACTGCGATTTCCAGCCCCCAATTCAAAAGTGAAATTTCTTAAAGAGACAGTACACTTTCATATAAAATGGCCAAAAATAACCTTATACCATTGCCCACAACAATTATAAACCCCATACATATTTAAAATCACCCTGGGAACCTTCCCAGGGTGTCTTGACAGTGCTATACTGCGATTTCCAGCCCCCAATTCAAAAGTAAAGTTTCTTAAAGAGACAGTACACTTTCATATAAAATGGCCAAAAATAACCTTATACCATTGCCCACTACAATTATAAACCCCATACATATTTAAAATCACCCTGGGAACCTTCTTAGGGTTTCTTGACAGTGCTATACTGCGATTTCCAGCCTCCAATTCAAAAGTAAAATTTCTTAAAGAGACAGTACGCTTTCATATAAAATGGCCAAAAATAACCTTATACCATTGCCCACTACAATTATAAACCCCATATATATTTAAAATCACCCTGGGAACCTCCCCAGGGTGTCCTGAAAATGCTATACTGCGATTTCCAGCCCCCAATTCAAAAGTGAAATTTCTTAAAGAGACAGTACACTTTCATATAAAATGGCCAAAAATAATCTTATACCATTGCCCACTACAATTATAAACCCCATACATATTTAAAATCACCCTGGGAACCTTCTTACGATGTCTTGACAGTGCTATACTGCGATTTCCAGTCCCCAATTCAAAAGTTACGTTCTTAAAGAGACAGTACACTTTCATATAAAATGGCCAAAAATAACCTTATACCATTGCCCACTACAATTATAAACCCCATACAATTTAAAATCACCCTGGGAACCTTCTTAGGGTGTCCTGAAAATGCTATACTGCGATTTCCAGCCCCCAATTCAAAAGTGAAATTTCTTAAAGAGACAGTACACTTTCATATAAAATGGCCAAAAATAACCTTATACCATTGCCCACTACAATTATAAACCCCATACATATTTAAAATCACCCTGGGAACCTTCTTAGGGTGTCTTGACAGTGCTATACTGCGATTTCCAGCCCACAATTCAAAAGTTACGTTCTTAAAGAGACAGTACACTTTCATATAAAATGGCCAAAAATAACCTTATACCATTGCCCACTACAATTATAAACCCCATACATATTTAAAATCACCCTGGGAACCTTCTTAGGGTGTCTTGACAGTGCTATACTGCGATTTCCAGCCCACAATTCAAAAGTGAAATTTCTTAAAGAGACAGTACACTTTCATATAAAATGGCCAAAAACAACCTTATACCATTGCCCACTACAATTATAAACCCCATACATATTTAAAATCACCCTGGGAACCTTCTTAGGGTGTCTTGACAGTGCTATACTGCGATTTCCAGCCCCCTATTCAAAAGTTACGTTCTTAAAGAGACAGTACACTTTCATATAAAATGGCCAAAAATAACCTTATACCATTGCCCACTACAATTATAAACCCCATACAATTTAAAATCACCCTGGGAACCTTCTTAGGGTGTCCTGAAAATGCTATACTGCGATTTCCAGCCCCCAATTCAAAAGTGAAATTTCTTAAAGAGACAGTACACGTTCATATAAAATGGCCAAAAATAACCTTATACCATTGCCCACTACAATTATAAACCCCATACATATTTAAAATCACCCTGGGAACCTTCTTAGGGTGTCTTGACAGTGCTATACTGCGATTTCCAGCCCACAATTCAAAAGTGAAATTTCTTAAAGAGACAATACATTTTCATATAAAATGGCCAAAAATAACCTTATACCATTGCCAACTACAATCATAAACCCCATACATATTTAAAATCACCCTAGGAAACTTCTTAGGGTGTCTTGACAGTGCTATACTGCGATTTCCAGCCCACAATTCAAAAGTGAAATTTCTTAAAGAGACAGTACACTTTCATATAAAATGGCCAAAAATAACCTTATACCATTGCCCACAACAATTATAAACCCCATACATATTTAAAATCACCCTGGGAACCTCCCCAGGGTTTCCTGAAAATGCTATACTGCGATTTCCAGCCCCCAATTCAAAAGTAAAGTTTCTTAAAGAGACAGTACACTTTCATATAAAATGGCCAAAAATAACCTTATACCATTGCCCACTACAATTATAAACCCCATACATATTTAAAATCACCTTGGGAACCTTCTTAGGGTTTCTTGACAGTGCTATACTGCGATTTCCAGACCCCAATTCAAAAGTGAAATTTCTTAAAGAGACAGTACACTTTCATATAAAATGGCCAAAAATAACCTTATACCATTGCCCACTACAATTATAAACCCCATACATATTTAAAATCACCCTGGGAACCTTCTTAGGGTGTCTTGACAGTGCTATACTGCGATTTCCAGCCCACAATTCAAAAGTTACGTTCTTAAAGAGACAGTACACTTTCATATAAAATGGCCAAAAATAACCTTATACCATTGCCCACTACAATTATAAACCCCATACATATTTAAAATCACCCTGGGAACCTTCTTAGGGTGTCTTGACAGTGCTATACTGCGATTTCCAGCCCACAATTCAAAAGTGAAATTTCTTAAAGAGACAGTACACTTTCATATAAAATGGCCAAAAACAACCTTATACCATTGCCCACTACAATTATAAACCCCATACATATTTAAAATCACCCTGGGAACCTTCTTAGGGTGTCTTGACAGTGCTATACTGCGATTTCCAGCCCCCTATTCAAAAGTTACGTTCTTAAAGAGACAGTACACTTTCATATAAAATGGCCAAAAATAACCTTATACCATTGCCCACTACAATTATAAACCCCATACAATTTAAAATCACCCTGGGAACCTTCTTAGGGTGTCCTGAAAATGCTATACTGCGATTTCCAGCCCCCAATTCAAAAGTGAAATTTCTTAAAGAGACAGTACACTTTCATATAAAATGGCCAAAAATAACCTTATACCATTGCCCACTACAATTATAAACCCCATACATATTTAAAATCACCCTGGGAACCTTCTTAGGGTGTCTTGACAGTGCTATACTGCGATTTCCAGCCCACAATTCAAAAGTGAAATTTCTTAAAGAGACAATACATTTTCATATAAAATGGCCAAAAATAACCTTATACCATTGCCAACTACAATTATAAACCCCATACATATTTAAAATCACCCTAGGAAACTTCTTAGGGTGTCTTGACAGTGCTATACTGCGATTTCCAGCCCACAATTCAAAAGTGAAATTTCTTAAAGAGACAGTACACTTTCATATAAAATGGCCAAAAATAACCTTATACCATTGCCCACAACAATTATAAACCCCATACATATTTAAAATCACCCTGGGAACCTTCTTAGGGTGTCTTGACAGTGCTATACTGCGATTTCCAGCCCACAATTCAAAAGTGAAATTTCTTAAAGAGACAATACATTTTCATATAAAATGGCCAAAAATAACCTTATACCATTGCCAACTACAATTATAAACCCCATACATATTTAAAATCACCCTAGGAAACTTCTTAGGGTGTCTTGACAGTGCTATACTGCGATTTCCAGCCCACAATTCAAAAGTGAAATTTCTTAAAGAGACAGTACACTTTCATATAAAATGGCCAAAAATAACCTTATACCATTGCCCACAACAATTATAAACCCCATACATATTTAAAATCACCCTGGGAACCTCCCCAGGGTTTCCTGAAAATGCTATACTGCGATTTCCAGCCCCCAATTCAAAAGTAAAGTTTCTTAAAGAGACAGTACACTTTCATATAAAATGGCCAAAAATAACCTTATACCATTGCCCACTACAATTATAAACCCCATACATATTTAAAATCACCCTGGGAACCTTCTTAGGGTTTCTTGACAGTGCTATACTGCGATTTCCAGCCCCCAATTCAAAAGTGAAATTTCTTAAAGAGACAGTACACTTTCATATAAAATGGCCAAAAATAACCTTATACCATTGCCCACTACAATTATAAACCCCATACATATTTAAAATCACCCTGGGAACCTTCTTAGGGTGTCTTGACAGTGCTATACTGCGATTTCCAGCCCACAATTCAAAAGTTACGTTCTTAAAGAGACAGTACACTTTCATATAAAATGGCCAAAAACAACCTTATACCATTGCCCACTACAATTATAAACCCCATACATATTTAAAATCACCCTGGGAACCTTCTTAGGGTGTCTTGACAGTGCCATACTGCGATTTCCAGCCCCCAATTCAAAAGTTATGTTTCTTAAAGAGACAATACATTTTCATATAAAATGGCCAAAAATAACCTTATACCATTGCCCACTACAATTATAAACCCCATACATATTTAAAATCACCCTGGGAACCTTCTTAGGGTTTCTTGACAGTGCTATACTGCGATTTCCAGCCCCCAATTCAAAAGTGAAATTTCTTAAAGAGACAGTACGCTTTCATATAAAATGGCCAAAAATAACCTTATACCATTGCCCACTACAATTATAAACCCCATACATATTTAAAATCACCCTGGGAACCTTCTTAGGGTGTCTTGACAGTGCTATACTGCGATTTCCAGCCCACAATTCAAAAGTTACGTTCTTAAAGAGACAGAACACTTTCATATAAAATGGCCAAAAATAACCTTATACCATTGCCCACTACAATTATAAACCCCATACATATTTAAAATCACCCTGGGAACCTTCTTAGGGTGTCTTGACAGTGCTATACTGCGATTTCCAGCCCCCAATTCAAAAGTGAAATTTCTTAAAGAGACAGTACACTTTCATATAAAATGGCCAAAAATAACCTTATACCATTGCCCACAACAATTATAAACCCCATACATATTTAAAATCACCCTGGGAACCTTCCCAGGGTGTCTTGACAGTGCTATACTGCGATTTCCAGCCCCCAATTCAAAAGTAAAGTTTCTTAAAGAGACAGTACACTTTCATATAAAATGGCCAAAAATAACCTTATACCATTGCCCACTACAATTATAAACCCCATACATATTTAAAATCACCCTGGGAACCTTCTTAGGGTTTCTTGACAGTGCTATACTGCGATTTCCAGCCTCCAATTCAAAAGTAAAATTTCTTAAAGAGACAGTACGCTTTCATATAAAATGGCCAAAAATAACCTTATACCATTGCCCACTACAATTATAAACCCCATATATATTTAAAATCACCCTGGGAACCTCCCCAGGGTGTCCTGAAAATGCTATACTGCGATTTCCAGCCCCCAATTCAAAAGTGAAATTTCTTAAAGAGACAGTACACTTTCATATAAAATGGCCAAAAATAATCTTATACCATTGCCCACTACAATTATAAACCCCATACATATTTAAAATCACCCTGGGAACCTTCTTAGGATGTCTTGACAGTGCTATACTGCGATTTCCAGTCCCCAATTCAAAAGTTACGTTCTTAAAGAGACAGTACACTTTCATATAAAATGGCCAAAAATAACCTTATACCATTGCCCACTACAATTATAAACCCCATACAATTTAAAATCACCCTGGGAACCTTCTTAGGGTGTCCTGAAAATGCTATACTGCGATTTCCAGCCCCCAATTCAAAAGTGAAATTTCTTAAAGAGACAGTACACTTTCATATAAAATGGCCAAAAATAACCTTATACCATTGCCCACTACAATTATAAACCCCATACATATTTAAAATCACCCTGGGAACCTTCTTAGGGTGTCTTGACAGTGCTATACTGCGATTTCCAGCCCACAATTCAAAAGTTACGTTCTTAAAGAGACAGTACACTTTCATATAAAATGGCCAAAAATAACCTTATACCATTGCCCACTACAATTATAAACCCCATACATATTTAAAATCACCCTGGGAACCTTCTTAGGGTGTCTTGACAGTGCTATACTGCGATTTCCAGCCCACAATTCAAAAGTGAAATTTCTTAAAGAGACAGTACACTTTCATATAAAATGGCCAAAAACAACCTTATACCATTGCCCACTACAATTATAAACCCCATACATATTTAAAATCACCCTGGGAACCTTCTTAGGGTGTCTTGACAGTGCTATACTGCGATTTCCAGCCCCCTATTCAAAAGTTACGTTCTTAAAGAGACAGTACACTTTCATATAAAATGGCCAAAAATAACCTTATACCATTGCCCACTACAATTATAAACCCCATACATATTTAAAATCACCCTGGGAACCTTCTTAGGGTTTCTTGACAGTGCTATACTGCGATTTCCAGCCCCCAATTCAAAAGTTAAATTTCTTAAAGAGACAGTACGCTTTCATATAAAATGGCCAAAAATAACCTTATACCATTGCCCACTACAATTATAAACCCCATACATATTTAAAATCACCCTGGGAACCTTCTTAGGGTGTCTTGACAGTGCTATACTGCGATTTCCAGCCCACAATTCAAAAGTTACGTTCTTAAAGAGACAGAACACTTTCATATAAAATGGCCAAAAATAACCTTATACCATTGCCCACTACAATTATAAACCCCATACATATTTAAAATCACCCTGGGAACCTTCTTAGGGTGTCTTGACAGTGCTATACTGCGATTTCCAGCCCACAATTCAAAAGTGAAATTTCTTAAAGAGACAGTACACTTTAATATAAAATGGCCAAAAACAACCTTATACCATTGCCCACTACAATTATAAACCCCATACATATTTAAAATCACCCTGGGAACCTTCCCAGGGTGTCTTGACACTGCTATACTGCGATTTCCAGCCCCCTATTCAAAAGTGAAATTTCTTAAAGAGACAGTACACTTTCATATAAAATGGCCAAAAATAACCTTATACCATTGCCCACAACAATTATAAACCCCATACATATTTAAAATCACCCTGGGAACCTTCCCAGGGTGTCTTGACAGTGCTATACTGCGATTTCCAGCCCCCAATTCAAAAATAAAGTTTCTTAAAGAGACAGTATACTTTCATATAAAATGGCCAAAAATAACCTTATACCTTTGCCCACTACAATTATAAACCTCATACATATTTAAAATCACCCTGGGAACCTTCTTAGGGTTTCTTGACAGTGCAATACTGCGATTTCCAGCCCCCAATTCAAAAGTTAAATTTCTTAAAGAGACAGATCGCTTTCATATTAAATGGCCAAAAATAACCTTTACCATTGCCCACTACAATTATAAACCCCATATATATTTAAAATCACCCTGGGAACCTCCCCAGGGTGTCCTGAAAATGCTATACTGCGATTTCCAGCCCCCAATTCAAAAGTGAAATTTCTTAAAGAGACAGTACACTTTCATATAAAATGGCCAAAAATAACCTTATACCATTGCCCACTACAATTATAAACCCGATACATGTTTAAAATCACCCAGGGAAACTTTTTAGGGTGTCTTGACAGTGCTATACTGCGATTTCCAGCCCCCAATTCAAAATCTAAGTTTCTTAAAGAGACAGTACACTTTCATATAAAATGGCCAAAAATAACCTTATACCATTGCCCACTACAATTATAAACCCCATACATATTTAAAATCACCCTGGGAACCATATCAAGGTGTCTTGACAGTGCTATACTGCGATATCCAGCCCCCAATTCAAAAGTTACGTTCTTAAAGAGACAGTACACTTTCATATAAAATGGCCAAAAATAACCTTATACCATTGCCCACTACAATTATAAACCCCATACATATTTAAAATCACCCTGGGAACCTTCTTAGGATGTCTTGACAGTGCTATACTGCGATTTCCAGCCCCCAATTCAAAAGTTACGTTCTTAAAGAGACAGTACACTTTCATATAAAATGGCCAAAAATAACCTTATACCATTGCCCACTACAATTATAAACCCCATACAATTTAAAATCACCCTGGGAACCTTCTTAGGGTGTCCTGAAAATGCTATACTGCGATTGCCAGCCCCCAATTCAAAAGTGAAATTTCTTAAAGAGACAGTACACTTTCATATAAAATGGCCAAAAATAGCCTTATACCATTGCCCACTACAATTATAAACCCCATACATATTTAAAATCACCCTGGGAACCTTCTTAGGGTGTCTTGACAGTGCTATACTGCGATTTCCAGCCCACATTTCAAAAGTTACGTTCTTAAAGAGACAGTACACTTTCATATAAAATGGCCAAAAATAACCTTATACCATTGCCCACTACAATTATAAACCCCATACATATTTAAAATCACCCTGGGAACCTTCTTAGGGTGTCTTGACAGTGCCATACTGCGATTTCCAGCCCCCAATTCAAAAGTTATGTTTCTTAAAGAGACAATACATTTTCATATAAAATGGCCAAAAATAACCTTATACCATTGCCCACTACAATTATAAACCCCATACATATTTAAAATCACCCTGGGAACCTTCTTAGGGTTTCTTGACAGTGCTATACTGCGATTTCCAGCCCCCAATTCAAAAGTGAAATTTCTTAAAGAGACAGTACGCTTTCATATAAAATGGCCAAAAATAACCTTATACCATTGCCCACTACAATTATAAACCCCATACATATTTAAAATCACCCTGGGAACCTTCTTAGGGTGTCTTGACAGTGCTATACTGCGATTTCCAGCCCACAATTCAAAAGTTACGTTCTTAAAGAGACAGAACACTTTCATATAAAATGGCCAAAAATAACCTTATACCATTGCCCACTACAATTATAAACCCCATACATATTTAAAATCACCCTGGGAACCTTCTTAGGGTGTCTTGACAGTGCTATACTGCGATTTCCAGCCCCCAATTCAAAAGTGAAATTTCTTAAAGAGACAGTACACTTTCATATAAAATGGCCAAAAATAACCTTATACCATTGCCCACAACAATTATAAACCCCATACATATTTAAAATCACCCTGGGAACTTTCCCAGGGTGTCTTGACAGTGCTATACTGCGATTTCCAGCCCCCAATTCAAAAGTAAAGTTTCTTAAAGAGACAGTACACTTTCATATAAAATGGCCAAAAATAACCTTATACCATTGCCCACTACAATTATAAACCCCATACATATTTAAAATCACCCTGGGAACCTTCTTAGGGTTTCTTGACAGTGCTATACTGCGATTTCCAGCCTCCAATTCAAAAGTAAAATTTCTTAAAGAGACAGTACGCTTTCATATAAAATGGCCAAAAATAACCTTATACCATTGCCCACTACAATTATAAACCCCATATATATTTAAAATCACCCTGGGAACCTCCCCAGGGTGTCCTGAAAATGCTATACTGCGATTTCCAGCCCCCAATTCAAAAGTGAAATTTCTTAAAGAGACAGTACACTTTCATATAAAATGGCCAAAAATAATCTTATACCATTGCCCACTACAATTATAAACCCCATACATATTTAAAATCACCCTGGGAACCTTCTTAGGATGTCTTGACAGTGCTATACTGCGATTTCCAGTCCCCAATTCAAAAGTTACGTTCTTAAAGAGACAGTACACTTTCATATAAAATGGCCAAAAATAACCTTATACCATTGCCCACTACAATTATAAACCCCATACAATTTAAAATCACCCTGGGAACCTTCTTAGGGTGTCCTGAAAATGCTATACTGCGATTTCCAACCCCCAATTCAAAAGTGAAATTTCTTAAAGAGACAGTACACTTTCATATAAAATGGCCAAAAATAACCTTATACCATTGCCCACTACAATTATAAACCCCATACATATTTAAAATCACCCTGGGAACCTTCTTAGGGTGTCTTGACAGTGCTATACTGCGATTTCCAGCCCACAATTCAAAAGTTACGTTCTTAAAGAGACAGTACACTTTCATATAAAATGGCCAAAAATAACCTTATACCATTGCCCACTACAATTATAAACCCCATACATATTTAAAATCACCCTGGGAACCTTCTTAGGGTGTCTTGACAGTGCTATACTGCGATTTCCAGCCCACAATTCAAAAGTGAAATTTCTTAAAGAGACAGTACACTTTCATATAAAATGGCCAAAAACAACCTTATACCATTGCCCACTACAATTATAAACCCCATACATATTTAAAATCACCCTGGGAACCTTCTTAGGGTGTCTTGACAGTGCTATACTGCGATTTCCAGCCCCCTATTCAAAAGTTACGTTCTTAAAGAGACAGTACACTTTCATATAAAATGGCCAAAAATAACCTTATACCATTGCCCACTACAATTATAAACCCCATACAATTTAAAATCACCCTGGAAACCTTCTTAGGGTGTCCTGAAAATGCTATACTGCGATTTCCAGCCCCCAATTCAAAAGTGAAATTTCTTAAAGAGACAGTACACGTTCATATAAAATGGCCAAAAATAACCTTATACCATTGCCCACTACAATTATAAACCCCATACATATTTAAAATCACCCTGGGAACCTTCTTAGGGTGTCTTGACAGTGCTATACTGCGATTTCCAGCCCACAATTCAAAAGTGAAATTTCTTAAAGAGACAATACATTTTCATATAAAATGGCCAAAAATAACCTTATACCATTGCCAACTACAATTATAAACCCCATACATATTTAAAATCACCCTAGGAAACTTCTTAGGGTGTCTTGACAGTGCTATACTGCGATTTCCAGCCCACAATTCAAAAGTGAAATTTCTTAAAGAGACAGTACACTTTCATATAAAATGGCCAAAAATAACCTTATACCATTGCCCACAACAATTATAAACCCCATACATATTTAAAATCACCCTGGGAACCTCCCCAGGGTTTCCTGAAAATGCTATACTGCGATTTCCAGCCCCCAATTCAAAAGTAAAGTTTCTTAAAGAGACAGTACACTTTCATATAAAATGGCCAAAAATAACCTTATACCATTGCCCACTACAATTATAAACCCCATACATATTTAAAATCACCTTGGGAACCTTCTTAGGGTTTCTTGACAGTGCTATACTGCGATTTCCAGACCCCAATTCAAAAGTGAAATTTCTTAAAGAGACAGTACACTTTCATATAAAATGGCCAAAAATAACCTTATACCATTGCCCACTACAATTATAAACCCCATACATATTTAAAATCACCCTGGGAACCTTCTTAGGGTGTCTTGACAGTGCTATACTGCGATTTCCAGCCCACAATTCAAAAGTTACGTTCTTAAAGAGACAGTACACTTTCATATAAAATGGCCAAAAATAACCTTATACCATTGCCCACTACAATTATAAACCCCATACATATTTAAAATCACCCTGGGAACCTTCTTAGGGTGTCTTGACAGTGCTATACTGCGATTTCCAGCCCACAATTCAAAAGTGAAATTTCTTAAAGAGACAGTACACTTTCATATAAAATGGCCAAAAACAACCTTATACCATTGCCCACTACAATTATAAACCCCATACATATTTAAAATCACCCTGGGAACCTTCTTAGGGTGTCTTGACAGTGCTATACTGCGATTTCCAGCCCCCTATTCAAAAGTTACGTTCTTAAAGAGACAGTACACTTTCATATAAAATGGCCAAAAATAACCTTATACCATTGCCCACTACAATTATAAACCCCATACAATTTAAAATCACCCTGGGTACCTTCTTAGGGTGTCCTGAAAATGCTATACTGCGATTTCCAGCCCCCAATTCAAAAGTGAAATTTCTTAAAGAGACAGTACACTTTCATATAAAATGGCCAAAAATAACCTTATACCATTGCCCACTACAATTATAAACCCCATACATATTTAAAATCACCCTGGGAACCTTCTTAGGGTGTCTTGACAGTGCTATACTGCGATTTCCAGCCCACAATTCAAAAGTGAAATTTCTTAAAGAGACAATACATTTTCATATAAAATGGCCAAAAATAACCTTATACCATTGCCAACTACAATTATAAACCCCATACATATTTAAAATCACCCTAGGAAACTTCTTAGGGTGTCTTGACAGTGCTAAACTGCGATTTCCAGCCCACAATTCAAAAGTGAAATTTCTTAAAGAGACAGTACACTTTCATATAAAATGGCCAAAAATAACCTTATACCATTGCCCACAACAATTATAAACCCCATACATATTTAAAATCACCCTGGGAACCTCCCCAGGGTTTCCTGAAAATGCTATACTGCGATTTCCAGCCCCCAATTCAAAAGTAAAGTTTCTTAAAGAGACAGTACACTTTCATATAAAATGGCCAAAAATAACCTTATACCATTGCCCACTACAATTATAAACCCCATACATATTTAAAATCACCCTGGGAACCTTCTTAGGGTTTCTTGACAGTGCTATACTGCGATTTCCAGCCCCCAATTCAAAAGTTAAATTTCTTAAAGAGACAGTACGCTTTCATATAAAATGGCCAAAAATAACCTTATACCATTGCCCACTACAATTATAAACCCCATACATATTTAAAATCACCCTGGGAACCTTCTTAGGGTGTCTTGACAGTGCTATACTGCGATTTCCAGCCCACAATTCAAAAGTTACGTTCTTAAAGAGACAGAACACTTTCATATAAAATGGCCAAAAATAACCTTATACCATTGCCCACTACAATTATAAACCCCATACATATTTAAAATCACCCTGGGAACCTTCTTAGGGTGTCTTGACAGTGCTATACTGCGATTTCCAGCCCACAATTCAAAAGTGAAATTTCTTAAAGAAACAGTACACTTTAATATAAAATGGCCAAAAACAACCTTATACCATTCCCACTACAATTATAAACCCCATACATATTTAAAATCACCCTGGGAACCTTCCCAGGGTGTCTTGACTCTGCTATACTGCGATTTCCAGCCCCCTATTCAAAAGTGAAATTTCTTAAAGAGACAGTACACTTTCATATAAAATGGCCAAAAATAACCTTATACCATTGCCCACAACAATTATAAACCCCATACATATTTAAAATCACCCTGGGAACCTTCCCAGGGTGTCTTGACAGTGCTATACTGCGATTTCCAGCCCCCAATTCAAAAATAAAGTTTCTTAAAGAGACAGTATACTTTCATATAAAATGGCCAAAAATAACCTTATACCTTTGCCCACTACAATTATAAACCTCATACATATTTAAAATCACCCTGGGAACCTTCTTAGGGTTTCTTGACAGTGCAATACTGCGATTTCCAGCCCCCAATTCAAAAGTGAAATTTCTTAAAGAGACAGTACACTTTCATATAAAATGGCCAAAAATAACCTTTACCATTGCCCACTACAATTATAAACCCCATATATATTTAAAATCACCCTGGGAACCTCCCCAGGGTGTCCTGAAAATGCTATACTGCGATTTCCAGCCCCCAATTCAAAAGTGAAATTTCTTAAAGAGACAGTACACTTTCATATAAAATGGCCAAAAATAACCTTATACCATTGCCCACTACAATTATAAACCCCATACATGTTTAAAATCAGCCAGGGAAACTTTTTAGGGTGTCTTGACAGTGCTATACTGCGATTTCCAGCCCCCAATTCAAAATCTAAGTTTCTTAAAGAGACAGTACACTTTCATATAAAATGGCCAAAAATAACCTTATACCATTGCCCACTACAATTATAAACCCCATACATATTTAAAATCACCCTGGGAACCATATCAAGGTGTCTTGACAGTGCTATACTGCGATATCCAGCCCCCAATTCAAAAGTTACGTTCTTAAAGAGACAGTACACTTTCATATAAAATGGCCAAAAATAACCTTATACCATTGCCCACTACAATTATAAACCCCATACATATTTAAAATCACCCTGGGAACCTTCTTAGGGTGTCCTGAAAATGCTATACTGCGATTTCCAGCCCCCAATTCAAAAGTGAAATTTCTTAAAGAGACAGTACACTTTCATATAAAATGGCCAAAAATAACCTTATACCATTGCCCACTACAATTATAAACCCCATACATATTTAAAATCACCCTGGGAACCTTCTTAGGGTGTCTTGACAGTGCTATACTGCGATTTCCATCCCACAATTCAAAAGTTACGTTCTTAAAGAGACAGAACACTTTCATATAAAATGGCCAAAAATAACCTTATACCATTGCCCACTACAATTATAAACCCCATACATATTTAAAATCACCCTGGGAACCTTCTTAGGGTGTCTTGACAGTGCTATACTGCGATTTCCAGCCCACAATTCAAAAGTGAAATTTCTTAAAGAGACAGTACACTTTCATATAAAATGGCCAAAAATAACCTTATACCATTCCCCACTACAATTATAAACCCCATACATATTTAAAATCACCCTGGGAACCTCCCCAGGGTGTCCTGAAAATGCTATACTGCGATTTCCAGCCCCCAATTCAAAAGTTAAGTTTCTTAAAGAGACAGTATACTTTCATATAAAATGGCCAAAAATAACCTTATACCATTGCCCACTACAATTATAAACCCCATACATATTTAAAATCACCCTGGGAACCTCCCCAGGGTGTCCTGAAAATGCTATACTGCGATTTCCAGCCCCCAATTCAAAAGTGAAATTTCTTAAAGAGACAGTACACTTTCATATAAAATGGCCAAAAATAACCTTATACCATTGCCCACTACAATTATAAACCCCATACAATTTAAAATCACCCTGGGAACCTTCTTAGGGTGTCCTGAAAATGCTATACTGCGATTTCCAGCCCCCAATTCAAAAGTGAAATTTCTTAAAGAGACAGTACACTTTCATATAAAATGGCCAAAAATAACCTTATACCATTGCCCACTACAATTATAAACCCCATACATATTTAAAATCACCCTGGGAACCTTCTTAGGGTGTCTTGACAGTGCTATACTGCGATTTCCAGCCCACAATTCAAAAGTGAAATTTCTTAAAGAGACAATACATTTTCATATAAAATGGCCAAAAATAACCTTATACCATTGCCAACTACAATTATAAACCCCATACATATTTAAAATCACCCTAGGAAACTTCTTAGGGTGTCTTGACAGTGCTATACTGCGATTTCCAGCCCACAATTCAAAAGTGAAATTTCTTAAAGAGACAGTACACTTTCATATAAAATGGCCAAAAATAACCTTATACCATTGCCCACAACAATTATAAACCCCATACATATTTAAAATCACCCTGGGAACCTCCCCAGGGTTTCCTGAAAATGCTATACTGCGATTTCCAGCCCCCAATTCAAAAGTAAAGTTTCTTAAAGAGACAGTACACTTTCATATAAAATGGCCAAAAATAACCTTATACCATTGCCCACTACAATTATAAACCCCATACATATTTAAAATCACCCTGGGAACCATATCAAGGTGTCTTGACAGTGCTATACTGTGATATCCAGCCCCCAATTCAAAAGTTACGTTCTTAAAGAGACAGTACACTTTCATATAAAATGGCCAAAAATAACCTTATACCATTGCCCACTACAATTATAAACCCCATACATATTTAAAATCACCCTGGGAACCTTCTTAGGGTGTCCTGAAAATGCTATACTGCGATTTCCAGCCCCCAATTCAAAAGTGAAATTTCTTAAAGAGACAGTACACTTTCATATAAAATGGCCAAAAATAACCTTATACCATTGCCCACTACAATTATAAACCCCATACATATTTAAAATCACCCTGGGAACCTTCGTAGGGTGTCTTGACAGTGCTATACTGCGATTTCCAGCCCACAATTCAAAAGTTACGTTCTTAAAGAGACAGAACACTTTCATATAAAATGGCGAAAAATAACCTTATACCATTGCCCACTACAATTATAAACCCCATACATATTTAAAATCACCCTGGGAACCTTCTTAGGGTGTCTTGACAGTGCTATACTGCGATTTCCAGCCCACAATTCAAAAGTGAAATTTCTTAAAGAGACAGTACACTTTCATATACAATGGCCAAAAACAACCTTATACCATTGCCCACTACAATTATAAACCCCATACATATTTAAAATCACCCTGGGAACCTTCTTAGGGTGTCTTGACGCTGCTATACTGCGATTTCCAGCCCCCTATTCAAAAGTGAAATTTCTTAAAGAGACAGTACACTTTCATATAAAATGGCCAAAAATAACCTTATACCATTGCCCACAACAATTATAAACCCCATACATATTTAAAATCACCCTGGGAACCTTCCCAGGGTGTCTTGACAGTGCTATACTGCGATTTCCAGCCCCCAATTCAAAAGTAAAGTTTCTTAAAGAGACAGTACACTTTCATATAAAATGGCCAAAATTAACCTTATACCATTGCCCACTACAATTATAAACCCCATACATATTTAAAATCACCCTGGGAACCTTCTTAGGGTTTCTTGACAGTGCTATACTGCGATTTCCAGCCCCCAATTCAAAAGTAAAATTTCTTAAAGAGACAGTACGCTTTCATATAAAATGGCCAAAAATAACCTTATACCATTGCCCACTACAATTATAAACCCCATATATATTTAAAATCACCCTGGGAACCTCCCCAGGGTGTCATGAAAATGCTATACTGCGATTTCCAGCCCCCAATTCAAAAGTAAAATTTCTTAAAGAGACAGTACACTTTCATATAAAATGGCCAAAAATAACCTTATACCATTGCCCACTACAATTATAAACCCCATACATATTTAAAATCACCCTGGGAACCTTCTTAGGGTTTCTTGACAGTGCAATACTGCGATTTCCAGTCCCCAATTCAAAAGTTAAGTTCTTAAAGAGACAGTACACTTTCATATAAAATGGCCAAAAATAACCTTATACCAATGCCCACTACAATTATAAACCCCATACATATTTAAAATCACCCTGGGAACCTTCTTAGGATGTCTTGACAGTGATATACTGCGATTTCCAGCCCCCAATTCAAAAGTTACGTTCTTAAAGAGACAGTACACTTTCATATAAAATGGCCAAAAATAACCTTATACCATTGCCCACTACAATTATAAACCCCATACATATTTAAAATCACCCTGGGAACCTTCTTAGGGTTTCTTGACAGTGCAATACTGCGATTTCCAGTCCCCAATTCAAAAGTTAAGTTCTTAAAGAGACAGTACACTTTCATATAAAATGGCCAAAAATAACCTTATACCATTGCCCACTACAATTATAAATCCCATACATATTTAAAATCACCCTGGGAACCTTCTTAGGATGTCTTGACAGTGCTATACTGCGATTTCCAGCCCCCAATTCAAAAGTTACGTTCTTAAAGAGACAGTACACTTTCATATAAAATGGCCAAAAATAACCTTATACCATTGCCCACTACAATTATAAACCCCATACAATTTAAAATCACCCTGGGAACCTGCTTAGGGTGTCCTGAAAATGCTATACTGCGATTTCCAGCCCCCAATTCAAAAGTGAAATTTCTTAAAAAGACAGTACACTTTCATATAAAATGGCCAAAAATAACCTTATACCATTGCCCACTACAATTATAAACCCCATACATATTTAAAATCACCCTGGGAACCTTCTTAGGGTGTCTTGACAGTGCTATACTGCGATTTCCAGCCCACAATTCAAAAGTTACGTTCTTAAAGAGACAGTACACTTTCATATAAAATGGCCAAACATAACCTTATACCATTGCCCACTACAATTATAAACCCCATACATATTTAAAATCACCCTGGGAACCTTCTTAGGGTGTCTTGACAGTGCTATACTGCGATTTCCAGCCCACAATTCAAAAGTGAAATTTCTTAAAGAGACAGTACACTTTCATATACAATGGCCAAAAACAACCTTATACCATTGCCCACTACAATTATAAACCCCATACATATTTAAAATCACCCTGGGAACCTTCTTAGGGTGTCTTGACACTGCTATACTGCGATTTCCAGCCCCCTATTCAAAAGTGAAATTTCTTAAAGAGACAGTACACTTTCATATAAAATGGCCAAAAATAACCTTATACCATTGCCCACAACAATCATAAACCCCATACATATTTAAAATCACCCTGGGAACCTTCCCAGGGTGTCCTGAAAATGCTATACTGCGATTTCCAGCCCCCAATTCAAAAGTAAAATTTCTTAAAGAGACAGTACACTTTCATATAAAATGGCCAAAAATAACCTTATACCAATGCCCACTACAATTATAAACCCCATACATATTTAAAATCACCCTGGGAACCTTCTTAGGATGTCTTGACAGTGCTATACTGCGATTTCCAGCCCCCAATTCAAAAGTTACGTTCTTAAAGAGACAGTACACTTTCATATAAAATGGCCAAAAATAACCTTATACCATTACCCACTACAATTATAAACCCCATACATATTTAAAATCACCCTGGGAACCTTCTTAGGGTGTCTTGACAGTGCTATACTGCGATTTCCAGCCCACAATTCAAAAGTTACGTTCTTAAAGAGACAGTACACTTTCATATAAAATGGCCAAAAATAACCTTATACCATTGCCCACTACAATTATAAACCCCATACAATTTAAAATCACCCTGGGAACCTTCTTAGGGTGTCCTGAAAATGCTATACTGCGATTTCCAGCCCCCAATTCAAAAGTGAAATTTCTTAAAAAGACAGTACACTTTCATATAAAATGGCCAAAAATAACCTTATACCATTGCCCACTACAATTATAAACCCCATACATATTTAAAATCACCCTGGGAACCTTCTTAGGGTGTCTTGACAGTGCTATACTGCGATTTCCAGCCCACAATTCAAAAGTTACGTTCTTAAAGAGACAGTACACTTTCATATAAAATGGCCAAAAATAACCTTATACCATTGCCCACTACAATTATAAACCCCATACATATTTAAAATCACCCTGGGAACCTTCTTAGGGTGTCTTGACAGTGCTATACTGCGATTTCCAGCCCACAATTCAAAAGTGAAATTTCTTAAAGAGACAGTACACTTTCATATACAATGGCCAAAAACAACCTTATACCATTGCCCACTACAATTATAAACCCCATACATATTTAAAATCACCCTGGGAACCTTCTTAGGGTGTCTTGACACTGCTATACTGCGATTTCCAGCCCCCTATTCAAAAGTGAAATTTCTTAAAGAGACAGTACACTTTCATATAAAATGGCCAAAAATAACCTTATACCATTGCCCACAACAATCATAAACCCCATACATATTTAAAATCACCCTGGGAACCTTCCCAGGGTGTCCTGAAAATGCTATACTGCGATTTCCAGCCCCCAATTCAAAAGTAAAATTTCTTAAAGAGACAGTACACTTTCATATAAAATGGCCAAAAATAACCTTATACCATTGCCCACTACAATTATAAACCCCATACATATTTAAAATCACCCTGGGAACCTTCTTAGGGTGTCTTGACAGTGCTATACTGCGATTTCCAGCCCACAATTCAAAAGTGAAATTTCTTAAAGAGACAGTACACTTTCATATACAATGGCCAAAAACAACCTTATACCATTGCCCACTACAATTATAAACCCCATACATATTTAAAATCACCCTGGGAACCTTCTTAGGGTGTCTTGACACTGCTATACTGCGATTTCCAGCCCCCTATTCAAAAGTGAAATTTCTTAAAGAGACAGTACACTTTCATATAAAATGGCCAAAAATAACCTTATACCATTGCCCACAACAATCATAAACCCCATACATATTTAAAATCACCCTGGGAACCTTCCCAGGGTGTCCTGAAAATGCTATACTGCGATTTCCAGCCCCCAATTCAAAAGTAAAATTTCTTAAAGAGACAGTACACTTTCATATAAAATGGCCAAAAATAACCTTATACCAATGCCCACTACAATTATAAACCCCATACATATTTAAAATCACCCTGGGAACCTTCTTAGGATGTCTTGACAGTGCTATACTGCGATTTCCAGCCCCCAATTCAAAAGTTACGTTCTTAAAGAGACAGTACACTTTCATATAAAATGGCCAAAAATAACCTTATACCATTGCCCACTACAATTATAAACCCCATACATATTTAAAATCACCCTGGGAACCTTCTTAGGGTGTCTTGACAGTGCTATACTGCGATTTCCAGCCCACAATTCAAAAGTTACATTCTTAAAGAGACAGTACACTTTCATATAAAATGGCCAAAAATAACCTTATACCATTGCCCACTACAATTATAAACCCCATACATATTTAAAATCACCCTGGGAACCTTCTTAGGGTGTCTTGACAGTGCTATACTGCGATTTCCAGCCCACAATTCAAAAGTGAAATTTCTTAAAGAGACAGTACACTTTCATATAAAATGGCCAAAAACAACCTTATACCATTGCCCACTACAATTATAAACCCCATACATATTTAAAATCACCCTGGGAACCTTCTTAGGGTGTCTTGACAGTGCTATACTGCGATTTCCAGCCCCCTATTCAAAAGTGAAATTTCTTAAAGAGACAGTACACTTTCATATAAAATGGCCAAAAACAACCTTATACCATTGCCCACTACAATTATAAACCCCATACATATTTAAAATCACCCTGGGAACCTTCTTAGGGTGTCTTGACAGTGCTATACTGCGATTTCCAGCCCACAATTCAAAAGTGAAATTTCTTAAAGAGACAGTACACTTTCATATAAAATGGCCAAAAACAACCTTATACCATTGCCCACTACAATTATAAACCCCATACATATTTAAAATCACCCTGGGAACCTTCTTAGGGTGTCTTGACAGTGCTATACTGCGATTTCCAGCCCCCTATTCAAAAGTTACGTTCTTAAAGAGACAGTACACTTTCATATAAAATGGCCAAAAATAACCTTATACCATTGCCCACTACAATTATAAACCCCATACAATTTAAAATCACCCTGGGAACCTTCTTACGGTGTCCTGAAAATGCTATACTGCGATTTCCAGCCCCCAATTCAAAAGTGAAATTTCTTAAAGAGACAGTACACTTTCATATAAAATGGCCAAAAACAACCTTATACCATTGCCCACTACAATTATAAACCCCATACATATTTAAAATCACCCTGGGAACCTTCTTAGGGTGTCTTGACAGTGCTATACTGCGATTTCCAGCCCACAATTCAAAAGTTACGTTCTTAAAGAGACAGTACACTTTCATATAAAATGGCCAAAAATAACCTTATACCATTGCCCACTACAATTATAAACCCCATACATATTTAAAATCACCCTGGGAACCTTCTTAGGGTGTCTTGACAGTGCTATACTGCGATTTCCAGCCCACAATTCAAAAGTGAAATTTCTTAAAGAGACAATACATTTTCATATAAAATGGCCAAAAATAACCTTATACCATTGCCAACTACAATTATAAACCCCATACATATTTAAAATCACCCTAGGAAACTTCTTAGGGTGTCTTGACAGTGCTATACTGCGATTTCCAGCCCACAATTCAAAAGTGAAATTTCTTAAAGAGACAGTACACTTTCATATAAAATGGCCAAAAATAACCTTATACCATTGCCCACAACAATTATAAACCCCATACATATTTAAAATCACCCTGGGAACCTCCCCAGGGTGTCCTGAAAATGCTATACTGCAATTTCCAGCCCCCAATTCAAAAGTGAAATTTCTTAAAAAGACAGTACACTTTCATATAAAATGGCCAAAAATAACCTTATACCATTGCCCACTACAATTATAAACCCCATACATATTTAAAATCACCCTGGGAACCTTCTTAGGGTGTCTTGACAGTGCTATACTGCGATTTCCAGCCCACAATTCAAAAGTTACGTTCTTAAAGAGACAGTACACTTTCATATAAAATGGCCAAAAATAACCTTATACCATTGCCCACTACAATTATAAACCCCATACATATTTAAAATCACCCTGGGAACCTTCTTAGGGTGTCTTGACAGTGCTATACTGCGATTTCCAGCCCACAATTCAAAAGTGAAATTTCTTAAAGAGACAGTACACTTTCATATACAATGGCCAAAAACAACCTTATACCATTGCCCACTACAATTATAAACCCCATACATATTTAAAATCACCCTGGGAACCTTCTTAGGGTGTCTTGACACTGCTATACTGCGATTTCCAGCCCCCTATTCAAAAGTGAAATTTCTTAAAGAGACAGTACACTTTCATATAAAATGGCCAAAAATAACCTTATACCATTGCCCACAACAATCATAAACCCCATACATATTTAAAATCACCCTGGGAACCTTCCCAGGGTGTCCTGAAAATGCTATACTGCGATTTCCAGCCCCCAATTCAAAAGTAAAATTTCTTAAAGAGACAGTACACTTTCATATAAAATGGCCAAAAATAACCTTATACCAATGCCCACTACAATTATAAACCCCATACATATTTAAAATCACCCTGGGAACCTTCTTAGGATGTCTTGACAGTGCTATACTGCGATTTCCAGCCCCCAATTCAAAAGTTACGTTCTTAAAGAGACAGTACACTTTCATATAAAATGGCCAAAAATAACCTTATACCGTTGCCCACTACAATTATAAACCCCATACATATTTAAAATCACCCTGGGAACCTTCTTAGGGTGTCTTGACAGTGCTATACTGCGATTTCCAGCCCACAATTCAAAAGTTACATTCTTAAAGAGACAGTACACTTTCATATAAAATGGCCAAAAATAACCTTATACCATTGCCCACTACAATTATAAACCCCATACATATTTAAAATCACCCTGGGAACCTTCTTAGGGTGTCTTGACAGTGCTATACTGCGATTTCCAGCCCACAATTCAAAAGTGAAATTTCTTAAAGAGACAGTACACTTTCATATAAAATGGCCAAAAACAACCTTATACCATTGCCCACTACAATTATAAACCCCATACATATTTAAAATCACCCTGGGAACCTTCTTAGGGTGTCTTGACAGTGCTATACTGCGATTTCCAGCCCACAATTCAAAAGTTACGTTCTTAAAGAGACAGTACACTTTCATATAAAATGGCCAAAAATAACCTTATACCATTGCCCACTACAATTATAAACCCCATACATATTTAAAATCACCCTGGGAACCTTCTTAGGGTGTCTTGACAGTGCTATACTGCGATTTCCAGCCCACAATTCAAAAGTGAAATTTCTTAAAGAGACAGTACACTTTCATATAAAATGGCCAAAAACAACCTTATACCATTGCCCACTACAATTATAAACCCCATACATATTTAAAATCACCCTGGGAACCTTCTTAGGGTGTCTTGACAGTGCTATACTGCGATTTCCAGCCCCCTATTCAAAAGTTACGTTCTTAAAGAGACAGTACACTTTCATATAAAATGGCCAAAAATAACCTTATACCATTGCCCACTACAATTATAAACCCCATACAATTTAAAATCACCCTGGGAACCTTCTTAGGGTGTCCTGAAAATGCTATACTGCGATTTCCAGCCCCCAATTCAAAAGTGAAATTTCTTAAAGAGACAGTACACTTTCATATAAAATGGCCAAAAATAACCTTATACCATTGCCCACTACAATTATAAACCCCATACATATTTAAAATCACCCTGGGAACCTTCTTAGGGTGTCTTGACAGTGCTATACTGCGATTTCCAGCCCCCAATTCAAAAGTGAAATTTCTTAAAGAGACAGTACACTTTCATATAAAATGGCCAAAAATAACCTTATACCATTGCCCACTACAATTATAAACCCCATACATATTTAAAATCACCCTGGGAACCTTCTTAGGGTGTCTTGACAGTGCTATACTGCGATTTCCAGCCCACAATTCAAAAGTGAAATTTCTTAAAGAGACAATACATTTTCATATAAAATGGCCAAAAATAACCTTATACCATTGCCAACTACAATTATAAACCCCATACATATTTAAAATCACCCTAGGAAACTTCTTAGGGTGTCTTGACAGTGCTAAACTGCGATTTCCAGCCCACAATTCAAAAGTGAAATTTCTTAAAGAGACAGTACACTTTCATATAAAATGGCCAAAAATAACCTTATACCATTGCCCACAACAATTATAAACCCCATACATATTTAAAATCACCCTGGGAACCTCCCCAGGGTTTCCTGAAAATGCTATACTGCGATTTCCAGCCCCCAATTCAAAAGTAAAGTTTCTTAAAGAGACAGTACACTTTCATATAAAATGGCCAAAAATAACCTTATACCATTGCCCACTACAATTATAAACCCCATACATATTTAAAATCACCCTGGGAACCTTCTTAGGGTTTCTTGACAGTGCTATACTGCGATTTCCAGCCCCCAATTCAAAAGTTAAATTTCTTAAAGAGACAGTACGCTTTCATATAAAATGGCCAAAAATAACCTTATACCATTGCCCACTACAATTATAAACCCCATACATATTTAAAATCACCCTGGGAACCTTCATAGGGTGTCTTGACAGTGCTATACTGCGATTTCCAGCCCACAATTCAAAAGTTACGTTCTTAAAGAGACAGAACACTTTCATATAAAATGGCCAAAAATAACCTTATACCATTGCCCACTACAATTATAAACCCCATACATATTTAAAATCACCCTGGGAACCTTCTTAGGGTGTCTTGACAGTGCTATACTGCGATTTCCAGCCCACAATTCAAAAGTGAAATTTCTTAAAGAAACAGTACACTTTAATATAAAATGGCCAAAAACAACCTTATACCATTCCCACTACAATTATAAACCCCATACATATTTAAAATCACCCTGGGAACCTTCCCAGGGTGTCTTGACTCTGCTATACTGCGATTTCCAGCCCCCAATTCAAAAATAAAGTTTCTTAAAGAGACAGTATACTTTCATATAAAATGGCCAAAAATAACCTTATACCTTTGCCCACTACAATTATAAACCTCATACATATTTAAAATCACCCTGGGAACCTTCTTAGGGTTTCTTGACAGTGCAATACTGCGATTTCCAGCCCCCAATTCAAAAGTGAAATTTCTTAAAGAGACAGTACACTTTCATATAAAATGGCCAAAAATAACCTTTACCATTGCCCACTACAATTATAAACCCCATATATATTTAAAATCACCCTGGGAACCTCCCCAGGGTGTCCTGAAAATGCTATACTGCGATTTCCAGCCCCCAATTCAAAAGTGAAATTTCTTAAAGAGACAGTACACTTTCATATAAAATGGCCAAAAATAACCTTATACCATTGCCCACTACAATTATAAACCCCATACATGTTTAAAATCAGCCAGGGAAACTTTTTAGGGTGTCTTGACAGTGCTATACTGCGATTTCCAGCCCCCAATTCAAAATCTAAGTTTCTTAAAGAGACAGTACACTTTCATATAAAATGGCCAAAAATAACCTTATACCATTGCCCACTACAATTATAAACCCCATACATATTTAAAATCACCCTGGGAACCATATCAAGGTGTCTTGACAGTGCTATACTGCGATATCCAGCCCCCAATTCAAAAGTTACGTTCTTAAAGAGACAGTACACTTTCATATAAAATGGCCAAAAATAACCTTATACCATTGCCCACTACAATTATAAACCCCATACATATTTAAAATCACCCTGGGAACCTTCTTAGGGTGTCCTGAAAATGCTATACTGCGATTTCCAGCCCCCAATTCAAAAGTGAAATTTCTTAAAGAGACAGTACACTTTCATATAAAATGGCCAAAAATAACCTTATACCATTGCCCACTACAATTATAAACCCCATACATATTTAAAATCACCCTGGGAACCTTCTTAGGGTGTCTTGACAGTGCTATACTGCGATTTCCATCCCACAATTCAAAAGTTACGTTCTTAAAGAGACAGAACACTTTCATATAAAATGGCCAAAAATAACCTTATACCATTGCCCACTACAATTATAAACCCCATACATATTTAAAATCACCCTGGGAACCTTCTTAGGGTGTCTTGACAGTGCTATACTGCGATTTCCAGCCCACAATTCAAAAGTGAAATTTCTTAAAGAGACAGTACACTTTCATATAAAATGGCCAAAAATAACCTTATACCATTCCCCACTACAATTATAAACCCCATACATATTTAAAATCACCCTGGGAACCTCCCCAGGGTGTCCTGAAAATGCTATACTGCGATTTCCAGCCCCCAATTCAAAAGTTAAGTTTCTTAAAGAGACAGTATACTTTCATATAAAATGGCCAAAAATAACCTTATACCATTGCCCACTACAATTATAAACCCCATACATATTTAAAATCACCCTGGGAACCTTCTTAGGGTTTCTTGACAGTGCTATACTGCGATTTCCAGCCCCCAATTCAAAAGTGAAATTTCTTAAAGAGACAGTACGCTTTCATATAAAATGGCCAAAAATAACCTTATACCATTGCCCACTACAATTATAAACCCCATATATATTTAAAATCACCCTGGGAACCTCCCCAGGGTGTCCTGAAAATGCTATACTGCGATTTCCAGCCCCCAATTCAAAAGTGAAATTTCTTAAAGAGACAGTACACTTTCATATAAAATGGCCAAAAATAACCTTATACCATTGCCCACTACAATTATAAACCCCATACAATTTAAAATCACCCTGGGAACCTTCTTAGGGTGTCCTGAAAATGCTATACTGCGATTTCCAGCCCCCAATTCAAAAGTGAAATTTCTTAAAGAGACAGTACACTTTCATATAAAATGGCCAAAAATAACCTTATACCATTGCCCACTACAATTATAAACCCCATACATATTTAAAATCACCCTGGGAACCTTCTTAGGGTGTCTTGACAGTGCTATACTGCGATTTCCAGCCCACAATTCAAAAGTGAAATTTCTTAAAGAGACAATACATTTTCATATAAAATGGCCAAAAATAACCTTATACCATTGCCAACTACAATTATAAACCCCATACATATTTAAAATCACCCTAGGAAACTTCTTAGGGTGTCTTGACAGTGCTATACTGCGATTTCCAGCCCACAATTCAAAAGTGAAATTTCTTAAAGAGACAGTACACTTTCATATAAAATGGCCAAAAATAACCTTATACCATTGCCCACAACAATTATAAACCCCATACATATTTAAAATCACCCTGGGAACCTCCCCAGGGTTTCCTGAAAATGCTATACTGCGATTTCCAGCCCCCAATTCAAAAGTAAAGTTTCTTAAAGAGACAGTACACTTTCATATAAAATGGCCAAAAATAACCTTATGCCATTGCCCACTACAATTATAAACCCCATACATATTTAAAATCACCCTGGGAACCTTCTTAGGGTTTCTTGACAGTGCTATACTGCGATTTCCAGCCCCCAATTCAAAAGTTAAATTTCTTAAAGAGACAGTACGCTTTCATATAAAATGGCCAAAAATAACCTTATACCATTGCCCACTACAATTATAAACCCCATACATATTTAAAATCACCCTGGGAACCTTCTTAGGGTGTCTTGACAGTGCTATACTGCGATTTCCAGCCCACAATTCAAAAGTTACGTTCTTAAAGAGACAGAACACTTTCATATAAAATGGCCAAAAATAACCTTATACCATTGCCCACTACAATTATAAACCCCATACATATTTAAAATCACCCTGGGAACCTTCTTAGGGTGTCTTGACAGTGCTATACTGCGATTTCCAGCCCACAATTCAAAAGTGAAATTTCTTAAAGAGACAGTACACTTTAATATAAAATGGCCAAAAACAACCTTATACCATTGCCCACTACAATTATAAACCCCATACATATTTAAAATCACCCTGGGAACCTTCCCAGGGTGTCTTGACACTGCTATACTGCGATTTCCAGCCCCCTATTCAAAAGTGAAATTTCTTAAAGAGACAGTACACTTTCATATAAAATGGCCAAAAATAACCTTATACCATTGCCCACAACAATTATAAACCCCATACATATTTAAAATCACCCTGGGAACCTTCCCAGGGTGTCTTGACAGTGCTATACTGCGATTTCCAGCCCCCAATTCAAAAATAAAGTTTCTTAAAGAGACAGTATACTTTCATATAAAATGGCCAAAAATAACCTTATACCTTTGCCCACTACAATTATAAACCTCATACATATTTAAAATCACCCTGGGAACCTTCTTAGGGTTTCTTGACAGTGCAATACTGCGATTTCCAGCCCCCAATTCAAAAGTTAAATTTCTTAAAGAGACAGTACGCTTTCATATTAAATGGCCAAAAATAACCTTTACCATTGCCCACTACAATTATAAACCCCATATATATTTAAAATCACCCTGGGAACCTCCCCAGGGTGTCCTGAAAATGCTATACTGCGATTTCCAGCCCCCAATTCAAAAGTGAAATTTCTTAAAGAGACAGTACACTTTCATATAAAATGGCCAAAAATAACCTTATACCATTGCCCACTACAATTATAAACCCCATACATGTTTAAAATCACCCAGGGAAACTTTTTAGGGTGTCTTGACAGTGCTATACTGCGATTTCCAGCCCCCAATTCAAAATCTAAGTTTCTTAAAGAGACAGTACACTTTCATATAAAATGGCCAAAAATAACCTTATACCATTGCCCACTACAATTATAAACCCCATACATATTTAAAATCACCCTGGGAACCATATCAAGGTGTCTTGACAGTGCTATACTGCGATATCCAGCCCCCAATTCAAAAGTTACGTTCTTAAAGAGACAGTACACTTTCATATAAAATGGCCAAAAATAACCTTATACCATTGCCCACTACAATTATAAACCCCATACATATTTAAAATCACCCTGGGAACCTTCTTAGGGTGTCCTGAAAATGCTATACTGCGATTTCCAGCCCCCAATTCAAAAGTGAAATTTCTTAAAGAGACAGTACACTTTCATATAAAATGGCCAAAAATAACCTTATACCATTGCCCACTACAATTATAAACCCCATACATATTTAAAATCACCCTGGGAACCTTCTTAGGGTGTCTTGACAGTGCTATACTGCGATTTCCATCCCACAATTCAAAAGTTACGTTCTTAAAGAGACAGAACACTTTCATATAAAATGGCCAAAAATAACCTTATACCATTGCCCACTACAATTATAAACCCCATACATATTTAAAATCACCCTGGGAACCTTCTTAGGGTGTCTTGACAGTGCTATACTGCGATTTCCAGCCCACAATTCAAAAGTGAAATTTCTTAAAGAGACAGTACACTTTCATATAAAATGGCCAAAAATAACCTTATACCATTGCCCACTACAATTATAAACCCCATACATATTTAAAATCACCCTGGGAACCTCCCCAGGGTGTCCTGAAAATGCTATACTGCGATTTCCAGCCCCCAATTCAAAAGTTAAGTTTCTTAAAGAGACAGTATACTTTCATATAAAATGGCCAAAAATAACCTTATACCATTGCCCACTACAATTATAAACCCCATACATATTTAAAATCACCCTGGGAACCTTCTTAGGGTTTCTTGACAGTGCTATACTGCGATTTCCAGCCCCCAATTCAAAAGTGAAATTTCTTAAAGAGACAGTACGCTTTCATATAAAATGGCCAAAAATAACCTTATACCATTGCCCACTACAATTATAAACCCCATATATATTTAAAATCACCCTGGGAACCTCCCCAGGGTGTCCTGAAAATGCTATACTGCGATTTCCAGCCCCCAATTCAAAAGTGAAATTTCTTAAAGAGACAGTACACTTTCATATAAAATGGCCAAAAATAACCTTATACCATTGCCCACTACAATTATAAACCCCATACATATTTAAAATCACCCTGGGAACCATATCAAGGTGTCTTGACAGTGCTATACTGTGATATCCAGCCCCCAATTCAAAAGTTACGTTCTTAAAGAGACAGTACACTTTCATATAAAATGGCCAAAAATAACCTTATACCATTGCCCACTACAATTATAAACCCCATACATATTTAAAATCACCCTGGGAACCTTCTTAGGGTGTCCTGAAAATGCTATACTGCGATTTCCAGCCCCCAATTCAAAAGTGAAATTTCTTAAAGAGACAGTACACTTTCATATAAAATGGCCAAAAATAACCTTATACCATTGCCCACTACAATTATAAACCCCATACATATTTAAAATCACCCTGGGAACCTTCGTAGGGTGTCTTGACAGTGCTATACTGCGATTTCCAGCCCACAATTCAAAAGTTACGTTCTTAAAGAGACAGAACACTTTCATATAAAATGGCGAAAAATAACCTTATACCATTGCCCACTACAATTATAAACCCCATACATATTTAAAATCACCCTGGGAACCTTCTTAGGGTGTCTTGACAGTGCTATACTGCGATTTCCAGCCCACAATTCAAAAGTGAAATTTCTTAAAGAGACAGTACACTTTCATATACAATGGCCAAAAACAACCTTATACCATTGCCCACTACAATTATAAACCCCATACATATTTAAAATCACCCTGGGAACCTTCTTAGGGTGTCTTGACGCTGCTATACTGCGATTTCCAGCCCCCTATTCAAAAGTGAAATTTCTTAAAGAGACAGTACACTTTCATATAAAATGGCCAAAAATAACCTTATACCATTGCCCACAACAATTATAAACCCCATACATATTTAAAATCACCCTGGGAACCTTCCCAGGGTGTCTTGACAGTGCTATACTGCGATTTCCAGCCCCCAATTCAAAAGTAAAGTTTCTTAAAGAGACAGTACACTTTCATATAAAATGGCCAAAATTAACCTTATACCATTGCCCACTACAATTATAAACCCCATACATATTTAAAATCACCCTGGGAACCTTCTTAGGGTTTCTTGACAGTGCTATACTGCGATTTCCAGCCCCCAATTCAAAAGTAAAATTTCTTAAAGAGACAGTACGCTTTCATATAAAATGGCCAAAAATAACCTTATACCATTGCCCACTACAATTATAAACCCCATATATATTTAAAATCACCCTGGGAACCTCCCCAGGGTGTCATGAAAATGCTATACTGCGATTTCCAGCCCCCAATTCAAAAGTAAAATTTCTTAAAGAGACAGTACACTTTCATATAAAATGGCCAAAAATAACCTTATACCATTGCCCACTACAATTATAAACCCCATACATATTTAAAATCACCCTGGGAACCTTCTTAGGGTTTCTTGACAGTGCAATACTGCGATTTCCAGTCCCCAATTCAAAAGTTAAGTTCTTAAAGAGACAGTACACTTTCATATAAAATGGCCAAAAATAACCTTATACCAATGCCCACTACAATTATAAACCCCATACATATTTAAAATCACCCTGGGAACCTTCTTAGGATGTCTTGACAGTGATATACTGCGATTTCCAGCCCCCAATTCAAAAGTTACGTTCTTAAAGAGACAGTACACTTTCATATAAAATGGCCAAAAATAACCTTATACCATTGCCCACTACAATTATAAACCCCATACATATTTAAAATCACCCTGGGAACCTTCTTAGGGTTTCTTGACAGTGCAATACTGCGATTTCCAGTCCCCAATTCAAAAGTTAAGTTCTTAAAGAGACAGTACACTTTCATATAAAATGGCCAAAAATAACCTTATACCATTGCCCACTACAATTATAAATCCCATACATATTTAAAATCACCCTGGGAACCTTCTTAGGATGTCTTGACAGTGCTATACTGCGATTTCCAGCCCCCAATTCAAAAGTTACGTTCTTAAAGAGACAGTACACTTTCATATAAAATGGCCAAAAATAACCTTATACCATTGCCCACTACAATTATAAACCCCATACAATTTAAAATCACCCTGGGAACCTGCTTAGGGTGTCCTGAAAATGCTATACTGCGATTTCCAGCCCCCAATTCAAAAGTGAAATTTCTTAAAAAGACAGTACACTTTCATATAAAATGGCCAAAAATAACCTTATACCATTGCCCACTACAATTATAAACCCCATACATATTTAAAATCACCCTGGGAACCTTCTTAGGGTGTCTTGACAGTGCTATACTGCGATTTCCAGCCCACAATTCAAAAGTTACGTTCTTAAAGAGACAGTACACTTTCATATAAAATGGCCAAACATAACCTTATACCATTGCCCACTACAATTATAAACCCCATACATATTTAAAATCACCCTGGGAACCTTCTTAGGGTGTCTTGACAGTGCTATACTGCGATTTCCAGCCCACAATTCAAAAGTGAAATTTCTTAAAGAGACAGTACACTTTCATATACAATGGCCAAAAACAACCTTATACCATTGCCCACTACAATTATAAACCCCATACATATTTAAAATCACCCTGGGAACCTTCTTAGGGTGTCTTGACACTGCTATACTGCGATTTCCAGCCCCCTATTCAAAAGTGAAATTTCTTAAAGAGACAGTACACTTTCATATAAAATGGCCAAAAATAACCTTATACCATTGCCCACAACAATCATAAACCCCATACATATTTAAAATCACCCTGGGAACCTTCCCAGGGTGTCCTGAAAATGCTATACTGCGATTTCCAGCCCCCAATTCAAAAGTAAAATTTCTTAAAGAGACAGTACACTTTCATATAAAATGGCCAAAAATAACCTTATACCAATGCCCACTACAATTATAAACCCCATACATATTTAAAATCACCCTGGGAACCTTCTTAGGATGTCTTGACAGTGCTATACTGCGATTTCCAGCCCCCAATTCAAAAGTTACGTTCTTAAAGAGACAGTACACTTTCATATAAAATGGCCAAAAATAACCTTATACCATTACCCACTACAATTATAAACCCCATACATATTTAAAATCACCCTGGGAACCTTCTTAGGGTGTCTTGACAGTGCTATACTGCGATTTCCAGCCCACAATTCAAAAGTTACGTTCTTAAAGAGACAGTACACTTTCATATAAAATGGCCAAAAATAACCTTATACCATTGCCCACTACAATTATAAACCCCATACAATTTAAAATCACCCTGGGAACCTTCTTAGGGTGTCCTGAAAATGCTATACTGCGATTTCCAGCCCCCAATTCAAAAGTGAAATTTCTTAAAAAGACAGTACACTTTCATATAAAATGGCCAAAAATAACCTTATACCATTGCCCACTACAATTATAAACCCCATACATATTTAAAATCACCCTGGGAACCTTCTTAGGGTGTCTTGACAGTGCTATACTGCGATTTCCAGCCCACAATTCAAAAGTTACGTTCTTAAAGAGACAGTACACTTTCATATAAAATGGCCAAAAATAACCTTATACCATTGCCCACTACAATTATAAACCCCATACATATTTAAAATCACCCTGGGAACCTTCTTAGGGTGTCTTGACAGTGCTATACTGCGATTTCCAGCCCACAATTCAAAAGTGAAATTTCTTAAAGAGACAGTACACTTTCATATACAATGGCCAAAAACAACCTTATACCATTGCCCACTACAATTATAAACCCCATACATATTTAAAATCACCCTGGGAACCTTCTTAGGGTGTCTTGACACTGCTATACTGCGATTTCCAGCCCCCTATTCAAAAGTGAAATTTCTTAAAGAGACAGTACACTTTCATATAAAATGGCCAAAAATAACCTTATACCATTGCCCACAACAATCATAAACCCCATACATATTTAAAATCACCCTGGGAACCTTCCCAGGGTGTCCTGAAAATGCTATACTGCGATTTCCAGCCCCCAATTCAAAAGTAAAATTTCTTAAAGAGACAGTACACTTTCATATAAAATGGCCAAAAATAACCTTATACCATTGCCCACTACAATTATAAACCCCATACATATTTAAAATCACCCTGGGAACCTTCTTAGGGTGTCTTGACAGTGCTATACTGCGATTTCCAGCCCACAATTCAAAAGTGAAATTTCTTAAAGAGACAGTACACTTTCATATACAATGGCCAAAAACAACCTTATACCATTGCCCACTACAATTATAAACCCCATACATATTTAAAATCACCCTGGGAACCTTCTTAGGGTGTCTTGACACTGCTATACTGCGATTTCCAGCCCCCTATTCAAAAGTGAAATTTCTTAAAGAGACAGTACACTTTCATATAAAATGGCCAAAAATAACCTTATACCATTGCCCACAACAATCATAAACCCCATACATATTTAAAATCACCCTGGGAACCTTCCCAGGGTGTCCTGAAAATGCTATACTGCGATTTCCAGCCCCCAATTCAAAAGTAAAATTTCTTAAAGAGACAGTACACTTTCATATAAAATGGCCAAAAATAACCTTATACCAATGCCCACTACAATTATAAACCCCATACATATTTAAAATCACCCTGGGAACCTTCTTAGGATGTCTTGACAGTGCTATACTGCGATTTCCAGCCCCCAATTCAAAAGTTACGTTCTTAAAGAGACAGTACACTTTCATATAAAATGGCCAAAAATAACCTTATACCATTGCCCACTACAATTATAAACCCCATACATATTTAAAATCACCCTGGGAACCTTCTTAGGGTGTCTTGACAGTGCTATACTGCGATTTCCAGCCCACAATTCAAAAGTTACATTCTTAAAGAGACAGTACACTTTCATATAAAATGGCCAAAAATAACCTTATACCATTGCCCACTACAATTATAAACCCCATACATATTTAAAATCACCCTGGGAACCTTCTTAGGGTGTCTTGACAGTGCTATACTGCGATTTCCAGCCCACAATTCAAAAGTGAAATTTCTTAAAGAGACAGTACACTTTCATATAAAATGGCCAAAAACAACCTTATACCATTGCCCACTACAATTATAAACCCCATACATATTTAAAATCACCCTGGGAACCTTCTTAGGGTGTCTTGACAGTGCTATACTGCGATTTCCAGCCCCCTATTCAAAAGTGAAATTTCTTAAAGAGACAGTACACTTTCATATAAAATGGCCAAAAACAACCTTATACCATTGCCCACTACAATTATAAACCCCATACATATTTAAAATCACCCTGGGAACCTTCTTAGGGTGTCTTGACAGTGCTATACTGCGATTTCCAGCCCACAATTCAAAAGTGAAATTTCTTAAAGAGACAGTACACTTTCATATAAAATGGCCAAAAACAACCTTATACCATTGCCCACTACAATTATAAACCCCATACATATTTAAAATCACCCTGGGAACCTTCTTAGGGTGTCTTGACAGTGCTATACTGCGATTTCCAGCCCCCTATTCAAAAGTTACGTTCTTAAAGAGACAGTACACTTTCATATAAAATGGCCAAAAATAACCTTATACCATTGCCCACTACAATTATAAACCCCATACAATTTAAAATCACCCTGGGAACCTTCTTACGGTGTCCTGAAAATGCTATACTGCGATTTCCAGCCCCCAATTCAAAAGTGAAATTTCTTAAAGAGACAGTACACTTTCATATAAAATGGCCAAAAACAACCTTATACCATTGCCCACTACAATTATAAACCCCATACATATTTAAAATCACCCTGGGAACCTTCTTAGGGTGTCTTGACAGTGCTATACTGCGATTTCCAGCCCACAATTCAAAAGTTACGTTCTTAAAGAGACAGTACACTTTCATATAAAATGGCCAAAAATAACCTTATACCATTGCCCACTACAATTATAAACCCCATACATATTTAAAATCACCCTGGGAACCTTCTTAGGGTGTCTTGACAGTGCTATACTGCGATTTCCAGCCCACAATTCAAAAGTGAAATTTCTTAAAGAGACAATACATTTTCATATAAAATGGCCAAAAATAACCTTATACCATTGCCAACTACAATTATAAACCCCATACATATTTAAAATCACCCTAGGAAACTTCTTAGGGTGTCTTGACAGTGCTATACTGCGATTTCCAGCCCACAATTCAAAAGTGAAATTTCTTAAAGAGACAGTACACTTTCATATAAAATGGCCAAAAATAACCTTATACCATTGCCCACAACAATTATAAACCCCATACATATTTAAAATCACCCTGGGAACCTCCCCAGGGTGTCCTGAAAATGCTATACTGCAATTTCCAGCCCCCAATTCAAAAGTGAAATTTCTTAAAAAGACAGTACACTTTCATATAAAATGGCCAAAAATAACCTTATACCATTGCCCACTACAATTATAAACCCCATACATATTTAAAATCACCCTGGGAACCTTCTTAGGGTGTCTTGACAGTGCTATACTGCGATTTCCAGCCCACAATTCAAAAGTTACGTTCTTAAAGAGACAGTACACTTTCATATAAAATGGCCAAAAATAACCTTATACCATTGCCCACTACAATTATAAACCCCATACATATTTAAAATCACCCTGGGAACCTTCTTAGGGTGTCTTGACAGTGCTATACTGCGATTTCCAGCCCACAATTCAAAAGTGAAATTTCTTAAAGAGACAGTACACTTTCATATACAATGGCCAAAAACAACCTTATACCATTGCCCACTACAATTATAAACCCCATACATATTTAAAATCACCCTGGGAACCTTCTTAGGGTGTCTTGACACTGCTATACTGCGATTTCCAGCCCCCTATTCAAAAGTGAAATTTCTTAAAGAGACAGTACACTTTCATATAAAATGGCCAAAAATAACCTTATACCATTGCCCACAACAATCATAAACCCCATACATATTTAAAATCACCCTGGGAACCTTCCCAGGGTGTCCTGAAAATGCTATACTGCGATTTCCAGCCCCCAATTCAAAAGTAAAATTTCTTAAAGAGACAGTACACTTTCATATAAAATGGCCAAAAATAACCTTATACCAATGCCCACTACAATTATAAACCCCATACATATTTAAAATCACCCTGGGAACCTTCTTAGGATGTCTTGACAGTGCTATACTGCGATTTCCAGCCCCCAATTCAAAAGTTACGTTCTTAAAGAGACAGTACACTTTCATATAAAATGGCCAAAAATAACCTTATACCATTGCCCACTACAATTATAAACCCCATACATATTTAAAATCACCCTGGGAACCTTCTTAGGGTGTCTTGACAGTGCTATACTGCGATTTCCAGCCCACAATTCAAAAGTTACATTCTTAAAGAGACAGTACACTTTCATATAAAATGGCCAAAAATAACCTTATACCATTGCCCACTACAATTATAAACCCCATACATATTTAAAATCACCCTGGGAACCTTCTTAGGGTGTCTTGACAGTGCTATACTGCGATTTCCAGCCCACAATTCAAAAGTGAAATTTCTTAAAGAGACAGTACACTTTCATATAAAATGGCCAAAAACAACCTTATACCATTGCCCACTACAATTATAAACCCCATACATATTTAAAATCACCCTGGGAACCTTCTTAGGGTGTCTTGACAGTGCTATACTGCGATTTCCAGCCCCCTATTCAAAAGTGAAATTTCTTAAAGAGACAGTACACTTTCATATAAAATGGCCAAAAACAACCTTATACCATTGCCCACTACAATTATAAACCCCATACATATTTAAAATCACCCTGGGAACCTTCTTAGGGTGTCTTGACAGTGCTATACTGCGATTTCCAGCCCACAATTCAAAAGTGAAATTTCTTAAAGAGACAGTACACTTTCATATAAAATGGCCAAAAACAACCTTATACCATTGCCCACTACAATTATAAACCCCATACATATTTAAAATCACCCTGGGAACCTTCTTAGGGTGTCTTGACAGTGCTATACTGCGATTTCCAGCCCCCTATTCAAAAGTTACGTTCTTAAAGAGACAGTACACTTTCATATAAAATGGCCAAAAATAACCTTATACCATTGCCCACTACAATTATAAACCCCATACAATTTAAAATCACCCTGGGAACCTTCTTACGGTGTCCTGAAAATGCTATACTGCGATTTCCAGCCCCCAATTCAAAAGTGAAATTTCTTAAAGAGACAGTACACTTTCATATAAAATGGCCAAAAACAACCTTATACCATTGCCCACTACAATTATAAACCCCATACATATTTAAAATCACCCTGGGAACCTTCTTAGGGTGTCTTGACAGTGCTATACTGCGATTTCCAGCCCACAATTCAAAAGTTACGTTCTTAAAGAGACAGTACACTTTCATATAAAATGGCCAAAAATAACCTTATACCATTGCCCACTACAATTATAAACCCCATACATATTTAAAATCACCCTGGGAACCTTCTTAGGGTGTCTTGACAGTGCTATACTGCGATTTCCAGCCCACAATTCAAAAGTGAAATTTCTTAAAGAGACAATACATTTTCATATAAAATGGCCAAAAATAACCTTATACCATTGCCAACTACAATTATAAACCCCATACATATTTAAAATCACCCTAGGAAACTTCTTAGGGTGTCTTGACAGTGCTATACTGCGATTTCCAGCCCACAATTCAAAAGTGAAATTTCTTAAAGAGACAGTACACTTTCATATAAAATGGCCAAAAATAACCTTATACCATTGCCCACAACAATTATAAACCCCATACATATTTAAAATCACCCTGGGAACCTCCCCAGGGTGTCCTGAAAATGCTATACTGCAATTTCCAGCCCCCAATTCAAAAGTTAAATTTCTTAAAGAGACAGTACGCTTTCATATAAAATGGCCAAAAATAACCTTATACCATTGCCCACTACAATTATAAACCCCATACATATTTAAAATCACCCTGGGAACCTTCTTAGGGTGTCTTGACAGTGCTATACTGCGATTTCCAGCCCACAATTCAAAAGTTACGTTCTTAAAGAGACAGAACACTTTCATATAAAATGGCCAAAAATAACCTTATACCATTGCCCACTACAATTATAAACCCCATACATATTTAAAATCACCCTGGGAACCTTCTTAGGGTGTCTTGACAGTGCTATACTGCGATTTCCAGCCCACAATTCAAAAGTGAAATTTCTTAAAGAGACAGTACACTTTAATATAAAATGGCCAAAAACAACCTTATACCATTGCCCACTACAATTATAAACCCCATACATATTTAAAATCACCCTGGGAACCTTCTTAGGGTGTCTTGACACTGCTATACTGCGATTTCCAGCCCCCTATTCAAAAGTTAAGTTTCTTAAAGAGACAGTACACTTTCATATAAAATGGCCAAAAATAACCTTATATCATTGCCCACTACAATTATAAACCCCATACATATTTAAAATCATCCTGGGAACCTTCTTAGGGTGTCTTGACAGTGCTATACTGCGATTTCCAGCCCCCAATTCAAAAGTGAAATTTCTTAAAGAGACAGTACACTTTCATATAAAATGGCCAAAAATAACCTTATACCATTGCCCACAACAATTATAAACCCCATACATATTTAAAATCACCCTGGGAACCTTCCCAGGGTGTCTTGACAGTGCTATACTGCGATTTCCAGCCCCCAATTCAAAAATAAAGTTTCTTAAAGAGACAGTATACTTTCATATAAAATGGCCAAAAATAACCTTATACCTTTGCCCACTACAATTATAAACCTCATACATATTTAAAATCACCCTGGGAACCTTCTTAGGGTTTCTTGACAGTGCAATACTGCGATTTCCAGCCCCCAATTAAAAAGTTAAATTTCTTAAAGAGACAGTACGCTTTCATATTAAATGGCCAAAAATAACCTTATACCATTGCCCACTACAATTATAAACCCCATATATATTTAAAATCACCCTGGGAACCTCCCCAGGGTGTCCTGAAAATGCTATACTGCGATTTCCAGCCCCCAATTCAAAAGTGAAATTTCTTAAAGAGACAGTACACTTTCATATAAAATGGCCAAAAATAACCTTATACCATTGCCCACTACAATTATAAACCCCATACATGTTTAAAATCACCCAGGGAAACTTTTTAGGGTGTCTTGACAGTGCTATACTGCGATTTCCAGCCCCCAATTCAAAATCTAAGTTTCTTAAAGAGACAGTACACTTTCATATAAAATGGCCAAAAATAACCTTATACCATTGCCCACTACAATTATAAACCCCATACATATTTAAAATCACCCTGGGAACCATATCAAGGTGTCTTGACAGTGCTATACTGCGATATCCAGCCCCCAATTCAAAAGTTACGTTCTTAAAGAGACAGTACACTTTCATATAAAATGTCCAAAAATAACCTTATACCATTGCCCACTACAATTATAAACCCCATACATATTTAAAATCACCCTGGGAACCTTCTTAGGGTGTCCTGAAAATGCTATACTGCGATTTCCAGCCCCCAATTCAAAAGTGAAATTTCTTAAAGAGACAGTACACTTTCATATAAAATGGCCAAAAGTAACCTTATACCATTGCCCACTACAATTATAAACCCCATACATATTTAAAATCACCCTGGGAACCTTCTTAGAGTGTCTTGACAGTGCTATACTGCGATTTCCATCCCACAATTCAAAAGTTACGTTCTTAAAGAGACAGAACACTTTCATATAAAATGGCCAAAAATAACCTTATACCATTGCCCACTACAATTATAAACCCCATACATATTTAAAATCACCCTGGGAACCTTCTTAGGGTGTCTTGACAGTGCTATACTGCGATTTCCAGCCCACAATTCAAAAGTGAAATTTCTTAAAGAGACAGTACACTTTCATATAAAATGGCCAAAAATAACCTTGTACCATTGCCCACTACAATTATAAACCCCATACATATTTAAAATCACCCTGGGAACCTCCCCAGGGTGTCCTGAAAATGCTATACTGCGATTTCCAGCCCCCAATTCAAAAGTTAAGTTTCTTAAAGAGACAGTATACTTTCATATAAAATGGCCAAAAATAACCTTATACCATTGCCCACTACAATTATAAACCCCATACATATTTAAAATCACCCTGGGAACCATATCAAGGTGTCTTGACAGTGCTATACTGCGATATCCAGCCCCCAATTCAAAAGTTACGTTCTTAAAGAGACAGTACACTTTCATATAAAATGGCCAAAAATAACCTTATACCATTGCCCACTACAATTATAAACCCCATACATATTTAAAATCACCCTGGGAACCTTCTTAGGGTGTCCTGAAAATGCTATACTGCGATTTCCAGCCCCCAATTCAAAAGTGAAATTTCTTAAAGAGACAGTACACTTTCATATAAAATGGCGAAAAATAACCTTATACCATTGCCCACTACAATTATAAACCCCATACATATTTAAAATCACCCTGGGAACCTTCGTAGGGTGTCTTGACAGTGCTATACTGCGATTTCCAGCCCACAATTCAAAAGTTACGTTCTTAAAGAGACAGTACACTTTCATATACAATGGCCAAAAACAACCTTATACCATTGCCCACTACAATTATAAACCCCATACATATTTAAAATCACCCTGGGAACCTTCTTAGGGTGTCTTGACACTGCTATACTGCGATTTCCAGCCCCCTATTCAAAAGTGAAATTTCTTAAAGAGACAGTACACTTTCATATAAAATGGCCAAAAATAACCTTATACCATTGCCCACAACAATTATAAACCCCATACATATTTAAAATCACCCTGGGAACCTTCCCAGGGTGTCTTGACAGTGCTATACTGCGATTTCCAGCCCCCAATTCAAAAGTAAAGTTTCTTAAAGAGACAGTACACTTTCATTTAAAATGGCCAAAAATAACCTTATACCATTGCAAACTACAATTATAAACCCCATACATATTTAAAATCACCCTGGGAACCTTCTTAGGGTTTCTTGACAGTGCTATACTGCGATTTCCAGCCCCCAATTCAAAAGTAAAATTTCTTAAAGACACAGTACGCTTTCATATAAAATGGTCAAAAATAACCTTATACCATTGCCCACTACAATTATAAACCCCATATATATTTAAAATCACCCTGGGAACCTCCCCAGGTTGTCCTGAAAATGCTATACTGCGATTTCCAGCCCCCAATTCAAAAGTAAAATTTCTTAAAGAGACAGTACACTTTCATATAAAATGGCCAAAAATAACCTTATACCATTGCCCACTACAATTATAAACCCCATACATATTTAAAATCACCCTGGGAACCTTCTTAGGGTTTCTTGACAGTGCAATACTGCGATTTCCAGTCCCCAATTCAAAAGTTAAGTTCTTAAAGAGACAGTACACTTTCATATAAAATGGCCAAAAATAACCTTATACCAATGCCCACTACAATTATAAACCCCATACATATTTAAAATCACCCTGGGAACCTTCTTAGGATGTCTTGACAGTGCTATACTGCGATTTCCAGCCCCCAATTCAAAAGTTACGTTCTTAAAGAGACATTACACTTTCATATAAAATGGCCAAAAATAACCTTATACCATTGCCCACTACAATTATAAACACCCATACAATTTAAAATCACCCTGGGAACCTTCTTAGGGTGTCCTGAAAATGCTATACTGTGATTTCCAGCCCCCAATTCAAAAGTGAAATTTCTTAAAGAGACAGTACACTTTCATATAAAATGGCCAAAAATAGCCTTATACCATTGCCCACTACAATTATAAACCCCATACATATTTAAAATCACCCTGGGAACCTTCTTAGGGTGTCTTGACAGTGCTATACTGCGATTTCCAGCCCACAATTCAAAAGTTACGTTCTTAAAGAGACAGTACACTTTCATATAAAATGGCCAAAAATAACCTTATACCATTGCCCACTACAATTATAAACCCCATACATATTTAAAATCCCCCTGGGAACCTTCTTAGGGTGTCTTGACAGTGCTATACTGCGATTTCCAGCCCACAATTCAAAAGTGAAATTTCTTAAAGAGACAGTACACTTTCATATAAAATGGCCAAAAACAACCTTATACCATTGCCCACTACAATTATAAACCCCATACATATTTAAAATCACCCTGGGAACCTTCTTAGGGTGTCTTGACAGTGCTATACTGCGATTTCCAGCCCCCAATTCAAAAGTGAAATTTCTTAAAGAGACAATACATTTTCATATAAAATGGCCAAAAATAACCTTATACCATTGCCAACTACAATTATAAACCCCATACATATTTAAAATCACCCTAGGAAACTTCTTAGGGTGTCTTGACAGTGCTATACTGCGATTTCCAGCCCCCAATTCAAAAGTGAAATTTCTTAAAGAGACAATACATTTTCATATAAAATGGCCAAAAATAACCTTATACCATTGCCAACTACAATTATAAACCCCATACATATTTAAAATCACCCTAGGAAACTTCTTAGGGTGTCTTGACAGTGCTATACTGCGATTTCCAGCCCACAATTCAAAAGTGAAATTTCTTAAAGAGACAGTACACTTTCATATAAAATGGCCAAAAATAACCTTATACCATTGCCCACAACAATTATAAACCCCATACATATTTAAAATCACCCTGGGAACCTCCCCAGGGTGTCCTGAAAATGCTATACTGCGATTTCCAGCCCCCAATTCAAAAGTAAAGTTTCTTAAAGAGACAGTACACTTTCATATAAAATGGCCAAAAATAACCTTATACCATTGCCCACTACAATTATAAACCCCATACATATTTAAAATCACCCTGGGAACCTTCTTAGGATGTCTTGACAGTGCTATACTGCGATTTCCAGCCCCCAATTCAAAAGTGAAATTTCTTAAAGAGACAGTACACTTTCATATAAAATGGCCAAAAATAACCTTATACCATTGCCCACTACAATTATAAACCCCATACATATTTAAAATCACCCTGGGAACCTTCTTAGGGTGTCCTGAAAATGCTTTACTGCGATTTCCAGCCCCCAATTCAAAAGTGAAATTTCTTAAAGAAACAGTACACTTTCATATAAAATGGCCAAAAATAACCTTATACCATTGCCCACTACAATTATAAACCCCATATATATTTAAAATCACCCTGGGAACCTCCCCAGGGTGTCCTGAAAATGCTATACTGCGATTTCCAGCCCACAATTCAAAAGTGAAATTTCTTAAAGAGACAGTACACTTTCATATAAAATGGCCAAAAATAACCTTATACCATTGCCCACTACAATTATAAACCCCATACATATTTAAAATCACCCTGGGAACCTTCTTAGGGTTTCTTGACAGTGCAATACTGCGATTTCCAGTCCCCAATTCAAAAGTTAAGTTCTTAAAGAGACAGTACACTTTCATATAAAATGGCCAAAAATAACCTTATACCATTGCCCACTACAATTATAAACCCCATACATATTTAAAATCACCCTGGGAACCTTCTTAGGATGTCTTGACAGTGCTATACTGCGATTTCCAGCCCCCAATTCAAAAGTTACGTTCTTAAAGAGACAGTACACTTTCATATAAAATGGCCAAAAATAACCTTATACCATTGCCCACTACAATTATAAACCCCATACATATTTAAAATCACCATGGGAACCTTCTTAGGATGTCTTGACAGTGCTATACTGCGATTTCCAGCCCCCAATTCAAAAGTTACGTTCTTAAAGAGACAGTACACTTTCATATAAAATGGCCAAAAATAACCGTATACCATTGCCCACTACAATTATAAACCCCATACATATTTAAAATCACCCTGGGAACCTTCTTAGGGTTTCTTGACAGTGCAATACTGCGATTTCCAGTCCCCAATTCAAAAGTTAAGTTCTTAAAGAGACAGTACACTTTCATATAAAATGGCCAAAAAGAACCTTATACCATTGCCCACTACAATTATAAACCCCATACAATTTAAAATCACCCTGGGAACCTTCTTAGGGTGTCCTGAAAATGCTATACTGCGATTTCCAGCCCCCAATTCAAAAGTGAAATTTCTTAAAGAGACAGTACACTTTCATATAAAATGGCCAAAAATAACCTTATACCATTGCCCACTACAATTATAAACCCCATACATATTTAAAATCACCCTGGGAACCTTCTTAGGGTGTCTTGACAGTGCTATACTGCGATTTCCAGCCCACAATTCAAAAGTTACGTTCTTAAAGAGACAGTACACTTTCATATAAAATGGCCAAAAATAACCTTATACCATTGCCCACTACAATTATAAACCCCATATATATTTAAAATCACCCTGGGAACCTTCTTAGGGTGTCTTGACAGTGCTATACTGCGATTTCCAGCCCACAATTCAAAAGTTACGTTCTTAAAAAGACAGTACACTTTCATATAAAATGGCCAAAAATAACCTTATACCATTGCCCACTACAATTATAAACCCCATACATATTTAAAATCACCCTGGGAACCTTCTTAGGGTGTCTTGACAGTGCTATACTGCGATTTCCAGCCCACAATTCAAAAGTGAAATTTCTTAAAGAGACAGTACACTTTCATATAAAATGGCCAAAAACAACCTTATACCATTGCCCACTACAATTATAAACCCCATACATATTTAAAATCACCCTGGGAACCTTCTTAGGGTGTCTTGACAGTGCTATACTGCGATTTCCAGCCCCCAATTCAAAAGTTAAGTTTCTTAAAGAGACAATACATTTTCATATAAAATGGCCAAAAATAACCTTATACCATTGCCAACTACAATTATAAACCCCATACATATTTAAAATCACCCTATGAAACTTCTTAGGGTGTCTTGACAGTGCTATACTGCGATTTCCAGCCCACAATTCAAAAGTGAAATTTCTTAAAGAGACAGTACACTTTCATATAAAATGGCCAAAAATAACCTTATACCATTGCCCACAACAATTATAAACCCCATACATATTTAAAATCACCCTGGGAACCTCCCCAGGGTGTCCTGAAAATGCTATACTGCGATTTCCAGCCCCCAATTCAAAAGTAAAGTTTCTTAAAGAGACAGTACACTTTCATATAAAATGGCCAAAAATAACCTTATACCATTGCCCACTACAATTATAAACCCCATACATATTTAAAATCACCCTGGGAACCTTCTTAGGATGTCTTGACAGTGCTATACTGCGATTTCCAGCCCCCAATTAAAAAGTGAAATTTCTTAAAGAGACAGTACACTTTCATATAAAATGGCCAAAAATAACCTTATACCATTGCCCACTACAATTATAAACCCCATACATATTTAAAATCACCCTGGGAACCTTCTTAGGGTGTCCTGAAAATGCTTTACTGCGATTTCCAGCCCCCAATTCAAAAGTGAAATTTCTTAAAGAGACAGTACACTTTCATATAAAATGGCCAAAAATAACCTTATACCATTGCCCACTACAATTATAAACCCCATATATATTTAAAATCACCCTGGGAACCTCCCCAGGGTGTCCTGAAAATGCTATACTGCGATTTCCAGCCCCCAATTCAAAAGTGAAATTTCTTAAAGAGACAGTACACTTTCATATAAAATGGCCAAAAATAACCTTATACCATTGCCCACTACAATTATAAACCCCATACATATTTAAAATCACCCTGGGAACCTTCTTAGGGTTTCTTGACAGTGCAATACTGCGATTTCCAGTCCCCAATTCAAAAGTTAAGTTCTTAAAGAGACAGTACACTTTCATATAAAATGGCCAAAAATAACCTTATACCATTGCCCACTACAATTATAAACCCCATACATATTTAAAATCACCCTGGGAACCTTCTTAGGATGTCTTGACAGTGCTATACTGCGATTTCCAGCCCCCAATTCAAAAGTTACGTTCTTAAAGAGACAGTACACTTTCATATAAAATGGCCAAAAATAACCTTATACCATTGCCCACTACAATTATAAACCCCATACATATTTAAAATCACCCTGGGAACCTTCTTAGGATGTCTTGACAGTGCTATACTGCGATTTCCAGCCCCCAATTCAAAAGTTACGTTCTTAAAGAGACAGTACACTTTCATATAAAATGGCCAAAAATAACCTTATACCATTGCCCACTACAATTATAAACCCCATACATATTTAAAATCACCCTGGGAACCTTCTTAGGGTTTCTTGACAGTGCAATACTGCGATTTCCAGTCCCCAATTCAAAAGTTAAGTTCTTAAAGAGACAGTACACTTTCATATAAAATGGCCAAAAATAACCTTATACCATTGCCCACTACAATTATAAACCCCATACAATTTAAAATCACCCTGGGAACCTTCTTAGGGTGTCCTGAAAATGCTATACTGCGATTTCCAGCCCCCAATTCAAAAGTGAAATTTCTTAAAGAGACAGTACACTTTCATATAAAATGGCCAAAAATAACCTTATACCATTGCCCACTACAATTATAAACCCCATACATATTTAAAATCACCCTTGGAACCTTCTTAGGGTGTCTTGACAGTGCTATACTGCGATTTCCAGCCCACAATTCAAAAGTTACATCCTTAAAGAGACAGTACACTTTCATATAAAATGGCCAAAAATAACCTTATACCATTGCCCACTACAATTATAAACCCCATACATATTTAAAATCACCCTGGGAACCTTCTTAGGGTGTCTTGACAGTGCTATACTGCGATTTCCAGCCCACAATTCAAAAGTGAAATTTCTTAAAGAGACAGTACACTTTCATATAAAATGGCCAAAAATAACCTTATACCATTGCCCACTACAATTATAAACCCCATACATATTTAAAATCACCCTGGGAACCTTCTTAGGGTGTCTTGACAGTGCTATACTGCGATTTCCAGCCCACAATTCAAAAGTTATGTTCTTAAAGAGACAGTACACTTTCATATAAAATGGCCAAAAATAACCTTATACCATTGCCCACTACAATTATAAACCCCATACATATTTAAAATCACCCTGGGAACCTTCTTAGGGTGTCTTGACAGTGCTATACTGCGATTTCCAGCCCACAATTCAAAAGTGAAATTTCTTAAAGAGACAGTACACTTTCATATAAAATGGCCAAAAACAACCTTATACCATTGCCCACTACAATTATAAACCCCATACATATTTAAAATCACCCTGGGAACCTTCTTAGGGTGTCTTGACAGTGCTATACTGCGATTTCCAGCCCCCTATTCAAAAGTTACGTTCTTAAAGAGACAGTACACTTTCATATAAAATGGCCAAAAATAACCTTATACCATTGCCCACTACAATTATAAACCCCATACAATTTAAAATCACCCTGGGAACCTTCTTAGGGTGTCCTGAAAATGCTATACTGCGATTTCCAGCCCCCAATTCAAAAGTGAAATTTCTTAAAGAGACAGTACACTTTCATATAAAATGGCCAAAAATAACCTTATACCATTGCCCACTACAATTATAAACCCCATACATATTTAAAATCACCCTGGGAACCTTCTTAGGGTGTCTTGACAGTGCTATACTGCGATTTCCAGCCCACAATTCAAAAGCGAAATTTCTTAAAGAGACAATACATTTTCATATAAAATGGCCAAAAATAACCTTATACCATTGCCAACTACAATTATAAACCCCATACATATTTAAAATCACCCTAGGAAACTTCTTAGGGTGTCTTGACAGTGCTATACTGCGATTTCCAGCCCACAATTCAAAAGTGAAATTTCTTAAAGAGACAGTACACTTTCATATAAAATGGCCAAAAATAACCTTATACCATTGCCCACAACAATTATAAACCCCATACATATTTAAAATCACCCTGGGAACCTCCCCAGGGTGTCCTGAAAATGCTATACTGCGATTTCCAGGCCCCAATTCAAAAGTTAAATTTCTTAAAGAGACAGTACGCTTTCATATAAAATGGCCAAAAATAACCTTATACCATTGCCCACTACAATTATAAACCCCATACATATTTAAAATTACCCTGGGAACCTTCTTAGGGTGTCTTGACAGTGCTATACTGCGATTTCCAGCCCACAATTCAAAAGTTACGTTCTTAAAGAGACAGAACACTTTCATATAAAATGGCCAAAAATAACCTTATACCATTGCCCACTACAATTATAAACCCCATACATATTTAAAATCACCCTGGGAACCTTCTTAGGGTGTCTTGACAGTGCTATACTGCGATTTCCAGCCCACAATTCAAAAGTGAAATTTCTTAAAGAGACAGTACACTTTAATATAAAATGGCCAAAAACAACCTTATACCATTGCCCACTACAATTATAAACCCCATACATATTTAAAATCACCCTGGGAACCTTCTTAGGGTGTCTTGACACTGCTATACTGCGATTTCCAGCCCCCTATTCAAAAGTTAAGTTTCTTAAAGAGACAGTACACTTTCATATAAAATGGCCAAAAATAACCTTATATCATTGCCCACTACAATTATAAACCCCATACATATTTAAAATCATCCTGGGAACCTTCTTAGGGTGTCTTGACAGTGCTATACTGCGATTTCCAGCCCCCAATTCAAAAGTGAAATTTCTTAAAGAGACAGTACACTTTCATATAAAATGGCCAAAAATAACCTTATACCATTGCCCACAACAATTATAAACCCCATACATATTTAAAATCACCCTGGGAACCTTCCCAGGGTGTCTTGACAGTGCTATACTGCGATTTCCAGCCCCCAATTCAAAAATAAAGTTTCTTAAAGAGACAGTATACTTTCATATAAAATGGCCAAAAATAACCTTATACCTTTGCCCACTACAATTATAAACCTCATACATATTTAAAATCACCCTGGGAACCTTCTTAGGGTTTCTTGACAGTGCAATACTGCGATTTCCAGCCCCCAATTCAAAAGTTAAATTTCTTAAAGAGACAGTACGCTTTCATATTAAATGGCCAAAAATAACCTTATACCATTGCCCACTACAATTATAAACCCCATATATATTTAAAATCACCCTGGGAACCTCCCCAGTGTGTCCTGAAAATGCTATACTGCGATTTCCAGCCCCCAATTCAAAAGTAAAGTTTCTTAAAGAGACAGAACACTTTCATATAAAATGGCCAAAAATAACCTTATACCATTGCCCACTACAATTATAAACCCCATACATATTTAAAATCACCCTGGGAACCTTCTTAGGGTGTCTTGACAGTGCTATACTGCGATTTCCAGCCCACAATTCAAAAGTGAAATTTCTTAAAGAGACAGTACACTTTCATATAAAATGGCCAAAAATAACCTTATACCATTGCCCACTACAATTATAAACCCCATACATGTTTAAAATCACCCAGGGAAACTTTTTAGGGTGTCTTGACAGGGCTATACTGCGATTTCCAGCCCCCAATTCAAAATCTAAGTTTCTTAAAGAGACAGTACACTTTCATATAAAATGGCCAAAAATAACCTTATACCATTGTCCACTACAATTATAAACCCCATACATATTTAAAATCACCCTGGGAACCATATCAAGGTGTCTTGACAGTGCTATACTGCGATATCCAGCCCCCAATTCAAAAGTTACGTTCTTAAAGAGACAGTACACTTTCATATAAAATGGCCAAAAATAACCTTATACCATTGCCCACTACAATTATAAACCCCATACATATTTAAAATCACCCTGGGAACCTTCTTAGGGTGTCCTGAAAATGCTATACTGCGATTTCCAGCCCCCAATTCAAAAGTGAAATTTCTTAAAGAGACAGTACACTTTCATATAAAATGGCCAAAAATAACCTTATACCATTGCCCACTACAATTATAAACCCCATACATATTTAAAATCACCCTGGGAACCTTCTTAGGGTGTCTTGACAGTGCTATACTGCGATTTCCATCCCACAATTCAAAAGTTACGTTCTTAAAGAGACAGAACACTTTCATATAAAATGGCCAAAAATAACCTTATACCATTGCCCACTACAATTATAAACCCCATACATATTTAAAATCACCCTGGGAACCTTCTTAGGGTGTCTTGACAGTGCTATACTGCGATTTCCAGCCCACAATTCAAAAGTGAAATTTCTTAAAGAGACAGTACACTTTCATATAAAATGGCCAAAAATAACCTTATACCATTGCCCACTACAATTATAAACCCCATACATATTTAAAATCACCCTGGGAACCTCCCCAGGGTGTCCTGAAAATGCTATACTGCGATTTCCAGCCCCCAATTCAAAAGTTAAGTTTCTTAAAGAGACAGTATACTTTCATATAAAATGGCCAAAAATAACCTTATACCATTGCATACTACAATTATAAACCCCATACATATTTAAAATCACCCTGGGAACCATATCAAGGTGTCTTGACAGTGCTATACTGCGATATCCAGCCCCCAATTCAAAAGTTACGTTCTTAAAGAGACAGTACACTTTCATATAAAATGGCCAAAAATAACCTTATACCATTGCCCACTACAATTATAAACCCCATACATATTTAAAATCACCCTGGGAACCTTCTTAGGGTTTCTTGACAGTGCTATAATCCGATTTCCAGTCCCCAATTCAAAAGCTAAGTTTCTTAAAGAGACAGTACACTTTCATATAAAATGGCCAAAAATAACCTTATACCATTGCCCACTACAATTATAAACCCCATACATATTTAAAATCACCCTGGGAACCTTCTTAGGGTGTCTTGACAGTGCTATACTGCGATTACCAGCCCACAATTCAAAAGTGAAATTTCTTAAAGAGACAGTACACTGTCATATAAAATGGCCAAAAATAACCTTATACCATTGCCCACTACAATTATAAACCCCATACATATTTAAAATCACCCTGGGAACCTCCCCAGGGTGTCCTGAAAATGCTATACTGCGATTTCCAGCCCCCAATTCAAAAGTGAAATTTCTTAAAGATACAGTACACTTTCATATAAAATGGCCAAAAATAACCTTATACCATTGCCCACTACAATTATAAACCCCATACAATTTAAAATCACCATGGGAACCTTCTTAGGGTGTACTGAAAATGCTATACTGCGATTTCCAGCCCCCAATTCAAAAGTGAAATTTCTTAAAGAGACAGTACACTTTCATATAAAATGGCGAAAAATAACCTTATACCATTGCCCACTACAATTATAAACCCCATACATATTTAAAATCACCCTGGGAACCTTCGTAGGGTGTCTTGACAGTGCTATACTGCGATTTCCAGCCCACAATTCAAAAGTTACGTTCTTAAAGAGACAGTACACTTTCATATACAATGGCCAAAAACAACCTTATACCATTGCCCACTACAATTATAAACCCCATACATATTTAAAATCACCCTGGGAACCTTCTTAGGGTGTCTTGACACTGCTATACTGCGATTTCCAGCCCCCTATTCAAAAGTGAAATTTCTTAAAGAGACACTACACTTTCATATAAAATGGCCAAAAATAACCTTATACCATTGCCCACAACAATTATAAACCCCATACATATTTAAAATCACCCTGGGAACCTTCCCAGGGTGTCTTGACAGTGCTATACTGCGATTTCCAGCCCCCAATTCAAAAGTAAAGTTTCTTAAAGAGACAGTACACTTTCATATAAAATGGCCAAAAATAACCTTATACCATTGCAAACTACAATTATAAACCCCATACATATTTAAAATCACCCTGGGAACCTTCTTAGGGTTTCTTGACAGTGCTATACTGCGATTTCCAGCCCCCAATTCAAAAGTAAAATTTCTTAAAGAGACAGTACGCTTTCATATAAAATGGCCAAAAATAACCTTATACCATTGCCCACTACAATTATAAACCCCATATATATTTAAAATCACCCTGGGAACCTCCCCAGGGTGTCCTGAAAATGCTATACTGCGATTTCCAGCCCCCAATTCAAAAGTAAAATTTCTTAAAGAGACAGTACACTTTCATATAAAATGGCCAAAAATAACCTTATACCATTGCCCACTACAATTATAAACCCCATACATATTTAAAATCACCCTTGGAACCTTCTTAGGGTTTCTTGACAGTGCAATACTGCGATTTCCAGTCCCCAATTCAAAAGTTAAGTTCTTAAAGAGACAGTACACTTTCATATAAAATGGCCAAAAATAACCTTATACCAATGCCCACTACAATTATAAACCCCATACATATTTAAAATCACCCTGGGAACCTTCTTAGGATGTCTTGACAGTGCTATACTGCGATTTCCAGCCCCCAATTCAAAAGTTACGTTCTTAAAGAGACAGTACACTTTCATATAAAATGGCCAAAAATAACATACCATTGCCCACTACAATTATAAACCCCATACAATTTAAAATCACCCTGGGAACCTTCTTAGGGTGTCCTGAAAATGCTATACTGTGATTTCCAGCCCCCAATTCAAAAGTGAAATTTCTTAAAGAGACAGTACACTTTCATATAAAATGGCCAAAAATAGCCTTATACCATTGCCCACTACAATTATAAACCCCATACATATTTAAAATCACCCTGGGAACCTTCTTAGGGTGTCTTGACAGTGCTATACTGCGATTTCCAGCCCACAATTCAAAAGTGAAATTTCTTAAAGAGACAGCACACTTTCATATAAAATGGCCAAAAACAACCTTATACCATTGCCCACTACAATTATAAACCCCATACATATTTAAAATCACCCTGGGAACCTTCTTAGGGTGTCTTGACAGTGCTATACTGCGATTTCCAGCCCCCAATTCAAAAGTTAAGTTTCTTAAAGAGACAATACATTTTCATATAAAATGGCCAAAAATAACCTTATACCATTGCCAACTACAATTATAAACCCCATACATATTTAAAATCACCCTAGGAAACTTCTTAGGGTGTCTTGACAGTGCTATACTGCGATTTCCAGCCCACAATTCAAAAGTGAAATTTCTTAAAGAGACAGTACACTTTCATATAAAATGGCCAAAAATAACCTTATACCATTGCCCACAACAATTATAAACCCCATACATATTTAAAATCACCCTGGGAACCTCCCCAGGGTGTCCTGAAAATGCTATACTGCGATTTCCAGCCCCCAATTCAAAAGTAAAGTTTCTTAAAGAGACAGTACACTTTCATATAAAATGGCCAAAAATAACCTTATACCATTGCCCACTACAATTATAAACCCCATACATATTTAAAATCACCCTGGGAACCTTCTTAGGATGTCTTGACAGTGCTATACTGCGATTTCCAGCCCCCAATTCAAAAGTGAAATTTCTTAAAGAGACAGTACACTTTCATATAAAATGGCCAAAAATAACCTTATACCATTGCCCACTACAATTATAAACCCCATACATATTTAAAATCACCCTGGGAACCTTCTTAGGGTGTCCTGAAAATGCTTTACTGCGATTTCCAGCCCCCAATTCAAAAGTGAAATTTCTTAAAGAGACAGTACACTTTCATATAAAATGGCCAAAAATAACCTTATACCATTGCCCACTACAATTATAAACCCCATATATATTTAAAATCACCCTGGGAACCTCCCCAGGGTGTCCTGAAAATGCTATACTGCGATTTCCAGCCCCCAATTCAAAAGTGAAATTTCTTAAAGAGACAGTACACTTTCATATAAAATGGCCAAAAATAACCTTATACCATTGCCCACTACAATTATAAACCCCATACATATTTAAAATCACCCTGGGAACCTTCTTAGGGTTTCTTGACAGTGCAATACTGCGATTTCCAGTCCCCAATTCAAAAGTTAAGTTCTTAAAGAGACAGTACACTTTCATATAAAATGGCCAAAAATAACGTTATACCATTGCCCACTACAATTATAAACCCCATACATATTTAAAATCACCCTGGGAACCTTCTTAGGATGTCTTGACAGTGCTATACTGCGATTTCCAGCCCCCAATTCAAAAGTTACGTTCTTAAAGAGACAGTACACTTTCATATAAAATGGCCAAAAATAACCTTATACCATTGCCCACTACAATTATAAACCCCATACATATTTAAAATCACCCTGGGAACCTTCTTAGCGTGTCTTGACAGTGCTATACTGCGATTTCCAGTCCCCAATTCAAAAGTGAAATTTCTTAAAGAGACAGTACACTTTCATATAAAATGGCCAAAAATAACCTTATACCATTGCCCACTACAATTATAAACCCCATACATATTTAAAATCACCCTGGGAACCTTCTTAGGGTTTCTTGACAGTGCAATACTGCGATTTCCAGTCCCCAATTCAAAAGTTAAGTTCTTAAAGAGACAGTACACTTTCATATAAAATGGCCAAAAATAACCTTATACCATTGCCCACTACAATTATAAACCCCATACATATTTAAAATCACCCTGGGAACCTTCTTAGGATGTCTTGACAGTGCTATACTGCGATTTCGAGCCCCCAATTCAAAAGTTAAATTTCTTAAATAGACAGTACGCTTTCATATAAAATGGCCAAAAATAACCTTATACCATTGCCCACTACAATTATAAACCACATACATATTTAAAATCACCCTGGGAAACTTCCCAGGGTGTCCTGAAAATGCTATACTGCGATTTCCAGTCCCCAATTCAAAAGCTAAGTTTCTTAAAGAGACAGTACACTTTCATATAAAATGGCCAAAAATAACCTTATACCATTGCCCACTACAATTATAAACCCCATACATATTTAAAATCACCCTGGGAACCTTCTTAGGGTTTCTTGACAGTGCTATAATCCGATTTCCAGTCCCCAATTCAAAAGCTAAGTTTCTTAAAGAGACAGTACACTTTCATATAAAATGGCCAAAAATAACCTTATACCATTGCCCACTACAATTATAAACCCCATACATATTTAAAATCACCCTGGGAACCTTCTTAGGGTGTCTTGACAGTGCTATACTGCGATTAACAGCCCACAATTCAAAAGTGAAATTTCTTAAAGAGACAGTACACTGTCATATAAAATGGCCAAAAATAACCTTATACCATTGCCCACTACAATTATAAACCCCATACATATTTAAAATCACCCTGGGAACCTCCCCAGGGTGTCCTGAAAATGCTATACTGCGATTTCCAGCCCCCAATTCAAAAGTGAAATTTCTTAAAGATACAGTACACTTTCATATAAAATGGCCAAAAATAACCTTATACCATTGCCCACTACAATTATAAACCCCATACAATTTAAAATCACCATGGGAACCTTCTTAGGGTGTACTGAAAATGCTATACTGCGATTTCCAGCCCCCAATTCAAAAGTGAAATTTCTTAAAGAGACAGTACACTTTCATATAAAATGGCCAAAAATAACCTTATACCATTGCCCACTACAATTATAAACCCCATACATATTTAAAATCACCCTGGGAACCTTCTTAGGGTGTCTTGACAGTGCTATACTGCGATTTCCAGCCCACAATTCAAAAGCGAAATTTCTTAAAGAGACAATACATTTTCATATAAAATGGCCAAAAATAACCTTATACCATTGCCAACTACAATTATAAACCCCATACATATTTAAAATCACCCTAGGAAACTTCTTAGGGTGTCTTGACAGTGCTATACTGCGATTTCCAGCCCACAATTCAAAAGTGAAATTTCTTAAAGAGACAGTACACTTTCATATAAAATGGCCAAAAATAACCTTATACCATTGCCCACAACAATTATAAACCCCATACATATTTAAAATCACCCTGGGAACCTCCCCAGGGTGTCCTGAAAATGCTATACTGCGATTTCCAGGCCCCAATTCAAAAGTTAAATTTCTTAAAGAGACAGTACGCTTTCATATAAAATGGCCAAAAATAACCTTATACCATTGCCCACTACAATTATAAACCCCATACATATTTAAAATTACCCTGGGAACCTTCTTAGGGTGTCTTGACAGTGCTATACTGCGATTTCCAGCCCACAATTCAAAAGTTACGTTCTTAAAGAGACAGAACACTTTCATATAAAATGGCCAAAAATAACCTTATACCATTGCCCACTACAATTATAAACCCCATACATATTTAAAATCACCCTGGGAACCTTCTTAGGGTGTCTTGACAGTGCTATACTGCGATTTCCAGCCCACAATTCAAAAGTGAAATTTCTTAAAGAGACAGTACACTTTAATATAAAATGGCCAAAAACAACCTTATACCATTGCCCACTACAATTATAAACCCCATACATATTTAAAATCACCCTGGGAACCTTCTTAGGGTGTCTTGACACTGCTATACTGCGATTTCCAGCCCCCTATTCAAAAGTTAAGTTTCTTAAAGAGACAGTACACTTTCATATAAAATGGCCAAAAATAACCTTATATCATTGCCCACTACAATTATAAACCCCATACATATTTAAAATCATCCTGGGAACCTTCTTAGGGTGTCTTGACAGTGCTATACTGCGATTTCCAGCCCCCAATTCAAAAGTGAAATTTCTTAAAGAGACAGTACACTTTCATATAAAATGGCCAAAAATAACCTTATACCATTGCCCACAACAATTATAAACCCCATACATATTTAAAATCACCCTGGGAACCTTCCCAGGGTGTCTTGACAGTGCTATACTGCGATTTCCAGCCCCCAATTCAAAAATAAAGTTTCTTAAAGAGACAGTATACTTTCATATAAAATGGCCAAAAATAACCTTATACCTTTGCCCACTACAATTATAAACCTCATACATATTTAAAATCACCCTGGGAACCTTCTTAGGGTTTCTTGACAGTGCAATACTGCGATTTCCAGCCCCCAATTCAAAAGTTAAATTTCTTAAAGAGACAGTACGCTTTCATATTAAATGGCCAAAAATAACCTTATACCATTGCCCACTACAATTATAAACCCCATATATATTTAAAATCACCCTGGGAACCTCCCCAGTGTGTCCTGAAAATGCTATACTGCGATTTCCAGCCCCCAATTCAAAAGTAAAGTTTCTTAAAGAGACAGAACACTTTCATATAAAATGGCCAAAAATAACCTTATACCATTGCCCACTACAATTATAAACCCCATACATATTTAAAATCACCCTGGGAACCTTCTTAGGGTGTCTTGACAGTGCTATACTGCGATTTCCAGCCCACAATTCAAAAGTGAAATTTCTTAAAGAGACAGTACACTTTCATATAAAATGGCCAAAAATAACCTTATACCATTGCCCACTACAATTATAAACCCCATACATGTTTAAAATCACCCAGGGAAACTTTTTAGGGTGTCTTGACAGGGCTATACTGCGATTTCCAGCCCCCAATTCAAAATCTAAGTTTCTTAAAGAGACAGTACACTTTCATATAAAATGGCCAAAAATAACCTTATACCATTGTCCACTACAATTATAAACCCCATACATATTTAAAATCACCCTGGGAACCATATCAAGGTGTCTTGACAGTGCTATACTGCGATATCCAGCCCCCAATTCAAAAGTTACGTTCTTAAAGAGACAGTACACTTTCATATAAAATGGCCAAAAATAACCTTATACCATTGCCCACTACAATTATAAACCCCATACATATTTAAAATCACCCTGGGAACCTTCTTAGGGTGTCCTGAAAATGCTATACTGCGATTTCCAGCCCCCAATTCAAAAGTGAAATTTCTTAAAGAGACAGTACACTTTCATATAAAATGGCCAAAAATAACCTTATACCATTGCCCACTACAATTATAAACCCCATACATATTTAAAATCACCCTGGGAACCTTCTTAGGGTGTCTTGACAGTGCTATACTGCGATTTCCATCCCACAATTCAAAAGTTACGTTCTTAAAGAGACAGAACACTTTCATATAAAATGGCCAAAAATAACCTTATACCATTGCCCACTACAATTATAAACCCCATACATATTTAAAATCACCCTGGGAACCTTCTTAGGGTGTCTTGACAGTGCTATACTGCGATTTCCAGCCCACAATTCAAAAGTGAAATTTCTTAAAGAGACAGTACACTTTCATATAAAATGGCCAAAAATAACCTTATACCATTGCCCACTACAATTATAAACCCCATACATATTTAAAATCACCCTGGGAACCTCCCCAGGGTGTCCTGAAAATGCTATACTGCGATTTCCAGCCCCCAATTCAAAAGTTAAGTTTCTTAAAGAGACAGTATACTTTCATATAAAATGGCCAAAAATAACCTTATACCATTGCATACTACAATTATAAACCCCATACATATTTAAAATCACCCTGGGAACCATATCAAGGTGTCTTGACAGTGCTATACTGCGATATCCAGCCCCCAATTCAAAAGTTACGTTCTTAAAGAGACAGTACACTTTCATATAAAATGGCCAAAAATAACCTTATACCATTGCCCACTACAATTATAAACCCCATACATATTTAAAATCACCCTGGGAACCTTCTTAGGGTTTCTTGACAGTGCTATAATCCGATTTCCAGTCCCCAATTCAAAAGCTAAGTTTCTTAAAGAGACAGTACACTTTCATATAAAATGGCCAAAAATAACCTTATACCATTGCCCACTACAATTATAAACCCCATACATATTTAAAATCACCCTGGGAACCTTCTTAGGGTGTCTTGACAGTGCTATACTGCGATTACCAGCCCACAATTCAAAAGTGAAATTTCTTAAAGAGACAGTACACTGTCATATAAAATGGCCAAAAATAACCTTATACCATTGCCCACTACAATTATAAACCCCATACATATTTAAAATCACCCTGGGAACCTCCCCAGGGTGTCCTGAAAATGCTATACTGCGATTTCCAGCCCCCAATTCAAAAGTGAAATTTCTTAAAGATACAGTACACTTTCATATAAAATGGCCAAAAATAACCTTATACCATTGCCCACTACAATTATAAACCCCATACAATTTAAAATCACCATGGGAACCTTCTTAGGGTGTACTGAAAATGCTATACTGCGATTTCCAGCCCCCAATTCAAAAGTGAAATTTCTTAAAGAGACAGTACACTTTCATATAAAATGGCGAAAAATAACCTTATACCATTGCCCACTACAATTATAAACCCCATACATATTTAAAATCACCCTGGGAACCTTCGTAGGGTGTCTTGACAGTGCTATACTGCGATTTCCAGCCCACAATTCAAAAGTTACGTTCTTAAAGAGACAGTACACTTTCATATACAATGGCCAAAAACAACCTTATACCATTGCCCACTACAATTATAAACCCCATACATATTTAAAATCACCCTGGGAACCTTCTTAGGGTGTCTTGACACTGCTATACTGCGATTTCCAGCCCCCTATTCAAAAGTGAAATTTCTTAAAGAGACACTACACTTTCATATAAAATGGCCAAAAATAACCTTATACCATTGCCCACAACAATTATAAACCCCATACATATTTAAAATCACCCTGGGAACCTTCCCAGGGTGTCTTGACAGTGCTATACTGCGATTTCCAGCCCCCAATTCAAAAGTAAAGTTTCTTAAAGAGACAGTACACTTTCATATAAAATGGCCAAAAATAACCTTATACCATTGCAAACTACAATTATAAACCCCATACATATTTAAAATCACCCTGGGAACCTTCTTAGGGTTTCTTGACAGTGCTATACTGCGATTTCCAGCCCCCAATTCAAAAGTAAAATTTCTTAAAGAGACAGTACGCTTTCATATAAAATGGCCAAAAATAACCTTATACCATTGCCCACTACAATTATAAACCCCATATATATTTAAAATCACCCTGGGAACCTCCCCAGGGTGTCCTGAAAATGCTATACTGCGATTTCCAGCCCCCAATTCAAAAGTAAAATTTCTTAAAGAGACAGTACACTTTCATATAAAATGGCCAAAAATAACCTTATACCATTGCCCACTACAATTATAAACCCCATACATATTTAAAATCACCCTTGGAACCTTCTTAGGGTTTCTTGACAGTGCAATACTGCGATTTCCAGTCCCCAATTCAAAAGTTAAGTTCTTAAAGAGACAGTACACTTTCATATAAAATGGCCAAAAATAACCTTATACCAATGCCCACTACAATTATAAACCCCATACATATTTAAAATCACCCTGGGAACCTTCTTAGGATGTCTTGACAGTGCTATACTGCGATTTCCAGCCCCCAATTCAAAAGTTACGTTCTTAAAGAGACAGTACACTTTCATATAAAATGGCCAAAAATAACATACCATTGCCCACTACAATTATAAACCCCATACAATTTAAAATCACCCTGGGAACCTTCTTAGGGTGTCCTGAAAATGCTATACTGTGATTTCCAGCCCCCAATTCAAAAGTGAAATTTCTTAAAGAGACAGTACACTTTCATATAAAATGGCCAAAAATAGCCTTATACCATTGCCCACTACAATTATAAACCCCATACATATTTAAAATCACCCTGGGAACCTTCTTAGGGTGTCTTGACAGTGCTATACTGCGATTTCCAGCCCACAATTCAAAAGTGAAATTTCTTAAAGAGACAGCACACTTTCATATAAAATGGCCAAAAACAACCTTATACCATTGCCCACTACAATTATAAACCCCATACATATTTAAAATCACCCTGGGAACCTTCTTAGGGTGTCTTGACAGTGCTATACTGCGATTTCCAGCCCCCAATTCAAAAGTTAAGTTTCTTAAAGAGACAATACATTTTCATATAAAATGGCCAAAAATAACCTTATACCATTGCCAACTACAATTATAAACCCCATACATATTTAAAATCACCCTAGGAAACTTCTTAGGGTGTCTTGACAGTGCTATACTGCGATTTCCAGCCCACAATTCAAAAGTGAAATTTCTTAAAGAGACAGTACACTTTCATATAAAATGGCCAAAAATAACCTTATACCATTGCCCACAACAATTATAAACCCCATACATATTTAAAATCACCCTGGGAACCTCCCCAGGGTGTCCTGAAAATGCTATACTGCGATTTCCAGCCCCCAATTCAAAAGTAAAGTTTCTTAAAGAGACAGTACACTTTCATATAAAATGGCCAAAAATAACCTTATACCATTGCCCACTACAATTATAAACCCCATACATATTTAAAATCACCCTGGGAACCTTCTTAGGATGTCTTGACAGTGCTATACTGCGATTTCCAGCCCCCAATTCAAAAGTGAAATTTCTTAAAGAGACAGTACACTTTCATATAAAATGGCCAAAAATAACCTTATACCATTGCCCACTACAATTATAAACCCCATACATATTTAAAATCACCCTGGGAACCTTCTTAGGGTGTCCTGAAAATGCTTTACTGCGATTTCCAGCCCCCAATTCAAAAGTGAAATTTCTTAAAGAGACAGTACACTTTCATATAAAATGGCCAAAAATAACCTTATACCATTGCCCACTACAATTATAAACCCCATATATATTTAAAATCACCCTGGGAACCTCCCCAGGGTGTCCTGAAAATGCTATACTGCGATTTCCAGCCCCCAATTCAAAAGTGAAATTTCTTAAAGAGACAGTACACTTTCATATAAAATGGCCAAAAATAACCTTATACCATTGCCCACTACAATTATAAACCCCATACATATTTAAAATCACCCTGGGAACCTTCTTAGGGTTTCTTGACAGTGCAATACTGCGATTTCCAGTCCCCAATTCAAAAGTTAAGTTCTTAAAGAGACAGTACACTTTCATATAAAATGGCCAAAAATAACGTTATACCATTGCCCACTACAATTATAAACCCCATACATATTTAAAATCACCCTGGGAACCTTCTTAGGATGTCTTGACAGTGCTATACTGCGATTTCCAGCCCCCAATTCAAAAGTTACGTTCTTAAAGAGACAGTACACTTTCATATAAAATGGCCAAAAATAACCTTATACCATTGCCCACTACAATTATAAACCCCATACATATTTAAAATCACCCTGGGAACCTTCTTAGCGTGTCTTGACAGTGCTATACTGCGATTTCCAGTCCCCAATTCAAAAGTGAAATTTCTTAAAGAGACAGTACACTTTCATATAAAATGGCCAAAAATAACCTTATACCATTGCCCACTACAATTATAAACCCCATACATATTTAAAATCACCCTGGGAACCTTCTTAGGGTTTCTTGACAGTGCAATACTGCGATTTCCAGTCCCCAATTCAAAAGTTAAGTTCTTAAAGAGACAGTACACTTTCATATAAAATGGCCAAAAATAACCTTATACCATTGCCCACTACAATTATAAACCCCATACATATTTAAAATCACCCTGGGAACCTTCTTAGGATGTCTTGACAGTGCTATACTGCGATTTCGAGCCCCCAATTCAAAAGTTAAATTTCTTAAATAGACAGTACGCTTTCATATAAAATGGCCAAAAATAACCTTATACCATTGCCCACTACAATTATAAACCACATACATATTTAAAATCACCCTGGGAAACTTCCCAGGGTGTCCTGAAAATGCTATACTGCGATTTCCAGTCCCCAATTCAAAAGCTAAGTTTCTTAAAGAGACAGTACACTTTCATATAAAATGGCCAAAAATAACCTTATACCATTGCCCACTACAATTATAAACCCCATACATATTTAAAATCACCCTGGGAACCTTCTTAGGGTTTCTTGACAGTGCTATAATCCGATTTCCAGTCCCCAATTCAAAAGCTAAGTTTCTTAAAGAGACAGTACACTTTCATATAAAATGGCCAAAAATAACCTTATACCATTGCCCACTACAATTATAAACCCCATACATATTTAAAATCACCCTGGGAACCTTCTTAGGGTGTCTTGACAGTGCTATACTGCGATTAACAGCCCACAATTCAAAAGTGAAATTTCTTAAAGAGACAGTACACTGTCATATAAAATGGCCAAAAATAACCTTATACCATTGCCCACTACAATTATAAACCCCATACATATTTAAAATCACCCTGGGAACCTCCCCAGGGTGTCCTGAAAATGCTATACTGCGATTTCCAGCCCCCAATTCAAAAGTGAAATTTCTTAAAGATACAGTACACTTTCATATAAAATGGCCAAAAATAACCTTATACCATTGCCCACTACAATTATAAACCCCATACAATTTAAAATCACCATGGGAACCTTCTTAGGGTGTACTGAAAATGCTATACTGCGATTTCCAGCCCCCAATTCAAAAGTGAAATTTCTTAAAGAGACAGTACACTTTCATATAAAATGGCCAAAAATAACCTTATACCATTGCCCACTACAATTATAAACCCCATACATATTTAAAATCACCCTGGGAACCTTCTTAGGGTGTCTTGACAGTGCTATACTGCGATTTCCAGCCCACAATTCAAAAGCGAAATTTCTTAAAGAGACAATACATTTTCATATAAAATGGCCAAAAATAACCTTATACCATTGCCAACTACAATTATAAACCCCATACATATTTAAAATCACCCTAGGAAACTTCTTAGGGTGTCTTGACAGTGCTATACTGCGATTTCCAGCCCACAATTCAAAAGTGAAATTTCTTAAAGAGACAGTACACTTTCATATAAAATGGCCAAAAATAACCTTATACCATTGCCCACAACAATTATAAACCCCATACATATTTAAAATCACCCTGGGAACCTCCCCAGGGTGTCCTGAAAATGCTATACTGCGATTTCCAGCCCCCAATTCAAAAGTTAAATTTCTTAAAGAGACAGTACGCTTTCATATAAAATGGCCAAAAATAACCTTATACCATTGCCCACTACAATTATAAACCCCATACATATTTAAAATCACCCTGGGAACCTTCTTAGGGTGTCTTGACAGTGCTATACTGCGATTTCCAGCCCACAATTCAAAAGTTACGTTCTTAAAGAGACAGAACACTTTCATATAAAATGGCCAAAAATAACCTTATACCATTGCCCACTACAATTATAAACCCCATACATATTTAAAATCACCCTGGGAACCTTCTTAGGGTGTCTTGACAGTGCTATACTGCGATTTCCAGCCCACAATTCAAAAGTGAAATTTCTTAAAGAGACAGTACACTTTAATATAAAATGGCCAAAAACAACCTTATACCATTGCCCACTACAATTATAAACCCCATACATATTTAAAATCACCCTGGGAACCTTCTTAGGGTGTCTTGACACTGCTATACTGCGATTTCCAGCCCCCTATTCAAAAGTTAAGTTTCTTAAAGAGACAGTACACTTTCATATAAAATGGCCAAAAATAACCTTATATCATTGCCCACTACAATTATAAACCCCATACATATTTAAAATCATCCTGGGAACCTTCTTAGGGTGTCTTGACAGTGCTATACTGCGATTTCCAGCCCCCAATTCAAAAGTGAAATTTCTTAAAGAGACAGTACACTTTCATATAAAATGGCCAAAAATAACCTTATACCATTGCCCACAACAATTATAAACCCCATACATATTTAAAATCACCCTGGGAACCTTCCCAGGGTGTCTTGACAGTGCTATACTGCGATTTCCAGCCCCCAATTCAAAAATAAAGTTTCTTAAAGAGACAGTATACTTTCATATAAAATGGCCAAAAATAACCTTATACCTTTGCCCACTACAATTATAAACCTCATACATATTTAAAATCACCCTGGGAACCTTCTTAGGGTTTCTTGACAGTGCAATACTGCGATTTCCAGCCCCCAATTCAAAAGTTAAATTTCTTAAAGAGACAGTACGCTTTCATATTAAATGGCCAAAAATAACCTTATACCATTGCCCACTACAATTATAAACCCCATATATATTTAAAATCACCCTGGGAACCTCCCCAGGGTGTCCTGAAAATGCTATACTGCGATTTCCAGCCCCCAATTCAAAAGTGAAATTTCTTAAAGAGACAGTACACTTTCATATAAAATGGCCAAAAATAACCTTATACCATTGCCCACTACAATTATAAACCCCATACATGTTTAAAATCACCCAGGGAAACTTTTTAGGGTGTCTTGACAGGGCTATACTGCGATTTCCAGCCCCCAATTCAAAATCTAAGTTTCTTAAAGAGACAGTACACTTTCATATAAAATGGCCAAAAATAACCTTATACCATTGTCCACTACAATTATAAACCCCATACATATTTAAAATCACCCTGGGAACCATATCAAGGTGTTTTGACAGTGCTATACTGCGATATCCAGCCCCCAATTCAAAAGTTACGTTCTTAAAGAGACAGTACACTTTCATATAAAATGGCCAAAAATAACCTTATACCATTGCCCACTACAATTATAAACCCCATACATATTTAAAATCACCCTGGGAACCTTCTTAGGGTGTCCTGAAAATGCTATACTGCGATTTCCAGCCCCCAATTCAAAAGTGAAATTTCTTAAAGAGACAGTACACTTTCATATAAAATGGCCAAAAATAACCTTATACCATTGCCCACTACAATTATAAACCCCATACATATTTAAAATCACCCTGGGAACCTTCTTAGGGTGTCTTGACAGTGCTATACTGCGATTTCCATCCCACAATTCAAAAGTTACGTTCTTAAAGAGACAGAACAATTTCATATAAAATGGCCAAAAATAACCTTATACCATTGCCCACTACAATTATAAACCCCATACATATTTAAAATCACCCTGGGAACCTTCTTAGGGTGTCTTGACAGTGCTATACTGCGATTTCCAGCCCACAATTCAAAAGTGAAATTTCTTAAAGAGACAGTACACTTTCATATAAAATGGCCAAAAATAACCTTATACCATTGCCCACTACAATTATAAACCCCATACATATTTAAAATCACCCTGGGAACCTCCCCAGGGTGTCCTGAAAATGCTATACTGCGATTTCCAGCCCCCAATTCAAAAGTTAAGTTTCTTAAAGAGACAGTATACTTTCATATAAAATGGCCAAAAATAACCTTATACCATTGCCCACTACAATTATAAACCCCATACATATTTAAAATCACCCTGGGAACCATATCAAGGTGTCTTGACAGTGCTATACTGCGATATCCAGCCCCCAATTCAAAAGTTACGTTCTTAAAGAGACAGTACACTTTCATATAAAATGGCCAAAAATAACCTTATACCATTGCCCACTACAATTATAAACCCCATACATATTTAAAATCACCCTGGGAACCTTCTTAGGGTGTCCTGAAAATGCTATACTGCGATTTCCAGCCCCCAATTCAAAAGTGAAATTTCTTAAAGAGACAGTACACTTTCATATAAAATGGCGAAAAATAACCTTATACCATTGCCCACTACAATTATAAACCCCATACATATTTAAAATCACCCTGGGAACCTTCGTAGGGTGTCTTGACAGTGCTATACTGCGATTTCCAGCCCACAATTCAAAAGTTACGTTCTTAAAGAGACAGTACACTTTCATATACAATGGCCAAAAACAACCTTATACCATTGCCCACTACAATTATAAACCCCATACATATTTAAAATCACCCTGGGAACCTTCTTAGGGTGTCTTGACACTGCTATACTGCGATTTCCAGCCCCCTATTCAAAAGTGAAATTTCTTAAAGAGACACTACACTTTCATATAAAATGGCCAAAAATAACCTTATACCATTGCCCACAACAATTATAAACCCCATACATATTTAAAATCACCCTGGGAACCTTCCCAGGGTGTCTTGACAGTGCTATACTGCGATTTCCAGCCCCCAATTCAAAAGTAAAGTTTCTTAAAGAGACAGTACACTTTCATATAAAATGGCCAAAAATAACCTTATACCAATGCCCACTACAATTATAAACCCCATACATATTTAAAATCACCCTGGGAACCTTCTTAGGATGTCTTGACAGTGCTATACTGCGATTTCCAGCCCCCAATTCAAAAGTTACGTTCTTAAAGAGACAGTACACTTTCATATAAAATGGCCAAAAATAACATACCATTGCCCACTACAATTATAAACCCCATACAATTTAAAATCACCCTGGGAACCTTCTTAGGGTGTCCTGAAAATGCTATACTGTGATTTCCAGCCCCCAATTCAAAAGTGAAATTTCTTAAAGAGACAGTACACTTTCATATAAAATGGCCAAAAATAGCCTTATACCATTGCCCACTACAATTATAAACCCCATACATATTTAAAATCACCCTGGGAACCTTCTTAGGGTGTCTTGACAGTGCTATACTGCGATTTCCAGCCCACAATTCAAAAGTGAAATTTCTTAAAGAGACAGTACACTTTCATATAAAATGGCCAAAAACAACCTTATACCATTGCCCACTACAATTATAAACCCCATACATATTTAAAATCACCCTGGGAACCTTCTTAGGGTGTCTTGACAGTGCTATACTGCGATTTCCAGCCCCCAATTCAAAAGTTAAGTTTCTTAAAGAGACAATACATTTTCATATAAAATGGCCAAAAATAACCTTATACCATTGCCAACTACAATTATAAACCCCATACATATTTAAAATCACCCTAGGAAACTTCTTAGGGTGTCTTGACAGTGCTATACTGCGATTTCCAGCCCACAATTCAAAAGTGAAATTTCTTAAAGAGACAGTACACTTTCATATAAAATGGCCAAAAATAACCTTATACCATTGCCCACAACAATTATAAACCCCATACATATTTAAAATCACCCTGGGAACCTCCCCAGGGTGTCCTGAAAATGCTATACTGCGATTTCCAGCCCCCAATTCAAAAGTAAAGTTTCTTAAAGAGACAGTACACTTTCATATAAAATGGCCAAAAATAACCTTATACCATTGCCCACTACAATTATAAACCCCATACATATTTAAAATCACCCTGGGAACCTTCTTAGGATGTCTTGACAGTGCTATACTGCGATTTCCAGCCCCCAATTCAAAAGTGAAATTTCTTAAAGAGACAGTACACTTTCATATAAAATGGCCAAAAATAACCTTATACCATTGACCACTACAATTATAAACCCCATACATATTTAAAATCACCCTGGGAACCTTCTTAGGGTGTCCTGAAAATGCTTTACTGCGATTTCCAGCCCCCAATTCAAAAGTGAAATTTCTTAAAGAGACAGTACACTTTCATATAAAATGGCCAAAAATAACCTTATACCATTGCCCACTACAATTATAAACCCCATATATATTTAAAATCACCCTGGGAACCTCCCCAGGGTGTCCTGAAAATGCTATACTGCGATTTCCAGCCCCCAATTCAAAAGTGAAATTTCTTAAAGAGACAGTACACTTTCATATAAAATGGCCAAAAATAACCTTATACCATTGCCCACTACAATTATAAACCCCATACATATTTAAAATCACCCTGGGAACCTTCTTAGGGTTTCTTGACAGTGCAATACTGCGATTTCCAGTCCCCAATTCAAAAGTTAAGTTCTTAAAGAGACAGTACACTTTCATATAAAATGGCCAAAAATAACGTTATACCATTGCCCACTACAATTATAAACCCCATACATATTTAAAATCACCCTGGGAACCTTCTTAGGATGTCTTGACAGTGCTATACTGCGATTTCCAGCCCCCAATTCAAAAGTTACGTTCTTAAAGAGACAGTACACTTTCATATAAAATGGCCAAAAATAACCTTATACCATTGCCCACTACAATTATAAACCCCATACATATTTAAAATCACCCTGGGAACCTTCTTAGCGTGTCTTGACAGTGCTATACTGCGATTTCCAGTCCCCAATTCAAAAGTGAAATTTCTTAAAGAGACAGTACACTTTCATATAAAATGGCCAAAAATAACCTTATACCATTGCCCACTACAATTATAAACCCCATACATATTTAAAATCACCCTGGGAACCTTCTTAGGGTTTCTTGACAGTGCAATACTGCGATTTCCAGTCCCCAATTCAAAAGTTAAGTTCTTAAAGAGACAGTACACTTTCATATAAAATGGCCAAAAATAACCTTATACCATTGCCCACTACAATTATAAACCCCATACATATTTAAAATCACCCTGGGAACCTTCTTAGGATGTCTTGACAGTGCTATACTGCGATTTCGAGCCCCCAATTCAAAAGTTAAATTTCTTAAATAGACAGTACGCTTTCATATAAAATGGCCAAAAATAACCTTATACCATTGCCCACTACAATTATAAACCACATACATATTTAAAATCACCCTGGGAACCTTCCCAGGGTGTCCTGAAAATGCTATACTGCGATTTCCAGTCCCCAATTCAAAAGCTAAGTTTCTTAAAGAGACAGTACACTTTCATATAAAATGGCCAAAAATAACCTTATACCATTGCCCACTACAATTATAAACCCCATACATATTTAAAATCACCCTGGGAACCTTCTTAGGGTTTCTTGACAGTGCTATAATCCGATTTCCAGTCCCCAATTCAAAAGCTAAGTTTCTTAAAGAGACAGTACACTTTCATATAAAATGGCCAAAAATAACCTTATACCATTGCCCACTACAATTATAAACCCCATACATATTTAAAATCACCCTGGGAACCTTCTTAGGGTGTCTTGACAGTGCTATACTGCGATTTCCATCCCACAATTCAAAAGTTACGTTCTTAAAGAGACAGAACAATTTCATATAAAATGGCCAAAAATAACCTTATACCATTGCCCACTACAATTATAAACCCCATACATATTTAAAATCACCCTGGGAACCTTCTTAGGGTGTCTTGACAGTGCTATACTGCGATTTCCAGCCCACAATTCAAAAGTGAAATTTCTTAAAGAGACAGTACACTTTCATATAAAATGGCCAAAAATAACCTTATACCATTGCCCACTACAATTATAAACCCCATACATATTTAAAATCACCCTGGGAACCTCCCCAGGGTGTCCTGAAAATGCTATACTGCGATTTCCAGCCCCCAATTCAAAAGTTAAGTTTCTTAAAGAGACAGTATACTTTCATATAAAATGGCCAAAAATAACCTTATACCATTGCCCACTACAATTATAAACCCCATACATATTTAAAATCACCCTGGGAACCATATCAAGGTGTCTTGACAGTGCTATACTGCGATATCCAGCCCCCAATTCAAAAGTTACGTTCTTAAAGAGACAGTACACTTTCATATAAAATGGCCAAAAATAACCTTATACCATTGCCCACTACAATTATAAACCCCATACATATTTAAAATCACCCTGGGAACCTTCTTAGGGTGTCCTGAAAATGCTATACTGCGATTTCCAGCCCCCAATTCAAAAGTGAAATTTCTTAAAGAGACAGTACACTTTCATATAAAATGGCGAAAAATAACCTTATACCATTGCCCACTACAATTATAAACCCCATACATATTTAAAATCACCCTGGGAACCTTCGTAGGGTGTCTTGACAGTGCTATACTGCGATTTCCAGCCCCCAATTCAAAAGTTACGTTCTTAAAGAGACAGTACACTTTCATATAAAATGGCCAAAAATAACATACCATTGCCCACTACAATTATAAACCCCATACAATTTAAAATCACCCTGGGAACCTTCTTAGGGTGTCCTGAAAATGCTATACTGTGATTTCCAGCCCCCAATTCAAAAGTGAAATTTCTTAAAGAGACAGTACACTTTCATATAAAATGGCCAAAAATAGCCTTATACCATTGCCCACTACAATTATAAACCCCATACATATTTAAAATCACCCTGGGAACCTTCTTAGGGTGTCTTGACAGTGCTATACTGCGATTTCCAGCCCACAATTCAAAAGTGAAATTTCTTAAAGAGACAGTACACTTTCATATAAAATGGCCAAAAACAACCTTATACCATTGCCCACTACAATTATAAACCCCATACATATTTAAAATCACCCTGGGAACCTTCTTAGGGTGTCTTGACAGTGCTATACTGCGATTTCCAGCCCCCAATTCAAAAGTTAAGTTTCTTAAAGAGACAATACATTTTCATATAAAATGGCCAAAAATAACCTTATACCATTGCCAACTACAATTATAAACCCCATACATATTTAAAATCACCCTAGGAAACTTCTTAGGGTGTCTTGACAGTGCTATACTGCGATTTCCAGCCCACAATTCAAAAGTGAAATTTCTTAAAGAGACAGTACACTTTCATATAAAATCGCCAAAAATAACCTTATACCATTGCCCACAACAATTATAAACCCCATACATATTTAAAATCACCCTGGGAACCTCCCCAGGGTGTCCTGAAAATGCTATACTGCGATTTCCAGCCCCCAATTCAAAAGTAAAGTTTCTTAAAGAGACAGTACACTTTCATATAAAATGGCCAAAAATAACCTTATACCATTGCCCACTACAATTATAAACCCCATACATATTTAAAATCACCCTGGGAACCTTCTTAGGATGTCTTGACAGTGCTATACTGCGATTTCCAGCCCCCAATTCAAAAGTGAAATTTCTTAAAGAGACAGTACACTTTCATATAAAATGGCCAAAAATAACCTTATACCATTGACCACTACAATTATAAACCCCATACATATTTAAAATCACCCTGGGAACCTTCTTAGGGTGTCCTGAAAATGCTTTACTGCGATTTCCAGCCCCCAATTCAAAAGTGAAATTTCTTAAAGAGACAGTACACTTTCATATAAAATGGCCAAAAATAACCTTATACCATTGCCCACTACAATTATAAACCCCATATATATTTAAAATCACCCTGGGAACCTCCCCAGGGTGTCCTGAAAATGCTATACTGCGATTTCCAGCCCCCAATTCAAAAGTGAAATTTCTTAAAGAGACAGTACACTTTCATATAAAATGGCCAAAAATAACCTTATACCATTGCCCACTACAATTATAAACCCCATACATATTTAAAATCACCCTGGGAACCTTCTTAGGGTTTCTTGACAGTGCAATACTGCGATTTCCAGTCCCCAATTCAAAAGTTAAGTTCTTAAAGAGACAGTACACTTTCATATAAAATGGCCAAAAATAACGTTATACCATTGCCCACTACAATTATAAACCCCATACATATTTAAAATCACCCTGGGAACCTTCTTAGGATGTCTTGACAGTGCTATACTGCGATTTCCAGCCCCCAATTCAAAAGTTACGTTCTTAAAGAGACAGTACACTTTCATATAAAATGGCCAAAAATAACCTTATACCATTGCCCACTACAATTATAAACCCCATACATATTTAAAATCACCCTGGGAACCTTCTTAGCGTGTCTTGACAGTGCTATACTGCGATTTCCAGTCCCCAATTCAAAAGTGAAATTTCTTAAAGAGACAGTACACTTTCATATAAAATGGCCAAAAATAACCTTATACCATTGCCCACTACAATTATAAACCCCATACATATTTAAAATCACCCTGGGAACCTTCTTAGGGTTTCTTGACAGTGCAATACTGCGATTTCCAGTCCCCAATTCAAAAGTTAAGTTCTTAAAGAGACAGTACACTTTCATATAAAATGGCCAAAAATAACCTTATACCATTGCCCACTACAATTATAAACCCCATACATATTTAAAATCACCCTGGGAACCTTCTTAGGATGTCTTGACAGTGCTATACTGCGATTTCGAGCCCCCAATTCAAAAGTTAAATTTCTTAAATAGACAGTACGCTTTCATATAAAATGGCCAAAAATAACCTTATACCATTGCCCACTACAATTATAAACCACATACATATTTAAAATCACCCTGGGAACCTTCCCAGGGTGTCCTGAAAATGCTATACTGCGATTTCCAGTCCCCAATTCAAAAGCTAAGTTTCTTAAAGAGACAGTACACTTTCATATAAAATGGCCAAAAATAACCTTATACCATTGCCCACTACAATTATAAACCCCATACATATTTAAAATCACCCTGGGAACCTTCTTAGGGTTTCTTGACAGTGCTATAATCCGATTTCCAGTCCCCAATTCAAAAGCTAAGTTTCTTAAAGAGACAGTACACTTTCATATAAAATGGCCAAAAATAACCTTATACCATTGCCCACTACAATTATAAACCCCATACATATTTAAAATCACCCTGGGAACCTTCTTAGGGTGTCTTGACAGTGCTATACTGCGATTAACAGCCCACAATTCAAAAGTGAAATTTCTTAAAGAGACAGTACACTGTCATATAAAATGGCCAAAAATAACCTTATACCATTGCCCACTACAATTATAAACCCCATACATATTTAAAATCACCCTGGGAACCTCCCCAGGGTGTCCTGAAAATGCTATACTGCGATTTCCAGCCCCCAATTCAAAAGTGAAATTTCTTAAAGATACAGTACACTTTCATATAAAATGGCCAAAAATAACCTTATACCATTGCCCACTACAATTATAAACCACATACATATTTAAAATCACCATGGGAACCTTCTTAGGGTGTACTGAAAATGCTATACTGTGATTTCCAGCCCCCAATTCAAAAGTGAAATTTCTTAAAGATACAGTACACTTTCATATAAAATGGCCAAAAATAACCTTATACCATTGCCCACTACGATTATAAACCCCATACATATTTAAAATCACCCTGGGAACATTCGTAGGGTTTCTTGACAGTGCTATACTGCGATTTCCAGCCCCCAATTCAAAAGCTAAGTTTCTTAAAGAGACAGTACACTTTCATATAAAATGGCCAAAAATAACCTTATACCATTGCCCACTACAATTATAAACCCCATACATATTTAAAATCACCCTGGGAACCTTCTTAGGATGTCTTGACAGTGCTATACTGCGATTTCCAGCTAGCAATTCAAAAGTTATGATTCTTAAAGATACAGTACACTTTCATATAAAATGGCCAAAAATAACCTTATACCATTGCCCACTACAATTATAAACCCCATATATATGTAAATTCACCCTGGGAACCTTCTTAGGGTGTCTTGACAGTGCTATACTGCGTTTTCCAGCCCACAATTCAAAAGTGAAATTTCTTAAAGAGACAGAACACTTACATATAAAATGCCCAAAAATAACCTTATACCATTGCCCACTACAATTATAAACCCCATACATATTTAAAATCACCCTGGGAACCTCCCCAGGGTGTCCTGAAAATGCTATACTGCGATTTCCAGCCCCCAATTCAAAAGTTAAGTTTCTTAAAGAGACAGTACACTTTCATATAAAATGGCCAAAAATAACCTTATACCATTGCCCACTACAATTATAAACCCCATACATATTTAAAATCACCCTGGGAACCTCCCCAGGGTGTCCTGAAAATGCTATACTGCGATTTCCAGCCCCCAATTCAAAAGTTAAGTTTCTTAAAGAGACAGTACACTTTCATATAAAATGGCCAAAAATAACCTTATACCTTTGCCCACTACGATTATAAACCCCATACATATTTAAAATCACCCTGGGAACCTTCTTAGGGTGTACTGAAAATGCTATACTGCGATTTCCAGCCCCCAATTCAAAAGTGAAATTTCTTAAAGATACAGTACACTTTCATATAAAATGGCCAAAAATAACCTTATACCATTGCCCACTACAATTATAAACCCCATACATATTTAAAATCACCCTGGGAACCTTCTTAGGATGTCTTGACAGTGCTATACTGCGATTTCCAGCCCCCAATTCAAAAGTTATGATTCTTAAAGAGACAGTACACTTTCATATAAAATGGCCAAAAATAACCTTATACCATTGCCCACTACAATTATAAACCCCATACATATTTAAAATCACCCTGGGAACCTTCTTAGGGTGTCTTGACAGTGCTATACTGCGATTTCCAGCCCCCAATTCAAAAGTTATGATTCTTAAAGAGACAGTACACTTTCATATAAAATGGCCAAAAATAACCTTATACCATTGCCCACTACAATTATAAACCCCATACATATTTAAAATCACACTGGGAACCTCCCCAGGGTGTCCTGAAAATGCTATACTGCGATTTCCAGCCCCCAATTCAAAAGTTAAGTTTCTTAAAGAGACAGTATACTTTCATATAAAATGGCCAAAAATAACCTTATACCATTGCCCACTACAATTATAAACCCCATACATATTTAAAATCACCCTGGGAACCTTCTTAGGGTGTCTTGACAGTGCTATACTGCGATTTCCAGCCCCCAATTCAATAGTTAAATTTCTTAAAGAGACAGTACACTTTCATATAAAATGGCCAAAAATAACTTTATACCATTGCCCACTACAATTATAAACCCCATACATATTTAAAATCACCCTGGGAACCTTCTTAGGGTGTCTTGACAGTGCTATACTGCGATTTCCAGCCCCCAATTCAAAAGTTACGGTCTTAAAGAGACAGTACACTTTCATATAAAATGGCCAAAAATAACCTTTTACCATTGCCCACTACAATTATAAACCCCATACATATTTAAAATCACCCTGGGAACCTTCTTAGGGTTTCTTGACAGTGCTATAATCCGATTTCCAGACCCCAATTCAAAAGTTACGTTCTTAAAGAGACAGTACACTTTCATATAAAATGGCCAAAAAAACCTTATACCATTGCCCACTACAATTATAAACCCCATACATATTTAAAATCACCCTGGGAACCTTCTTAGGGTGTCTTGACAGTGCTATACTGCGATTTCCAGCCCCCAATTCAAAAGAGAAATTTCTTAAAGAGACAGTACACTGTCATATAAAATGGCCAAAAATAACCTTATACCATTGCCCACTACAATTATAAACCCCATACATATTTAAAATCACCCTGGGAACCTTCTTAGGGTGTCTTGACAGTGCTATACTGCGATTTCCAGCCCACAATTCAAAAGTGAAATTTCTTAAAGAGACAGTACACTTTCATATAAAATGGCCAAAAATAACCTTATACCATTGCCCACTACAATTATAAACCACATACATATTTAAAATCACCCTGGGAACCTCACCAGGGTGTCCTGAAAATGCTATACTGCGATTTCCAGCTCCCAATTCAAAAGTTGAGTTTCTTAAAGAGACAGTACACTTTCATATAAAATGGCCAAAAATAACCTTATACCATTGCCCACTACAATTATAAACTCAATATATATTTAAAATCACCCTGGGAACCTTCTTAGGGTGTCTTGACAGTGCTATACTGCGATTTCCAGCCCCCAATTCAAAAGTTAAGTTTCTTAAAGAGACAATACATTTTCATATAAAATGGCCAAAAATAACCTTATACCATTGCCAACTACAATTATAAACCCCATACATATTTAAAATCACCCTAGGAAACTTCTTAGGGTGTCTTGACAGTGCTATACTGCGATTTCCAGCCCACAATTCAAAAGTGAAATTTCTTAAAGAGACAGTACACTTTCATATAAAATGGCCAAAAATAACCTTATACCATTGCCCACAACAATTATAAACCCCATACATATTTAAAATCACCCTGGGAACCTCCCCAGGGTGTCCTGAAAATGCTATACTGCGATTTCCAGCCCCCAATTCAAAAGTAAAGTTTCTTAAAGAGACAGTACACTTTCATATAAAATGGCCAAAAATAACCTTATACCATTGCCCACTACAATTATAAACCCCATACATATTTAAAATCACCCTGGGAACCTTCTTAGGATGTCTTGACAGTGCTATACTGCGATTTCCAGCCCCCAATTCAAAAGTGAAATTTCTTAAAGAGACAGTACACTTTCATATAAAATGGCCAAAAATAACCTTATACCATTGCCCACTACAATTATAAACCCCATACATATTTAAAATCACCCTGGGAACCTTCTTAGGGTGTCCTGAAAATGCTTTACTGCGATTTCCAGCCCCCAATTCAAAAGTGAAATTTCTTAAAGAGACAGTACACTTTCATATAAAATGGCCAAAAATAACCTTATACCATTGCCCACTACAATTATAAACCCCATATATATTTAAAATCACCCTGGGAACCTCCCCAGGGTGTCCTGAAAATGCTATACTGCGATTTCCAGCCCCCAATTCAAAAGTGAAATTTCTTAAAGAGACAGTACACTTTCATATAAAATGGCCAAAAATAACCTTATACCATTGCCCACTACAATTATAAACCCCATACATATTTAAAATCACCCTGGGAACCTTCTTAGGGTTTCTTGACAGTGCAATACTGCGATTTCCAGTCCCCAATTCAAAAGTTAAGTTCTTAAAGAGACAGTACACTTTCATATAAAATGGCCAAAAATAACGTTATACCATTGCCCACTACAATTATAAACCCCATACATATTTAAAATCACCCTGGGAACCTTCTTAGGATGTCTTGACAGTGCTATACTGCGATTTCCAGCCCCCAATTCAAAAGTTACGTTCTTAAAGAGACAGTACACTTTCATATAAAATGGCCAAAAATAACCTTATACCATTGCCCACTACAATTATAAACCCCATACATATTTAAAATCACCCTGGGAACCTTCTTAGCGTGTCTTGACAGTGCTATACTGCGATTTCCAGTCCCCAATTCAAAAGTGAAATTTCTTAAAGAGACAGTACACTTTCATATAAAATGGCCAAAAATAACCTTATACCATTGCCCACTACAATTATAAACCCCATACATATTTAAAATCACCCTGGGAACCTTCTTAGGGTTTCTTGACAGTGCAATACTGCGATTTCCAGTCCCCAATTCAAAAGTTAAGTTCTTAAAGAGACAGTACACTTTCATATAAAATGGCCAAAAATAACCTTATACCATTGCCCACTACAATTATAAACCCCATACATATTTAAAATCACCCTGGGAACCTTCTTAGGATGTCTTGACAGTGCTATACTGCGATTTCGAGCCCCCAATTCAAAAGTTAAATTTCTTAAATAGACAGTACGCTTTCATATAAAATGGCCAAAAATAACCTTATACCATTGCCCACTACAATTATAAACCACATACATATTTAAAATCACCCTGGGAACCTTCCCAGGGTGTCCTGAAAATGCTATACTGCGATTTCCAGTCCCCAATTCAAAAGCTAAGTTTCTTAAAGAGACAGTACACTTTCATATAAAATGGCCAAAAATAACCTTATACCATTGCCCACTACAATTATAAACCCCATACATATTTAAAATCACCCTGGGAACCTTCTTAGGGTTTCTTGACAGTGCTATAATCCGATTTCCAGTCCCCAATTCAAAAGCTAAGTTTCTTAAAGAGACAGTACACTTTCATATAAAATGGCCAAAAATAACCTTATACCATTGCCCACTACAATTATAAACCCCATACATATTTAAAATCACCCTGGGAACCTTCTTAGGGTGTCTTGACAGTGCTATACTGCGATTAACAGCCCACAATTCAAAAGTGAAATTTCTTAAAGAGACAGTACACTGTCATATAAAATGGCCAAAAATAACCTTATACCATTGCCCACTACAATTATAAACCCCATACATATTTAAAATCACCCTGGGAACCTCCCCAGGGTGTCCTGAAAATGCTATACTGCGATTTCCAGCCCCCAATTCAAAAGTGAAATTTCTTAAAGATACAGTACACTTTCATATAAAATGGCCAAAAATAACCTTATACCATTGCCCACTACAATTATAAACCACATACATATTTAAAATCACCATGGGAACCTTCTTAGGGTGTACTGAAAATGCTATACTGTGATTTCCAGCCCCCAATTCAAAAGTGAAATTTCTTAAAGATACAGTACACTTTCATATAAAATGGCCAAAAATAACCTTATACCATTGCCCACTACGATTATAAACCCCATACATATTTAAAATCACCCTGGGAACATTCGTAGGGTTTCTTGACAGTGCTATACTGCGATTTCCAGCCCCCAATTCAAAAGCTAAGTTTCTTAAAGAGACAGTACACTTTCATATAAAATGGCCAAAAATAACCTTATACCATTGCCCACTACAATTATAAACCCCATACATATTTAAAATCACCCTGGGAACCTTCTTAGGATGTCTTGACAGTGCTATACTGCGATTTCCAGCTAGCAATTCAAAAGTTATGATTCTTAAAGATACAGTACACTTTCATATAAAATGGCCAAAAATAACCTTATACCATTGCCCACTACAATTATAAACCCCATATATATGTAAATTCACCCTGGGAACCTTCTTAGGGTGTCTTGACAGTGCTATACTGCGTTTTCCAGCCCACAATTCAAAAGTGAAATTTCTTAAAGAGACAGAACACTTACATATAAAATGCCCAAAAATAACCTTATACCATTGCCCACTACAATTATAAACCCCATACATATTTAAAATCACCCTGGGAACCTCCCCAGGGTGTCCTGAAAATGCTATACTGCGATTTCCAGCCCCCAATTCAAAAGTTAAGTTTCTTAAAGAGACAGTACACTTTCATATAAAATGGCCAAAAATAACCTTATACCATTGCCCACTACAATTATAAACCCCATACATATTTAAAATCACCCTGGGAACCTCCCCAGGGTGTCCTGAAAATGCTATACTGCGATTTCCAGCCCCCAATTCAAAAGTTAAGTTTCTTAAAGAGACAGTACACTTTCATATAAAATGGCCAAAAATAACCTTATACCTTTGCCCACTACGATTATAAACCCCATACATATTTAAAATCACCCTGGGAACCTTCTTAGGGTGTACTGAAAATGCTATACTGCGATTTCCAGCCCCCAATTCAAAAGTGAAATTTCTTAAAGATACAGTACACTTTCATATAAAATGGCCAAAAATAACCTTATACCATTGCCCACTACAATTATAAACCCCATACATATTTAAAATCACCCTGGGAACCTTCTTAGGATGTCTTGACAGTGCTATACTGCGATTTCCAGCCCCCAATTCAAAAGTTATGATTCTTAAAGAGACAGTACACTTTCATATAAAATGGCCAAAAATAACCTTATACCATTGCCCACTACAATTATAAACCCCATACATATTTAAAATCACCCTGGGAACCTTCTTAGGGTGTCTTGACAGTGCTATACTGCGATTTCCAGCCCCCAATTCAAAAGTTATGATTCTTAAAGAGACAGTACACTTTCATATAAAATGGCCAAAAATAACCTTATACCATTGCCCACTACAATTATAAACCCCATACATATTTAAAATCACACTGGGAACCTCCCCAGGGTGTCCTGAAAATGCTATACTGCGATTTCCAGCCCCCAATTCAAAAGTTAAGTTTCTTAAAGAGACAGTATACTTTCATATAAAATGGCCAAAAATAACCTTATACCATTGCCCACTACAATTATAAACCCCATACATATTTAAAATCACCCTGGGAACCTTCTTAGGGTGTCTTGACAGTGCTATACTGCGATTTCCAGCCCCCAATTCAATAGTTAAATTTCTTAAAGAGACAGTACACTTTCATATAAAATGGCCAAAAATAACTTTATACCATTGCCCACTACAATTATAAACCCCATACATATTTAAAATCACCCTGGGAACCTTCTTAGGGTGTCTTGACAGTGCTATACTGCGATTTCCAGCCCCCAATTCAAAAGTTACGGTCTTAAAGAGACAGTACACTTTCATATAAAATGGCCAAAAATAACCTTTTACCATTGCCCACTACAATTATAAACCCCATACATATTTAAAATCACCCTGGGAACCTTCTTAGGGTTTCTTGACAGTGCTATAATCCGATTTCCAGACCCCAATTCAAAAGTTACGTTCTTAAAGAGACAGTACACTTTCATATAAAATGGCCAAAAAAACCTTATACCATTGCCCACTACAATTATAAACCCCATACATATTTAAAATCACCCTGGGAACCTTCTTAGGGTGTCTTGACAGTGCTATACTGCGATTTCCAGCCCCCAATTCAAAAGAGAAATTTCTTAAAGAGACAGTACACTGTCATATAAAATGGCCAAAAATAACCTTATACCATTGCCCACTACAATTATAAACCCCATACATATTTAAAATCACCCTGGGAACCTTCTTAGGGTGTCTTGACAGTGCTATACTGCGATTTCCAGCCCACAATTCAAAAGTGAAATTTCTTAAAGAGACAGTACACTTTCATATAAAATGGCCAAAAATAACCTTATACCATTGCCCACTACAATTATAAACCACATACATATTTAAAATCACCCTGGGAACCTCACCAGGGTGTCCTGAAAATGCTATACTGCGATTTCCAGCTCCCAATTCAAAAGTTGAGTTTCTTAAAGAGACAGTACACTTTCATATAAAATGGCCAAAAATAACCTTATACCATTGCCCACTACAATTATAAACTCAATATATATTTAAAATCACCCTGGGAACCTTCTTAGGGTGTATTGACAGTGCTATACTGCGATTTCCAGCCCACAATTCAAAAGTGAAATTTCTTAAAGAGACAGAACACTTTCATATAAAATGGCCAAAAATAACCTTATACCATTGCCCACAACAATTATAAACCCCATACATATTTAAAATCACCCTGGGAACCTCCCCAGGGTGTCCTGAAAATGCTATACTGCGATTTCCAGCCCCCAATTCAAAAGTAAAGTTTCTTAAAGAGACAGTACACTTTCATATATAATGGCCAAAAATAACCTTATACCATTGCCCACTACAATTATAAACCCCATACATATTTAAAATCACCCTGGGAACCTTCTTAGGGTGTCTTGAAAGTGCTATACTGCTATTTCCAGCCCACAATTCAAAAGTTACGTTCTTAAAGAGACAGTACACTTTCATATAAAATGGCCAAAAATAACCTTATACCATTGCCCACTACAATTATAAACCCAATACATATTTAAAATCACCCTGGGAACCTTCTTAGGGTTTCTTGACAGTGCTATAATCCGATTTCCAGACCCCAATTCAAAAGTTACGTTCTTAAAGAGACAGTACACTTTCATATAAAATGGCCAAAAATAACCTTATACCATTGCCCACTACAATTATAAACCCCATACATATTTAAAATCACCCTGGGAACCTTCTTAGGGTGTCTTGACAGTGCTATACTGCGATTTCCAGCTCACAATTCAAAAGTTACGTTCTTAAAGAGACAGTACACTTTCATATAAAATGACCAAAAATAACCTTATACCATTGCCCACTACAATTATAAACCCCATACATATTTAAAATCACCCTGGGAACCTTCTTAGGATGTCTTGACAGTGCTATACTGCGATTTCCAGCCCCCAATTCAAAAGTGAAATTTCTTAAAGAGACAGTACACTTTCATATAAAATGGCCAAAAATAACCTTATACCATTGCCCACTACAATTATAAACCCCATACATATTTAAAATCACCCTGGGAACCTTCCCAGGGTGTCCTGAAAATGCTATACTGCGATTTCCAGCCCCAAATTCAAAAGTTACGTTCTTAAAGAGACAGTACACTTTCATATAAAATGGCCAAAAATAACCTTATACCATTGCCCACTACAATCATAAACCCCATACATATTTAAAATCACCCTGGGAACCTTCTTAGGGTGTCTTGACAGTGCTATACTGCGATTTCCAGCCCACAATTCAAAAGTGAAATTTCTTAAAGAGACAGTACACTTTCATATAAAATGGCCAAAAATAACCTTATACCATTGCCCACTACAATTATAAACCCCATACATATTTAAAATCACCCTGGGAACCTCCCCAGGGTGTCCTGAAAATGCTATACTGCGATTTCCAGCCCCCAATTCAAAAGTTGAGTTTCTTAAAGAGACAGTACACTTTCATATAAAATGGCCAAAAATAACCTTATACCATTGCCCACTACAATTATAAACTCAATATATATTTAAAATCACCCTGGGAACCTTCTTAGGGTGTCTTGACAGTGCTATACTGCGATTTCCAGCCCACAATTCAAAAGTGAAATTTCTTAAAGAGACAGAACACTTTAATATAAAATGGCCAAAAATAACCTTATACCATTGCCCACAACAATTATAAACCCCATACATATTTAAAAACACCCTGGGAACCTCCCCAGGGTGTCCTGAAAATGCTATACTGCGATTTCCAGCCCCCAATTCAAAAGTTACGTTCTTAAAGAGACAGTACACTTTCATATAAAATGGCCAAAAATAACCTTATACCATTGCCCACTACAATTATAAACCCCATACATATTTAAAATCACCCTGGGAACCTTCTTAGGATGTCTTGACAGTGCTATACTGCGATTTCGAGCCCCCAATTCAAAAGTTAAATTTCTTAAAGAGACAGTACACTTTCATATAAAATAGCCAAAAATAACCTTATACCATTGCCCACTACAATTATAAACCCCATACATATTTAAAATCACCCTGGGAACCTCCCCAGAGTGTCTTGACAGTGCTATACTGCGATTTCCAGCCCCCAATTCAAAAGCTAAGTTTCTTAAATAGACAGGACGGTTTCATATAAAATGGCCAAAAATAACCTTATACCATTGCCCACTACAATTATAAACCCCAAACATATTTAAAATCACCCTGGGAACCTTCTTAGGGTGTCTTGACAGTGCTATACTGCGATTTCCAGCCCCCAATTCAAAAGTTACGTTCTTAAAGAGACAGTACACTTTCATATAAAATGGCCAAAAATAACCTTATACCATTGCCCACTACAATTATAAACCCCATACATATTTAAAATCATCCTGGGAACCTTCTTAGGATGTCTTGACAGTGCTATACTGCGATTTCCAGCCCCCAATTCAAAAGTTATGATTCTTAAAGAGACAGTACACTTTCATATAAAATTGGCAAAAATAACCTTATACCATTGCCCACTACAATTATAAACCCCATATATATTTAAAATCACCCTGGGAACCTTCTTAGGGTGTCTTGACAGTGCTATACTGCGTTTTCCAGCCCACAATTCAAAAGTGAAATTTCTTAAAGAGACAGAACACTTTCATATAAAATGCCCAAAAATAACCTTATACCATTGCCCACTACAATTATAAACCCCATACATATTTAAAATCACCCTGGGAACCTTCTTAGGGTGTCTTGACAGTGCTATACTGCGATTTCCAGCCCACAATTCAAAAGTGAAATTTCTTAAAGAGACAGTACACTTTCATATAAAATGGCCAAAAATAACCTTATACCATTGCCCACCACAATTATAAACCCCATACATATTTAAAATCACCCTGGGAACCTCCCCAGGGTGTCCTGAAAATGCTATACTGCGATTTCCAGCCCCCAATTCAAAAGTTAAGTTTCTTAAAGAGACAGTATACTTTCATATTAAATGGCCAAAAATAACCTTATACCATTGCCCACTACAATTATAAACCCCATACATATTTAAAATCACCCTGGGAACCTTCTTAGGGTGTCTTGACAGTGCTATACTGCGATTTCCAGCCCCCAATTCAAAAGTTAAATTTCTTAAAGAGACAGTACACTTTCATATAAAATGGCCAAAAATAACCTTATACCATTGCCCACTACAATTATAAACCCCATACATATTTAAAATCACCCTGGGAACCTTCTTAGGGTGTCTTGACAGTGCTATACTGCGATTTCCAGCCCCCAATTCAAAAGTTAAATTTCTTAAAGAGACAGTACACTTTCATATAAAATGGCCAAAAATAACCTTATACCATTGCCCACTACAATTATAAACCCCATACATATTTAAAATCACCCTGGGAACCTTCTTAGGGTGTCTTGACAGTGCTATACTGCGATTTCCAGCCCACAATTCAAAAGTTACGTTCTTAAAGAGACAGTACACTTTCATATAAAATGGCCAAAAATAACCTTATACCATTGCCCACTACAATTATAAACCCCATACATATTTAAAATCACCCTGGGAACCTTATTAGGATGTCTTGACAGTGCTATACTGCGATTTCCAGCCCCCAATTCAAAAGTGAAATTTCTTAAAGAGACAGTACACTTTCATATAAAATGGCCAAAAATAACCTTATACCATTGCCCACTACAATTATAAACCCCATACATATTTAAAATCACCCTGGGAACCTCCCCAGGGTGTCCTGAAAATGCTATACTGCGATTTCCAGCCCCCAATTCAAAAGTTAAGTTTCTTAAAGAGACAGTACACTTTCATATAAAATGGCCAAAAATAACCTTATACCATTGCCCACTACAATTATAAACCCCATACATATTTAAAATCACCCTGGGAACCTTCTTAGGGTTTCTTGACAGTGCTATAATCCGATTTCCAGCCCCCAATTCAAAAGTTAAGTTTCTAAAAGATACAGTACACTTTCATATAAAATGGCCAAAAATAACCTTATACCATTGCCCACTACGATTATAAACCCCATACATATTTAAAATCACCCTGGGAACATTCTTAGGGTTTCTTGACAGTGCTATACTGCGATTTCCAGCCCCCAATTCAAAAGCTAAGTTTCTTAAAGAGACAGTACACTTTCATATAAAATGGCCAAAAATAACCTTATACCATTGCCCACTACAATTATAAACCCCATATATATGTAAATTCACCCTGGGAACCTTCTTAGGGTGTCTTGACAGTGCTATACTGCGATTTCCAGCCCACAATTCAAAAGTGAAATTTCTTAAAGAGACAGTACACTTTCATATAAAATGGCCAAAAATAACCTTATACCATTGCTCACTACAATTATAAACCCCATACATATTTAAAATCACCCTGGGAACCTCCCCAGGGTGTCCTGAAAATGCTATACTGCGATTTCCAGCCCCCAATTCAAAAGTTGAGTTTCTTAAAGAGACAGTACACTTTCATATAAAATGGCCAAAAATAACCTTATACCATTGCCCACTACAATTATAAACTCAATATATATTTAAAATCACCCTGGGAACCTTCTTAGGGTGTCTTGACAGTGCTATACTGCGATTTCCAGCCCACAATTCAAAAGTTACGTTCTTAAAGAGACAGTACACTTTCATATAAAATGGCCAAAAATAACCTTATACCATTGCCCACTACAATTATAAACCCCATACATATTTAAAATCACCCTGGGAACCTTCTTAGGGTGTCTTGACAGTGCTATACTGCGATTTCCAGCCCCCAATTCAAAAGTTAAATTTCTTAAAGAGACAGTACACTTTCATATAAAATGGCCAAAAATAACCTTATACCATTGCCCACTACAATTATAAACCCCATACATATTTAAAATCACCCTGGGAACCTTCTTAGGGTGTCTTGACAGTGCTATACTGCGATTTCCAGCCCACAATTCAAAAGTTACGTTCTTAAAGAGACAGTACACTTTCATATAAAATGGCCAAAAATAACCTTATACCATTGCCCACTACAATTATAAACCCCATACATATTTAAAATCACCCTGGGAACCTTATTAGGATGTCTTGACAGTGCTATACTGCGATTTCCAGCCCCCAATTCAAAAGTGAAATTTCTTAAAGAGACAGTACACTTTCATATAAAATGGCCAAAAATAACCTTATACCATTGCCCACTACAATTATAAACCCCATACATATTTAAAATCACCCTGGGAACCTCCCCAGGGTGTCCTGAAAATGCTATACTGCGATTTCCAGCCCCCAATTCAAAAGTTAAGTTTCTTAAAGAGACAGTACACTTTCATATAAAATGGCCAAAAATAACCTTATACCATTGCCCACTACAATTATAAACCCCATACATATTTAAAATCACCCTGGGAACCTTCTTAGGGTTTCTTGACAGTGCTATAATCCGATTTCCAGCCCCCAATTCAAAAGTTAAGTTTCTTAAAGATACAGTACACTTTCATATAAAATGGCCAAAAATAACCTTATACCATTGCCCACTACGATTATAAACCCCATACATATTTAAAATCACCCTGGGAACATTCTTAGGGTTTCTTGACAGTGCTATACTGCGATTTCCAGCCCCCAATTCAAAAGCTAAGTTTCTTAAAGAGACAGTACACTTTCATATAAAATGGCCAAAAATAACCTTATACCATTGCCCACTACAATTATAAACCCCATATATATGTAAATTCACCCTGGGAACCTTGTTAGGGTGTCTTGACAGTGCTATACTGCGATTTCCAGCCCACAATTCAAAAGTGAAATTTCTTAAAGATACAGTACACTTTCATATAAAATGGCCAAAAATAACCTTATACCATTGCCCACTACAATTATAAACCCCATACATATTTAAAATCACCCTGGGAACCTTCCCAGGGTGTCCTGAAAATGCTATACTGCGATTTCCAGCCCCCAATTCAAAAGTTGAGTTTCTTAAAGAGACAGTACACTTTCATATAAAATGGCCAAAAATAACCTTATACCATTGCCCACTACAATTATAAACCCCATACATATTTAAAATCACCCTGGGAACCTCCCCAGGGTGTCCTGAAAATGCTATACTGCGATTTCCAGCCCCCAATTCAAAAGTTAAGTTTCTTAAAGAGACAGTACACTTTCATATAAAATGGCCAAAAATAACCTTATACCATTGCCCACTACAATTATAAACCCCATACATATTTAAAATCACCCTGGGAACCTTCTTAGGATTTCTTGACAGTGCTATAATCCGATTTCCAGCCCCCAATTCAAAAGTTAAGTTTCTTAAAGATACAGTACACTTTCATATAAAATGGCCAAAAATAACCTTATACCATTGCCCACTACGATTATAAACCCCATACATATTTAAAATCACCCTGGGAACATTCTTAGGGTTTCTTGACAGTGCTATACTGCGATTTCCAGCCCCCAATTCAAAAGCTAAGTTTCTTAAAGAGACAGTACACTTTCATATAAAATGGCCAAAAATAACCTTATACCATTGCCCACTACAATTATAAACCCCATATATATGTAAATTCACCCTGGGAACCTTCTTAGGGTGTCTTGACAGTGCTATACTGCGATTTCCAGCCCACAATTCAAAAGTGAAATTTCTTAAAGAGACAGTACACTTTCATATAAAATGGCCAAAAATAACCTTATACCATTGCCCACTACAATTATAAACCCCATACATATTTAAAATCACCCTGGGAACCTCCCCAGGGTGTCCTGAAAATGCTATACTGCGATTTCCAGCCCCCAATTCAAAAGTTGAGTTTCTTAAAGAGACAGTACACTTTCATATAAAATGGCCAAAAATAACCTTATACCATTGCCCACTACAATTATAAACTCAATATATATTTAAAATCACCCTGGGAACCTTCTTAGGGTGTCTTGACAGTGCTATACTGCGATTTCCAGCCCACAATTCAAAAGTGAAATTTCTTAAAGAGACAGAACACTTTAATATAAAATGGCCAAAAATAACCTTATACCATTGCCCACAACAATTATAAACCCCATACATATTTAAAAACACCCTGGGAACCTCCCCAGGGTGTCCTGAAAATGCTATACTGCGATTTCCAGCCCCCAATTCAAAAGTTACGTTCTTAAAGAGACAGTACACTTTCATATAAAATGGCCAAAAATAACCTTATACCATTGCCCACTACAATTATAAACCCCATACATATTTAAAATCACCCTGGGAACCTTCTTAGGGTTTCTTGACAGTGCAATACTGCGATTTCCAGTCCCCAATTCAAAAGTTAAGTTCTTAAAGAGTCAGTACACTTTCATATAAAATGGCCAAAAATAACCTTATACCATTGCCCACTACAATTATAAACCCCATACATATTTAAAATCACCCTGGGAACCTTCTTAGGATGTCTTGACAGTGCTATACTGCGATTTCGAGCCCCCAATTCAAAAGTTAAATTTCTTAAAGAGACAGTACACTTTCATATAAAATAGCCAAAAATAACCTTATACCATTGCCCACTACAATTATAAACCCCATACATATTTAAAATCACCCTGGGAACCTCCCCAGAGTGTCTTGACAGTGCTATACTGCGATTTCCAGCCCCCAATTCAAAAGCTAAGTTTCTTAAATAGACAGTACGGTTTCATATAAAATGGCCAAAAATAACCTTATACCATTTCCCACTACAATTATAAACCCCATACATATTTAAAATCACCCTGAGAACCTTCTTAGGGTTTCTTGACAGTGCTATAATCCGATTTCCAGCCCCCAATTCAAAAGTTACGTTCTTAAAGAGACAGTACACTTTCATATAAAATGGCCAAAAATAACCTTATACCATTGCCCACTACAATTATAAACCCCATACATATTTAAAATCACCCTGGGAACCTTCTTAGGATGTCTTGACAGTGCTATACTGCGATTTCCAGCCCACAATTCAAAAGTGAAATTTCTTAAAGAGACAGTACATTGTCATATAAAATGGCCAAAAATAACCTTATACCATTGCCCACTACAATTATAAACCCCATACATATTTAAAATCACCCTGGGAACCTCCCCAGGGTGTCCTGAAAATGCTATACTGCGATTTCCAGCCCCCAATTCAAAAGTTAAGTTTCTTAAAGAGACAGTACACTTTCATATAAAATGGCCAAAAATAACCTTATACCATTGCCCACTACAATTATAAACCCCATACATATTTAAAATCACCCTGGGAACCTTCTTAGGGTGTCTTGACAGTGCTATACTGCGAATTCCAGCCCACAATTCAAAAGTTACGTTCTTAAAGAGATAGTACACTTTCATATAAAATGGCCAAAAATAACCTTATACCATTGCCCACTACAATTATAAACCCCATACATATTTAAAATCACCCTGGGAACCTTCTTAGGATGTCTTGACAGTGCTATACTGCGATTTCCAGCCCCCAATTCAAAAGTTAAATTTCTTAAAGAGACAGTACACTTTCATATAAAATGGCCAAAAATAACCTTATACCATTGACAACTACAATTATAAGCCCCATACATATTTAAAATCACCCTGGGAACCATCTTAGGGTGTCTTGACAGTGCTATACTGCGATTTCCAGCCCACAATTCAAAAGTGAAATTTCTTAAAGAGACAGTACACTTTCATATAAAATGGCCAAAAATAACCTTATACCATTGCCCACTACAATTATAAACCCCATACATATTTAAAATCACCCTGGGAACCTCCCCAGGGTGTCCTGAAAATGCTATACTGCGATTTCCAGCCCCCAATTAACAAGTGAAATTTCTTAAAGAGACAGTACACTTTCATATAAAATGGCCAAAAATAACCTTATACCATTGCCCACTACAATTATAAACCCCATACATATTTAAAATCATCCTGGGAACCTTTTTAGGATGTCTTGACAGTGCTATACTGCGATTTCCAGCCCCCAATTCAAAAGTTACGTTCTTAAAGAGACAGTACACTTTCATATAAAATTGGCAAAAATAACCTTATACCATTGCCCACTACAATTATAAACCCCATATATATTTAAAATCACCCTGGGAACCTTCTTAGGGTGTCTTGACAGTGCTATACTGCGTTTTCCAGCCCACAATTCAAAAGTGAAATTTCTTAAAGAGACAGAACACTTTCATATAAAATGCCCAAAAATAACCTTATACCATTGCCCACTACAATTATAAACCCCATACATATTTAAAATCACCCTGGGAACCTTCTTAGGGTGTCTTGACAGTGCTATACTGCGATTTCCAGCCCACAATTCAAAAGTGAAATTTCTTAAAGAGACAGTATACTTTCATATAAAATGGCCAAAAATAACCTTATACCATTGCCCACTACAATTATAAACCCCATACATATTTAAAATCACCCTGGGAACCTTCTTAGGGTGTCTTGACAGTGCTATACTGCGATTTCCAGCCCCCAATTCAAAAGTTAAATTTCTTAAAGAGACAGTACACTTTCATATAAAATGGCCAAAAATAACCTTATACCATTGCCCACTACAATTATAAACCCCATACATATTTAAAATCACCCTGGGAACCTTCTTAGGGTGTCTTGACAGTGCTATACTGCGATTTCCAGCCCACAATTCAAAAGTTACGTTCTTAAAGAGACAGTACACTTTCATATAAAATGGCCAAAAATAACCTTATACCATTGCCCACTACAATTATAAACCCCATACATATTTAAAATCACCCTGGGAACCTTATTAGGATGTCTTGACAGTGCTATACTGCGATTTCCAGCCCCCAATTCAAAAGTGAAATTTCTTAAAGAGACAGTACACTTTCATATAAAATGGCCAAAAATAACCTTATACCATTGCCCACTACAATTATAAACCCCATACATATTTAAAATCACCCTGGGAACCTCCCCAGGGTGTCCTGAAAATGCTATACTGCGATTTCCAGCCCCCAATTCAAAAGTTAAGTTTCTTAAAGAGACAGTACACTTTCATATAAAATGGCCAAAAATAACCTTATACCATTGCCCACTACAATTATAAACCCCATACATATTTAAAATCACCCTGGGAACCTTCTTAGGGTTTCTTGACAGTGCTATAATCCGATTTCCAGCCCCCAATTCAAAAGTTAAGTTTCTTAAAGAGACAGTACACTTTCATATAAAATGGCCAAAAATAACCTTATAACATTGCCCACTACGATTATAAACCCCATACATATTTAAAATCACCCTGGGAACATTCTTAGGGTTTCTTGACAGTGCTATACTGCGATTTCCAGCCCCCAATTCAAAAGCTAAGTTTCTTAAAGAGACAGTACACTTTCATATAAAATGGCCAAAAATAACCTTATACCATTGCCCACTACAATTATAAACCCCATATATATGTAAATTCACCCTGGGAACCTTCTTAGGGTGTCTTGACAGTGCTATACTGCGATTTCCAGCCCACAATTCAAAAGTGAAATTTCTTAAAGAGACAGTACACTTTCATATAAAATGGCCAAAAATAACCTTATACCATTGCCCACTACAATTATAAACCCCATACATATTTAAAATCACCCTGGGAACCTCCCCAGGGTGTCCTGAAAATGCTATACTGCGATTTCCAGCCCCCAATTCAAAAGTTGAGTTTCTTAAAGAGACAGTACACTTTCATATAAAATGGCCAAAAATAACCTTATACCATTGCCCACTACAATTATAAACTCAATATATATTTAAAATCACCCTGGGAACCTTCTTAGGGTGTCTTGACAGTGCTATACTGCGATTTCCAGCCCACAATTCAAAAGTGAAATTTCTTAAAGAGACAGAACACTTTAATATAAAATGGCCAAAAATAACCTTATACCATTGCCCACAACAATTATAAACCCCATACATATTTAAAAACACCCTGGGAACCTCCCCAGGGTGTCCTGAAAATGCTATACTGCGATTTCCAGCCCCCAATTCAAAAGTTACGTTCTTAAAGAGACAGTACACTTTCATATAAAATGGCCAAAAATAACCTTATACCATTGCCCACTACAATTATAAACCCCATACATATTTAAAATCACCCTGGGAACCTTCTTAGGGTTTCTTGACAGTGCAATACTGCGATTTCCAGTCCCCAATTCAAAAGTTAAGTTCTTAAAGAGTCAGTACACTTTCATATAAAATGGCCAAAAATAACCTTATACCATTGCCCACTACAATTATAAACCCCATACATATTTAAAATCACCCTGGGAACCTTCTTAGGATGTCTTGACAGTGCTATACTGCGATTTCGAGCCCCCAATTCAAAAGTTAAATTTCTTAAAGAGACAGTACACTTTCATATAAAATAGCCAAAAATAATCTTATACCATTGCCCACTACAATTATAAACCCCATACATATTTAAAATCACCCTGGGAACCTCCCCAGAGTGTCTTGACAGTGCTATACTGCGATTTCCAGCCCCCAATTCAAAAGCTAAGTTTCTTAAATAGACAGTACGGTTTCATATAAAATGGCCAAAAATAACCTTATACCATTGCCCACTACAATTATAAACCCCATACATATTTAAAATCACCCTGAGAACCTTCTTAGGGTTTCTTGACAGTGCTATAATCCGATTTCCAGCCCCCAATTCAAAAGTTACGTTCTTAAAGAGACAGTACACTTTCATATAAAATGGCCAAAAATAACCTTATACCATTGCCCACTACAATTATAAACCCCATACATATTTAAAATCACCCTGGGAACCTTCTTAGGATGTCTTGACAGTGCTATACTGCGATTTCCAGCCCACAATTCAAAAGTGAAATTTCTTAAAGAGACAGTACATTGTCATATAAAATGGCCAAAAATAACCTTATACCATTGCCCACTACAATTATAAACCCCATACATATTTAAAATCACCCTGGGAACCTCCCCAGGGTGTCCTGAAAATGCTATACTGCGATTTCCAGCCCCCAATTCAAAAGTTAAGTTTCTTAAAGAGACAGTACACTTTCATATAAAATGGCCAAAAATAACCTTATACCATTGCCCTCTACAATTATAAACCCCATACATATTTAAAATCACCCTGGGAACCTTCTTAGGGTGTCTTGACAGTGCTATACTGCGATTTCCAGCCCACAATTCAAAAGTTACGTTCTTAAAGAGATAGTACACTTTCATATAAAATGGCCAAAAATAACCTTATACCATTGCCCACTACAATTATAAACCCCATACATATTTAAAATCACCCTGGGAACCTTCTTAGGATGTCTTGACAGTGCTATACTGCGATTTCCAGCCCCCAATTCAAAAGTTAAATTTCTTAAAGAGACAGTACACTTTCATATAAAATGGCCAAAAATAACCTTATACCATTGACAACTACAATTATAAGCCCCATACATATTTAAAATCACCCTGGGAACCATCTTAGGGTGTCTTGACAGTGCTATACTGCGATTTCCAGCCCACAATTCAAAAGTGAAATTTCTTAAAGAGACAGTACACTTTCATATAAAATGGCCAAAAATAACCTTATACCATTGCCCACTACAATTATAAACCCCATACATATTTAAAATCACCCTGGGAACCTCCCCAGGGTGTCCTGAAAATGCTATACTGCGATTTCCAGCCCCCAATTAACAAGTGAAATTTCTTAAAGAGACAGTACACTTTCATATAAAATGGCCAAAAATAACCTTATACCATTGCCCACTACAATTATAAACCCCATACGTATTTAAAATCATCCTGGGAACCTTTTTAGGATGTCTTGACAGTGCTATACTGCGATTTCCAGCCCCCAATTCAAAAGTTACGTTCTTAAAGAGACAGTACACTTTCATATAAAATTGGCAAAAATAACCTTATACCATTGCCCACTACAATTATAAACCCCATATATATTTAAAATCACCCTGGGAACCTTCTTAGGGTGTCTTGACAGTGCTATACTGCGTTTTCCAGCCCACAATTCAAAAGTGAAATTTCTTAAAGAGACAGAACACTTTCATATAAAATGCCCAAAAATAACCTTATACCATTGCCCACTACAATTATAAACCCCATACATATTTAAAATCACCCTGGGAACCTTCTTAGGGTGTCTTGACAGTGCTATACTGCGATTTCCAGCCCACAATTCAAAAGTGAAATTTCTTAAAGAGACAGTATACTTTCATATAAAATGGCCAAAAATAACCTTATACCATTGCCCACTACAATTATAAACCCCATACATATTTAAAATCACCCTGGGAACCTTCTTAGGGTGTCTTGACAGTGCTATACTGCGATTTCCAGCCCCCAATTCAAAAGTTAAATTTCTTAAAGAGACAGTACACTTTCATATAAAATGGCCAAAAATAACCTTATACCATTGCCCACTACAATTATAAACCCCATACATATTTAAAATCACCCTGGGAACCTTCTTAGGGTGTCTTGACAGTGCTATACTGCGATTTCCAGCCCACAATTCAAAAGTTACGTTCTTAAAGAGACAGTACACTTTCATATAAAATGGCCAAAAATAACCTTATACCATTGCCCACTACAATTATAAACCCCATACATATTTAAAATCACCCTGGGAACCTTATTAGGATGTCTTGACAGTGCTACACTGCGATTTCCAGCCCCCAATTCAAAAGTGAAATTTCTTAAAGAGACAGTACACTTTCATATAAAATGGCCAAAAATAACCTTATACCATTGCCCACTACAATTATAACCCCCATACATATTTAAAATCACCCTGGGAACCTCCCCAGGGTGTCCTGAAAATGCTATACTGCGATTTCCAGCCCCCAATTCAAAAGTTAAGTTTCTTAAAGAGACAGTACACTTTCATATAAAATGGCCAAAAATAACCTTATACCATTGCCCACTACAATTATAAACCCCATACATATTTAAAATCACCCTGGGAACCTCCCCAGGGTGTCCTGAAAATGCTATACTGCGATTTCCAGCCCCCAATTCAAAAGTGAAATTTCTTAAAGATACAGTACACTTTCATATAAAATGGCCAAAAATAACCTTATACCATTGCCCACTACGATTACAAACCCCATACATATTTAAAATCACCCTGGGAACATTCTTAGGGTTTCTTGACAGTGCTATACTGCGATTTCCAGCCCCCAATTCAAAAGCTAAGTTTCTTAAAGAGACAGTACACTTTCATATAAAATGGCCAAAAATAATCTTATACCATTGCCCACTACAATTATAAACCCCATATATATGTAAATTCACCCTGGGAACCTTCTTAGGGTGTCTTGACAGTGCTATACTGCGATTTCCAGCCCACAATTCAAAAGTTACGTTCTTAAAGAGACAGTACACTTTCATATAAAATGGCCAAAAATAACCTTATACCATTGCCCACTACAATTATAAACCCCATACATATTTAAAATCACCCTGGGAACCTTATTAGGATGTCTTGACAGTGCTATACTGCGATTTCCAGCCCCCAATTCAAAAGTGAAATTTCTTAAAGAGACAGTACACTTTCATATAAAATGGCCAAAAATAACCTTATACCATTGCCCACTACAATTATAACCCCCATACATATTTAAAATCACCCTGGGAACCTCCCCAGGGTGTCCTGAAAATGCTATACTGCGATTTCCAGCCCCCAATTCAAAAGTTAAGTTTCTTAAAGAGACAGTACACTTTCATATAAAATGGCCAAAAATAACCTTATACCATTGCCCACTACAATTATAAACCCCATACATATTTAAAATCACCCTGGGAACCTTCTTAGGGTTTCTTCACAGTGCTATAATCCGATTTCCAGCCCCCAATTCAAAAGTTAAGTTTCTTAAAGAGACAGTACACTTTCATATAAAATGGCCAAAAATAACCTTATACCATTGCCCACTACAATTATAAACCCCATACATATTTAAAATCACCCTGGGAACCTCCCCAGGGTGTCCTGAAAATGCTATACTGCGATTTCCAGCCCCCAATTCAAAAGTGAAATTTCTTAAAGATACAGTACACTTTCATATAAAATGGCCAAAAATAACCTTATACCATTGCCCACTACGATTACAAACCCCATACATATTTAAAATCACCCTGGGAACATTCTTAGGGTTTCTTGACAGTGCTATACTGCGATTTCCAGCCCCCAATTCAAAAGCTAAGTTTCTTAAAGAGACAGTACACTTTCATATAAAATGGCCAAAAATAATCTTATACCATTGCCCACTACAATTATAAACCCCATATATATGTAAATTCACCCTGGGAACCTTCTTAGGGTGTCTTGACAGTGCTATACTGCGATTTCCAGCCCACAATTCAAAAGTGAAATTACTTAAAGAGACAGTACACTTTCATATAAAATGGCCAAAAATAACCTTATACCATTGCCCACTACAATTATAAATCCCATACATATTTAAAATCACCCTGGGAACCTCCCCAGGGTGTCCTGAAAATGCTATACTGCGATTTCCAGCCCCCAATTCAAAAGTTAAGTTTCTTAAAGAGACAGTATACTTTCATATAAAATGGCCAAAAATAACCTTATACCATTGCCCACTACAATTATAAACCCCATACATATTTAAAATCACCCTGGGAACCTTCTTAGGGTGTCTTGACAGTGCTATACTGCGATTTCCAGCCCCCAATTCAAAAGTTAAATTTCTTAAAGAGACAGTACACTTTCATATAAAATGGCCAAAAATAACTTTATACCATTGCCCACTACAATTATAAACCCCATACATATTTAAAATCACCCTGGGAACCTTCTTAGGGTGTCTTCACAGTGCTATACTGCGATTTCCAGCCCACAATTCAAAAGTTACGTTCTTAAAGAGACAGTACACTTTCATATAAAATGGCCAAAAATAACCTTATACCATTGCCCACTACAATTATAAACCCCATACATATTTAAAATCACCCTGGGAACCTTCTTAGGGTGTCTTGACAGTGCTATACTGCGATTTCCAGCCCACAATTCAAAAGTGAAATTTCTTAAAGAGACAGTACACTTTCATATAAAATGGCCAAAAATAACCTTATACCATTGCCCACTACAATTATAAACCCCATACATATTTAAAATCACCCTGGGAACCTCCCCAGGGTGTCCTGAAAATGCTATACTGCGATTTCCAGCCCCCAATTCAAAAGTTAAGTTTCTTAAAGAGACAGTACACTTTCATATAAAATGGCCAAAAATAACCTTATACCATTGCCCACTACAATTATAAACCCCATACATATTTAAAATCACCCTGGGAACCTTCTTAGGGTTTCTTGACAGTGCTATAATCCGATTTCCAGCCCCCAATTCAAAAGTTAAGTTTCTTAAAGATACAGTACACTTTCATATAAAATGGCCAAAAATAACCTTATACCATTGCCCACTACGATTATAAACCCCATACATATTTAAAATCACCCTGGGAACATTCTTAGGGTTTCTTGACAGTGCTATACTGCGATTTCCAGCCCCCAATTCAAAAGCTAAGTTTCTTAAAGAGACAGTACACTTTCATATAAAATGGCCAAAAATAACCTTATACCATTGCCCACTACAATTATAAACCCCATATATATGTAAATTCACCCTGGGAACCTTCTTAAGGTGTCTTGACAGTGCTATACTGCGATTTCCAGCCCACAATTCAAAAGTGAAATTTCTTAAAGAGACAGTACACTTTCATATAAAATGGCCAAAAATAACCTTATACCATTGCCCACTACAATTATAAACCCCATACATATTTAAAATCACCCTGGGAACCTCCCCAGGGTGTCCTGAAAATGCTATACTGCGATTTCCAGCCCCCAATTCAAAAGTTGAGTTTCTTAAAGAGACAGTACACTTTCATATGAAATGGCCAAAAATAACCTTATACCATTGCCCACTACAATTATAAACTCAATATATATTTAAAATCGCCCTGGGAACCTTCTTAGGGTGTCTTGACAGTGCTATACTGCGATTTCCAGCCCACAATTCAAAAGTGAAATTTCTTAAAGAGACAGAACACTTTAATATAAAATGGCCAAAAATAACCTTATACCATTGCCCACAACAATTATAAACCCCATACATATTTAAAAACACCCTGGGAACCTCCCCAGGGTGTCCTGAAAATGCTATACTGCGATTTCCAGCCCCCAATTCAAAAGTTACGTTCTTAAAGAGACAGTACACTTTCATATAAAATGGCCAAAAATAACCTTATACCATTGCCCACTACAATTATAAACCCCATACATATTTAAAATCACCCTGGGAACCTTCTTAGGGTTTCTTGACAGTGCAATACTGCGATTTCCAGTCCCCAATTCAAAAGTTAAGTTCTTAAAGAGTCAGTACACTTTCATATAAAATGGCCAAAAATAACCTTATACCATTGCCCACTACAATTATAAACCCCATACATATTTAAAATCACCCTGGGAACCTTCTTAGGATGTCTTGACAGTGCTATACTGCGATTTCGAGCCCCCAATTCAAAAGTTAAATTTCTTAAAGAGACAGTACACTTTCATATAAAATAGCCAAAAATAACCTTATACCATTGCCCACTACAATTATAAACCCCATACATATTTAAAATCACCCTGGGAACCTCCCCAGAGTGTCTTGACAGTGCTATACTGCGATTTCCAGCCCCCAATTCAAAAGCTAAGTTTCTTAAATAGACAGTACGGTTTCATATAAAATAGCCAAAAATAACCTTATACCATTGCCCACTACAATTATAAACCCCATACATATTTAAAATCACCCTGAGAACCTTCTTAGGGTTTCTTGACAGTGCTATAATCCGATTTCCAGCCCCCAATTCAAAAGTTACGTTCTTAAAGAGACAGTACACTTTCATATAAAATGGCCAAAAATAACCTTATACCATTGCCCACTACAATTATAAACCCCATACATATTTAAAATCACCCTGGGAACCTTCTTAGGATGTCTTGACAGTGCTATACTGCGATTTCCAGCCCACAATTCAAAAGTGAAATTTCTTAAAGAGACAGTAAATTGTCATATAAAATGGCCAAAAATAACCTTATACCATTGCCCACTACAATTATAAACCCCATACATATTTAAAATCAACCTGGGAACCTCCCCAGGGTGTCCTGAAAATGCTATACTGCGATTTCCAGCCCCCAATTCAAAAGTTAAGTTTCTTAAAGAGACAGTACACTTTCATATAAAATGGCCAAAAATAACCTTATACCATTGCCCACTACAATTATAAACCCCATACATATTTAAAATCACCCTGGGAACCTCCCCAGGGTGTCCTGAAAATGCTATACTGCGATTTCCAGCCCCCAATTCAAAAGTTGAGTTTCTTAAAGAGACAGTACACTTTCATATAAAATGGCCAAAAATAACCTTATACCATTGCCCACTACAATTATAAACTCAATATATATTTAAAATCACCCTGGGAACCTTCTTAGGGTGTCTTGACAGTGCTATACTGCGATTTCCAGCCCACAATTCAAAAGTGAAATTTCTTAAAGAGACAGAACACTTTAATATAAAATGGCCAAAAATAACCTTATACCATTGCCCACAACAATTATAAACCCCATACATATTTAAAAACACCCTGGGAACCTCCCCAGGGTGTCCTGAAAATGCTATACTGCGATTTCCAGCCCCCAATTCAAAAGTTACGTTCTTAAAGAGACAGTACACTTTCATATAAAATGGCCAAAAATAACCTTATACCATTGCCCACTACAATTATAAACCCCATACATATTTAAAATCACCCTGGGAACCTTCTTAGGGTTTCTTGACAGTGCAATACTGCGATTTCCAGTCCCCAATTCAAAAGTTAAGTTCTTAAAGAGTCAGTACACTTTCATATAAAATGGCCAAAAATAACCTTATACCATTGCCCACTACAATTATAAACCCCATACATATTTAAAATCACCCTGGGAACCTTCTTAGGATGTCTTGACAGTGCTATACTGCGATTTCGAGCCCCCAATTCAAAAGTTAAATTTCTTAAAGAGACAGTACACTTTCATATAAAATAGCCAAAAATAATCTTATACCATTGCCCACTACAATTATAAACCCCATACATATTTAAAATCACCCTGGGAACCTCCCCAGAGTGTCTTGACAGTGCTATACTGCGATTTCCAGCCCCCAATTCAAAAGCTAAGTTTCTTAAATAGACAGTACGGTTTCATATAAAATGGCCAAAAATAACCTTATACCATTGCCCACTACAATTATAAACCCCATACATATTTAAAATCACCCTGAGAACCTTCTTAGGGTTTCTTGACAGTGCTATAATCCGATTTCCAGCCCCCAATTCAAAAGTTACGTTCTTAAAGAGACAGTACACTTTCATATAAAATGGCCAAAAATAACCTTATACCATTGCCCACTACAATTATAAACCCCATACATATTTAAAATCACCCTGGGAACCTTCTTAGGATGTCTTGACAGTGCTATACTGCGATTTCCAGCCCACAATTCAAAAGTGAAATTTCTTAAAGAGACAGTACATTGTCATATAAAATGGCCAAAAATAACCTTATACCATTGCCCACTACAATTATAAACCCCATACATATTTAAAATCACCCTGGGAACCTCCCCAGGGTGTCCTGAAAATGCTATACTGCGATTTCCAGCCCCCAATTCAAAAGTTAAGTTTCTTAAAGAGACAGTACACTTTCATATAAAATGGCCAAAAATAACCTTATACCATTGCCCTCTACAATTATAAACCCCATACATATTTAAAATCACCCTGGGAACCTTCTTAGGGTGTCTTGACAGTGCTATACTGCGATTTCCAGCCCACAATTCAAAAGTTACGTTCTTAAAGAGATAGTACACTTTCATATAAAATGGCCAAAAATAACCTTATACCATTGCCCACTACAATTATAAACCCCATACATATTTAAAATCACCCTGGGAACCTTCTTAGGATGTCTTGACAGTGCTATACTGCGATTTCCAGCCCCCAATTCAAAAGTTAAATTTCTTAAAGAGACAGTACACTTTCATATAAAATGGCCAAAAATAACCTTATACCATTGACAACTACAATTATAAGCCCCATACATATTTAAAATCACCCTGGGAACCATCTTAGGGTGTCTTGACAGTGCTATACTGCGATTTCCAGCCCACAATTCAAAAGTGAAATTTCTTAAAGAGACAGTACACTTTCATATAAAATGGCCAAAAATAACCTTATACCATTGCCCACTACAATTATAAACCCCATACATATTTAAAATCACCCTGGGAACCTCCCCAGGGTGTCCTGAAAATGCTATACTGCGATTTCCAGCCCCCAATTAACAAGTGAAATTTCTTAAAGAGACAGTACACTTTCATATAAAATGGCCAAAAATAACCTTATACCATTGCCCACTACAATTATAAACCCCATACGTATTTAAAATCATCCTGGGAACCTTTTTAGGATGTCTTGACAGTGCTATACTGCGATTTCCAGCCCCCAATTCAAAAGTTACGTTCTTAAAGAGACAGTACACTTTCATATAAAATTGGCAAAAATAACCTTATACCATTGCCCACTACAATTATAAACCCCATATATATTTAAAATCACCCTGGGAACCTTCTTAGGGTGTCTTGACAGTGCTATACTGCGTTTTCCAGCCCACAATTCAAAAGTGAAATTTCTTAAAGAGACAGAACACTTTCATATAAAATGCCCAAAAATAACCTTATACCATTGCCCACTACAATTATAAACCCCATACATATTTAAAATCACCCTGGGAACCTTCTTAGGGTGTCTTGACAGTGCTATACTGCGATTTCCAGCCCACAATTCAAAAGTGAAATTTCTTAAAGAGACAGTATACTTTCATATAAAATGGCCAAAAATAACCTTATACCATTGCCCACTACAATTATAAACCCCATACATATTTAAAATCACCCTGGGAACCTTCTTAGGGTGTCTTGACAGTGCTATACTGCGATTTCCAGCCCCCAATTCAAAAGTTAAATTTCTTAAAGAGACAGTACACTTTCATATAAAATGGCCAAAAATAACCTTATACCATTGCCCACTACAATTATAAACCCCATACATATTTAAAATCACCCTGGGAACCTTCTTAGGGTGTCTTGACAGTGCTATACTGCGATTTCCAGCCCACAATTCAAAAGTTACGTTCTTAAAGAGACAGTACACTTTCATATAAAATGGCCAAAAATAACCTTATACCATTGCCCACTACAATTATAAACCCCATACATATTTAAAATCACCCTGGGAACCTTATTAGGATGTCTTGACAGTGCTACACTGCGATTTCCAGCCCCCAATTCAAAAGTGAAATTTCTTAAAGAGACAGTACACTTTCATATAAAATGGCCAAAAATAACCTTATACCATTGCCCACTACAATTATAACCCCCATACATATTTAAAATCACCCTGGGAACCTCCCCAGGGTGTCCTGAAAATGCTATACTGCGATTTCCAGCCCCCAATTCAAAAGTTAAGTTTCTTAAAGAGACAGTACACTTTCATATAAAATGGCCAAAAATAACCTTATACCATTGCCCACTACAATTATAAACCCCATACATATTTAAAATCACCCTGGGAACCTCCCCAGGGTGTCCTGAAAATGCTATACTGCGATTTCCAGCCCCCAATTCAAAAGTGAAATTTCTTAAAGATACAGTACACTTTCATATAAAATGGCCAAAAATAACCTTATACCATTGCCCACTACGATTACAAACCCCATACATATTTAAAATCACCCTGGGAACATTCTTAGGGTTTCTTGACAGTGCTATACTGCGATTTCCAGCCCCCAATTCAAAAGCTAAGTTTCTTAAAGAGACAGTACACTTTCATATAAAATGGCCAAAAATAATCTTATACCATTGCCCACTACAATTATAAACCCCATATATATGTAAATTCACCCTGGGAACCTTCTTAGGGTGTCTTGACAGTGCTATACTGCGATTTCCAGCCCACAATTCAAAAGTTACGTTCTTAAAGAGACAGTACACTTTCATATAAAATGGCCAAAAATAACCTTATACCATTGCCCACTACAATTATAAACCCCATACATATTTAAAATCACCCTGGGAACCTTATTAGGATGTCTTGACAGTGCTATACTGCGATTTCCAGCCCCCAATTCAAAAGTGAAATTTCTTAAAGAGACAGTACACTTTCATATAAAATGGCCAAAAATAACCTTATACCATTGCCCACTACAATTATAACCCCCATACATATTTAAAATCACCCTGGGAACCTCCCCAGGGTGTCCTGAAAATGCTATACTGCGATTTCCAGCCCCCAATTCAAAAGTTAAGTTTCTTAAAGAGACAGTACACTTTCATATAAAATGGCCAAAAATAACCTTATACCATTGCCCACTACAATTATAAACCCCATACATATTTAAAATCACCCTGGGAACCTTCTTAGGGTTTCTTCACAGTGCTATAATCCGATTTCCAGCCCCCAATTCAAAAGTTAAGTTTCTTAAAGAGACAGTACACTTTCATATAAAATGGCCAAAAATAACCTTATACCATTGCCCACTACAATTATAAACCCCATACATATTTAAAATCACCCTGGGAACCTCCCCAGGGTGTCCTGAAAATGCTATACTGCGATTTCCAGCCCCCAATTCAAAAGTGAAATTTCTTAAAGATACAGTACACTTTCATATAAAATGGCCAAAAATAACCTTATACCATTGCCCACTACGATTACAAACCCCATACATATTTAAAATCACCCTGGGAACATTCTTAGGGTTTCTTGACAGTGCTATACTGCGATTTCCAGCCCCCAATTCAAAAGCTAAGTTTCTTAAAGAGACAGTACACTTTCATATAAAATGGCCAAAAATAATCTTATACCATTGCCCACTACAATTATAAACCCCATATATATGTAAATTCACCCTGGGAACCTTCTTAGGGTGTCTTGACAGTGCTATACTGCGATTTCCAGCCCACAATTCAAAAGTGAAATTACTTAAAGAGACAGTACACTTTCATATAAAATGGCCAAAAATAACCTTATACCATTGCCCACTACAATTATAAATCCCATACATATTTAAAATCACCCTGGGAACCTCCCCAGGGTGTCCTGAAAATGCTATACTGCGATTTCCAGCCCCCAATTCAAAAGTTAAGTTTCTTAAAGAGACAGTATACTTTCATATAAAATGGCCAAAAATAACCTTATACCATTGCCCACTACAATTATAAACCCCATACATATTTAAAATCACCCTGGGAACCTTCTTAGGGTGTCTTGACAGTGCTATACTGCGATTTCCAGCCCCCAATTCAAAAGTTAAATTTCTTAAAGAGACAGTACACTTTCATATAAAATGGCCAAAAATAACTTTATACCATTGCCCACTACAATTATAAACCCCATACATATTTAAAATCACCCTGGGAACCTTCTTAGGGTGTCTTCACAGTGCTATACTGCGATTTCCAGCCCACAATTCAAAAGTTACGTTCTTAAAGAGACAGTACACTTTCATATAAAATGGCCAAAAATAACCTTATACCATTGCCCACTACAATTATAAACCCCATACATATTTAAAATCACCCTGGGAACCTTCTTAGGGTGTCTTGACAGTGCTATACTGCGATTTCCAGCCCACAATTCAAAAGTGAAATTTCTTAAAGAGACAGTACACTTTCATATAAAATGGCCAAAAATAACCTTATACCATTGCCCACTACAATTATAAACCCCATACATATTTAAAATCACCCTGGGAACCTCCCCAGGGTGTCCTGAAAATGCTATACTGCGATTTCCAGCCCCCAATTCAAAAGTTAAGTTTCTTAAAGAGACAGTACACTTTCATATAAAATGGCCAAAAATAACCTTATACCATTGCCCACTACAATTATAAACCCCATACATATTTAAAATCACCCTGGGAACCTTCTTAGGGTTTCTTGACAGTGCTATAATCCGATTTCCAGCCCCCAATTCAAAAGTTAAGTTTCTTAAAGATACAGTACACTTTCATATAAAATGGCCAAAAATAACCTTATACCATTGCCCACTACGATTATAAACCCCATACATATTTAAAATCACCCTGGGAACATTCTTAGGGTTTCTTGACAGTGCTATACTGCGATTTCCAGCCCCCAATTCAAAAGCTAAGTTTCTTAAAGAGACAGTACACTTTCATATAAAATGGCCAAAAATAACCTTATACCATTGCCCACTACAATTATAAACCCCATATATATGTAAATTCACCCTGGGAACCTTCTTAAGGTGTCTTGACAGTGCTATACTGCGATTTCCAGCCCACAATTCAAAAGTGAAATTTCTTAAAGAGACAGTACACTTTCATATAAAATGGCCAAAAATAACCTTATACCATTGCCCACTACAATTATAAACCCCATACATATTTAAAATCACCCTGGGAACCTCCCCAGGGTGTCCTGAAAATGCTATACTGCGATTTCCAGCCCCCAATTCAAAAGTTGAGTTTCTTAAAGAGACAGTACACTTTCATATGAAATGGCCAAAAATAACCTTATACCATTGCCCACTACAATTATAAACTCAATATATATTTAAAATCGCCCTGGGAACCTTCTTAGGGTGTCTTGACAGTGCTATACTGCGATTTCCAGCCCACAATTCAAAAGTGAAATTTCTTAAAGAGACAGAACACTTTAATATAAAATGGCCAAAAATAACCTTATACCATTGCCCACAACAATTATAAACCCCATACATATTTAAAAACACCCTGGGAACCTCCCCAGGGTGTCCTGAAAATGCTATACTGCGATTTCCAGCCCCCAATTCAAAAGTTACGTTCTTAAAGAGACAGTACACTTTCATATAAAATGGCCAAAAATAACCTTATACCATTGCCCACTACAATTATAAACCCCATACATATTTAAAATCACCCTGGGAACCTTCTTAGGGTTTCTTGACAGTGCAATACTGCGATTTCCAGTCCCCAATTCAAAAGTTAAGTTCTTAAAGAGTCAGTACACTTTCATATAAAATGGCCAAAAATAACCTTATACCATTGCCCACTACAATTATAAACCCCATACATATTTAAAATCACCCTGGGAACCTTCTTAGGATGTCTTGACAGTGCTATACTGCGATTTCGAGCCCCCAATTCAAAAGTTAAATTTCTTAAAGAGACAGTACACTTTCATATAAAATAGCCAAAAATAACCTTATACCATTGCCCACTACAATTATAAACCCCATACATATTTAAAATCACCCTGGGAACCTCCCCAGAGTGTCTTGACAGTGCTATACTGCGATTTCCAGCCCCCAATTCAAAAGCTAAGTTTCTTAAATAGACAGTACGGTTTCATATAAAATAGCCAAAAATAACCTTATACCATTGCCCACTACAATTATAAACCCCATACATATTTAAAATCACCCTGAGAACCTTCTTAGGGTTTCTTGACAGTGCTATAATCCGATTTCCAGCCCCCAATTCAAAAGTTACGTTCTTAAAGAGACAGTACACTTTCATATAAAATGGCCAAAAATAACCTTATACCATTGCCCACTACAATTATAAACCCCATACATATTTAAAATCACCCTGGGAACCTTCTTAGGATGTCTTGACAGTGCTATACTGCGATTTCCAGCCCACAATTCAAAAGTGAAATTTCTTAAAGAGACAGTAAATTGTCATATAAAATGGCCAAAAATAACCTTATACCATTGCCCACTACAATTATAAACCCCATACATATTTAAAATCAACCTGGGAACCTCCCCAGGGTGTCCTGAAAATGCTATACTGCGATTTCCAGCCCCCAATTCAAAAGTTAAGTTTCTTAAAGAGACAGTACACTTTCATATAAAATGGCCAAAAATAACCTTATACCATTGCCCACTACAATTATAAACCCCATACATATTTAAAATCACCCTGGGAACCTTCTTAGGGTGTCTTGACAGTGCTATACTGCGATTTCCAGCCCACAATTCAAAAGTTACGTTCTTAAAGAGACAGTACACTTTCATATAAAATGGCCAAAAATAACCTTATACCATTGCCCACTACAATTATAAACCCCATACATATTTAAAATCACCCTGGGAACCTTCTTAGGGTGTCTTGACAGTGCTATACTGCGATTTCCAGCCCCCAATTCAAAAGTTAAATTTCTTAAAGAGACAGTACACTTTCATATAAAATGGCCAAAAATAACCTTATACCATTGCCCACTACAATTATAAACCCCATACATATTTAAAATCACCCTGGGAACCTTCTTAGGGTGTCTTGACAGTGCTATACTGCGATTTCCAGCCCACAATTCAAAAGTTACGTTCTTAAAGAGACAGTACACTTTCATATAAAATGGCCAAAAATAACCTTATACCATTGCCCACTACAATTATAAACCCCATACATATTTAAAATCGCCCTGGGAACCTTATTAGGATGTCTTGACAGTGCTATACTGCGATTTCCAGCCCCCAATTCAAAAGTGAAATTTCTTAAAGAGACAGTACACTTTCATATAAAATGGCCAAAAATAACCTTATACCATTGCCCACTACAATTATAAACCCCATACATATTTAAAATCACCCTGGGAACCTCCCCAGGGTGTCCTGAAAATGCTATACTGCGATTTCCAGCCCCCAATTCAAAAGTTAAGTTTCTTAAAGAGTCAGTACACTTTCATATAAAATGGCCAAAAATAACCTTATACCATTGCCCACTACAATTATAAACCCCATACATATTTAAAATCACCCTGGGAACCTTCTTAGGGTTTCTTGACAGTGCTATAATCCGATTTCCAGCCCCCAATTCAAAAGTTAAGTTTCTTAAAGATACAGTACACTTTCATATAAAATGGCCAAAAATAACCTTATACCATTGCCCACTACGATTATAAACCCCATACATATTTAAAATCACCCTGGGAACATTCTTAGGGTTTCTTGACAGTGCTATACTGCGATTTCCAGCCCCCAGTTCAAAAGCTAAGTTTCTTAAAGAGACAGTACACTTTCATATAAAATGGCCAAAAATAACCTTATACCATTGCCCACTACAATTATAAACCCCATATATATGTAAATTCACCCTGGGAACCTTCTTAGGGTGTCTTGACAGTGCTATACTGCGATTTCCAGCCCACAATTCAAAAGTGAAATTTCTTAAAGAGACAGTACACTTTCATATAAAATGGCCAAAAATAACCTTATACCATTGCCCACTACAATTATAAACCCCATACATATTTAAAATCACCCTGGGAACCTCCCCAGGGTGTCCTGAAAATGCTATACTGCGATTTCCAGCCCCCAATTCAAAAGTTGAGTTTCTTAAAGAGACAGTACACTTTCATATAAAATGGCCAAAAATAACCTTATACCATTGCCCACTACAATTATAAACTCAATATATATTTAAAATCACCCTGGGAACCTTCTTAGGGTGTCTTGACAGTGCTATACTGCGATTTCCAGCCCACAATTCAAAAGTGAAATTTCTTAAAGAGACAGAACACTTTAATATAAAATGGCCAAAAATAACCTTATACCATTGCCCACAACAATTATAAACCCCATACATATTTAAAAACACCCTGGGAACCTCCCCAGGGTGTCCTGAAAATGCTATACTGCGATTTCCAGCCCCCAATTCAAAAGTTACGTTCTTAAAGAGACAGTACACTTTCATATAAAATGGCCAAAAATAACCTTATACCATTGCCCACTACAATTATAAACCCCATACATATTTAAAATCACCCTGGGAACCTTCTTAGGGTTTCTTGACAGTGCAATACTGCGATTTCCAGTCCCCAATTCAAAAGTTAAGTTCTTAAAGAGTCAGTACACTTTCATATAAAATGGCCAAAAATAACCTTATACCATTGCCCACTACAATTATAAACCCCATACATATTTAAAATCACCCTGGGAACCTTCTTAGGATGTCTTGACAGTGCTATACTGCGATTTCGAGCCCCCAATTCAAAAGTTAAATTTCTTAAAGAGACAGTACACTTTCATATAAAATAGCCAAAAATAACCTTATACCATTGCCCACTACAATTATAAACCCCATACATATTTAAAATCACCCTGGGAACCTCCCCAGAGTGTCTTGACAGTGCTATACTGCGATTTCCAGCCCCCAATTCAAAAGCTAAGTTTCTTAAATAGACAGTACGGTTTCATATAAAATGGCCAAAAATAACCTTATACCATTGCCCACTACAATTATAAACCCCATACATATTTAAAATCACCCTGAGAACCTTCTTAGGGTTTCTTGACAGTGCTATAATCCGATTTCCAGCCCCCAATTCAAAAGTTACGTTCTTAAAGAGACAGTACACTTTCATATAAAATGGCCAAAAATAACCTTATACCATTGCCCACTACAATTATAAACCCCATACATATTTAAAATCACCCTGGGAACCTCCCCAGGGTGTCCTGAAAATGCTATACTGCGATTTCCAGCCCCCAATTCAAAAGTTAAGTTTCTTAAAGAGACAGTACACTTTCATATAAAATGGCCAAAAATAACCTTATACCATTGCCCACTACAATTATAAACCCCATACATATTTAAAATCACCCTGGGAACCTTCTTAGGGTTTCTTGACAGTGCTATAATCCGATTTCCAGCCCCCAATTCAAAAGTTAAGTTTCTTAAAGATACAGTACACTTTCATATAAAATGGCCAAAAATAACCTTATACCATTGCCCACTACGATTATAAACCCCATACATATTTAAAATCACCCTGGGAACATTCTTAGGGTTTCTTGACAGTGCTATACTGCGATTTCCAGCCCCCAGTTCAAAAGCTAAGTTTCTTAAAGAGACAGTACACTTTCATATAAAATGGCCAAAAATAACCTTATACCATTGCCCACTACAATTATAAACCCCATATATATGTAAATTCACCCTGGGAACCTTCTTAGGGTGTCTTGACAGTGCTATACTGCGATTTCCAGCCCACAATTCAAAAGTGAAATTTCTTAAAGAGACAGTACACTTTCATATAAAATGGCCAAAAATAACCTTATACCATTGCCCACTACAATTATAAACCCCATACATATTTAAAATCACCCTGGGAACCTCCCCAGGGTGTCCTGAAAATGCTATACTGCGATTTCCAGCCCCCAATTCAAAAGTTGAGTTTCTTAAAGAGACAGTACACTTTCATATAAAATGGCCAAAAATAACCTTATACCATTGCCCACTACAATTATAAACTCAATATATATTTAAAATCACCCTGGGAACCTTCTTAGGGTGTCTTGACAGTGCTATACTGCGATTTCCAGCCCACAATTCAAAAGTGAAATTTCTTAAAGAGACAGAACACTTTAATATAAAATGGCCAAAAATAACCTTATACCATTGCCCACAACAATTATAAACCCCATACATATTTAAAAACACCCTGGGAACCTCCCCAGGGTGTCCTGAAAATGCTATACTGCGATTTCCAGCCCCCAATTCAAAAGTTACGTTCTTAAAGAGACAGTACACTTTCATATAAAATGGCCAAAAATAACCTTATACCATTGCCCACTACAATTATAAACCCCATACATATTTAAAATCACCCTGGGAACCTTCTTAGGGTTTCTTGACAGTGCAATACTGCGATTTCCAGTCCCCAATTCAAAAGTTAAGTTCTTAAAGAGTCAGTACACTTTCATATAAAATGGCCAAAAATAACCTTATACCATTGCCCACTACAATTATAAACCCCATACATATTTAAAATCACCCTGGGAACCTTCTTAGGATGTCTTGACAGTGCTATACTGCGATTTCGAGCCCCCAATTCAAAAGTTAAATTTCTTAAAGAGACAGTACACTTTCATATAAAATAGCCAAAAATAACCTTATACCATTGCCCACTACAATTATAAACCCCATACATATTTAAAATCACCCTGGGAACCTCCCCAGAGTGTCTTGACAGTGCTATACTGCGATTTCCAGCCCCCAATTCAAAAGCTAAGTTTCTTAAATAGACAGTACGGTTTCATATAAAATGGCCAAAAATAACCTTATACCATTGCCCACTACAATTATAAACCCCATACATATTTAAAATCACCCTGAGAACCTTCTTAGGGTTTCTTGACAGTGCTATAATCCGATTTCCAGCCCCCAATTCAAAAGTTACGTTCTTAAAGAGACAGTACACTTTCATATAAAATGGCCAAAAATAACCTTATACCATTGCCCACTACAATTATAAACCCCATACATATTTAAAATCACCCTGGGAACCTTCTTAGGATGTCTTGACAGTGCTATACTGCGATTTCCAGCCCACAATTCAAAAGTGAAATTTCTTAAAGAGACAGTACATTGTCATATAAAATGGCCAAAAATAACCTTATACCATTGCCCACTACAATTATAAACCCCATACATATTTAAAATCACCCTGGGAACCTCCCCAGGGTGTCCTGAAAATGCTATACTGCGATTTCCAGCCCCCAATTCAAAAGTTAAGTTTCTTAAAGAGACAGTACACTTTCATATAAAATGGCCAAAAATAACCTTATACCATTGCCCACTACAATTATAAACCCCATACATATTTAAAATCACCCTGGGAACCTTCTTAGGGTGTCTTGACAGTGCTATACTGCGATTTCCAGCCCACAATTCAAAAGTTACGTTCTTAAAGAGACAGTACACTTTCATATAAAATGGCCAAAAATAACCTTATACCATTGCCCACTACAATTATAAACCCCATACATATTTAAAATCACCCTGGGAACCTTCTTAGGATGTCTTGACAGTGCTATACTGCGATTTCCAGCCCCCAATTCAAAAGTTAAATTTCTTAAAGAGACAGTACACTTTCATATAAAATGGCCAAAAATAACCTTATACCATTGACAACTACAATTATAAGCCCCATACATATTTAAAATCACCCTGGGAACCATCTTAGGGTGTCTTGACAGTGCTATACTGCGATTTCCAGCCCACAATTCAAAAGTGAAATTTCTTAAAGAGACAGTACACTTTCATATAAAATGGCCAAAAATAACCTTATACCATTGCCCACTACAATTATAAACCCCATACATATTTAAAATCACCCTGGGAACCTCCCCAGGGTGTCCTGAAAATGCTATACTGCGATTTCCAGCCCCCAATTCAAAAGTGAAATTTCTTAAAGAGACAGTACACTTCCATATAAAATGGCCAAAAATAACCTTATACCATTGCCCACTACAATTATAAACCCCATACATATTTAAAATCATCCTGGGAACCTTCTTAGGATGTCTTGACAGTGCTATACTGCGATTTCCAGCCCCCAATTCAAAAGTTACGTTCTTAAAGAGACAGTACACTTTCATATAAAATTGGCAAAAATAACCTTATACCATTGCCCACTACAATTATAAACCCCATATATATTTAAAATCACCCTGGGAACCTTCTTAGGGTGTCTTGACAGTGCTATACTGCGTTTTCCAGCCCACAATTCAAAAGTGAAATTTCTTAAAGAGACAGAACACTTTCATATAAAATGCCCAAAAATAACCTTATACCATTGCCCACTACAATTATAAACCCCATACATATTTAAAATCACCCTGGGAACCTTCTTAGGGTGTCTTGACAGTGCTATACTGCGATTTCCAGCCCACAATTCAAAAGTGAAATTTCTTAAAGAGACAGTATACTTTCATATAAAATGGCCAAAAATAACCTTATACCATTGCCCACTACAATTATAAACCCCATACATATTTAAAATCACCCTGGGAACCTTCTTAGGGTGTCTTGACAGTGCTATACTGCGATTTCCAGCCCCCAATTCAAAAGTTAAATTTCTTAAAGAGACAGTACACTTTCATATAAAATGGCCAAAAATAACCTTATACCATTGCCCACTACAATTATAAACCCCATACATATTTAAAATCACCCTGGGAACCTTCTTAGGGTGTCTTGACAGTGCTATACTGCGATTTCCAGCCCACAATTCAAAAGTTACGTTCTTAAAGAGACAGTACACTTTCATATAAAATGGCCAAAAATAACCTTATACCATTGCCCACTACAATTATAAACCCCATACATATTTAAAATCACCCTGGGAACCTTATTAGGATGTCTTGACAGTGCTATACTGCGATTTCCAGCCCCCAATTCAAAAGTGAAATTTCTTAAAGAGACAGTACACTTTCATATAAAATGGCCAAAAATAACCTTATACCATTGCCCACTACAATTATAAACCCCATACATATTTAAAACCACCCTGGGAACCTCCCCAGGGTGTCCTGAAAATGCTATACTGCGATTTCCAGCCCCCAATTCAAAAGTTAAGTTTCTTAAAGAGACAGTACACTTTCATATAAAATGGCCAAAAATAACCTTATACCATTGCCCACTACAATTATAAACCCCATACATATTTAAAATCACCCTGGGAACCTTCTTAGGGTTTCTTAACAGTGCTATAATCCGATTTCCAGCCCCCAATTCAAAAGTTAAGTTTCTTAAAGAGACAGTACACTTTCATATAAAATGGCCAAAAATAACCTTATACCATTGCCCACTACAATTATAAACCCCATACATATTTAAAATCACCCTGGGAACCTCCCCAGGGTGTCCTGAAAATGCTATACTGCGATTTCCAGCCCCCAATTCAAAAGTGAAATTTCTTAAAGATACAGTACACTTTCATATAAAATGGCCAAAAATAACCTTATACCATTGCCCACTACGATTATAAACCCCATACATATTTAAAATCACCCTGGGAACATTCTTAGGGTTTCTTGACAGTGCTATACTGCGATTTCCAGCCCCCAATTCAAAAGCTAAGTTTCTTAAAGAGACAGTACACTTTCATATAAAATGGCCAAAAATAACCTTATACCATTGCCCACTACAATTATAAACCCCATATATATGTAAATTCACCCTGGGAACCTTCTTAGGGTGTCTTGACAGTGCTATACGGCGATTTCCAGCCCACAATTCAAAAGTGAAATTACTTAAAGAGACAGTACACTTTCATATAAAATGGCCAAAAATAACCTTATACCATTGCCCACTACAATTATAAATCCCATACATATTTAAAATCACCCTGGGAACCTCCCCAGGGTGTCCTGAAAATGCTATACTGCGATTTCCAGCCCCCAATTCAAAAGTTAAGTTTCTTAAAGAGACAGTATACTTTCATATAAAATGGCCAAAAATAACCTTATACCATTGCCCACTACAATTATAAACCCCATACATATTTAAAATCACCCTGGGAACCTTCTTAGGGTGTCTTGACAGTGCTATACTGCGATTTCCAGCCCCCAATTCAAAAGTTAAATTTCTTAAAGAGACAGTACACTTTCATATAAAATGGCCAAAAATAACTTTATACCATTGCCCACTACAATTATAAACCCCATACATATTTAAAATCACCCTGGGAACCTTCTTAGGGTGTCTTCACAGTGCTATACTGCGATTTCCAGCCCACAATTCAAAAGTTACGTTCTTAAAGAGACAGTACACTTTCATATAAAATGGCCAAAAATAACCTTATACCATTGCCCACTACAATTATAAACCCCATACATATTTAAAATCACCCTGGGAACCTTCTTAGGGTGTCTTGACAGTGCTATACTGCGATTTCCAGCCCACAATTCAAAAGTGAAATTTCTTAAAGAGACAGAACACTTTCATATAAAATGGCCAAAAATAACCTTATACCATTGCCCACAACAATTATAAACCCCATACATATTTAAAATCACCTTGGGAACCTCCCCAGGGTGTCCTGAAAATGCTATACTGCGATTTCCAGCCCCCAATTCAAAAGTAAAGTTTCTTAAAGAGACAGTACACTTTCATATATAATGGCCAAAAATAACCTTATACCATTGCCCACTACAATTATAAACCCCATACATATTTAAAATCACCCTGGGAACCTTCTTAGGGTGACTTGACAGTGCTATACTGCGATTTCCAGCCCACAATTCAAAAGTTACGTTCTTAAAGAGACAGTACACTTTCATATAAAATGGCCAAAAATAACCTTATACCATTGCCCACTACAATTATAAACCCCATACATATTTAAAATCACTCTTGGAACCTTCTTAGGGTTTCTTGACAGTGCAATACTGCGATTTCCAGTCCCCAATTCAAAAGTTAAGTTCTTAAAGAGACAGTACACTTTCATATAAAATGGCCAAAAATAACCTTATACCATTGCCCACTACAATTATAAACCCCATACATATTTAAAATCACCCTGGGAACCTTCTTAGGATGTCTTGACAGTGCTATACTGCGATTTCGAGCCCCCAATTCAAAAGTTAAATTTCTTAAAGAGACAGTACACTTTCATATAAAATAGCCAAAATTAACCTTATACCATTGCCCACTACAATTATAAACCCCATATATATTTAAAATCACCCTGGGAACCTCCCCAGAGTGTCTTGACAGTGCTATACTGCGATTTCCAGCCCCCAATTCAAAAGCTAAGTTTCTTAAATAGACAGTACGGTTTCATATAAAATGGCCAAAAATAACCTTATACCATTGCCCACTACAATTATAAACCCCATACATATTTAAAATCACCCTGGGAACCTTCTTAGGGTTTCTTGACAGTGCTATAATCCGATTTCCAGCCCCCAATTCAAAAGTTACGTTCTTAAAGAGACAGTACACTTTCATATAAAATGGCCAAAAATAACCTTATACCATTGCCCACTACAATTATAAACCCCATACATATTTAAAATCACCCTGGGAACCTTCTTAGGATGTCTTGACAGTGCTATACTGCGATTTCCAGCCCACAATTCAAAAGTGAAATTTCTTAAAGAGACAGTACATTGTCATATAAAATGGCCAAAAATAACCTTATACCATTGCCCACTACAATTATAAATCCCATACATATTTAAAATCACCCTGGGAACCTCCCCAGGGTGTCCTGAAAATGCTATACTGCGATTTCCAGCCCCCAATTCAAAAGTTAAGTTTCTTAAAGAGACAGTACACTTTCATATAAAATGGCCAAAAATAATCTTATACCATTGCCCACTACAATTATAAACCCCATACATATTTAAAATCACCCTGGGAACCTTCTTAGGGTGTCTTGACAGTGCTATACTGCGATTTCCAGCCCACAATTCAAAAGTTACGTTCTTAAAGAGACAGTACACTTTCATATAAAATGGCCAAAAATAACCTTATACCATTGCCCACTACAATTATAAACCCCATACATATTTAAAATCACCCTGGGAACCTTCTTAGGATGTCTTGACAGTGCTATACTGCGATTTCCAGCCCCCAATTCAAAAGTTAAATTTCTTAAAGAGACAGTACACTTTCATATAAAATGGCCAAAAATAACCTTATACCATTGACAACTACAATTATAAGCCCCATACATATTTAAAATCACCCTGGGAACCATCTTAGGGTGTCTTGACAGTGCTATACTGCGATTTCCAGCCCACAATTCAAAAGTGAAATTTCTTAAAGAGACAGAACACTTTCATATAAAATGCCCAAAAATAACCTTATACCATTGCCCACTACAATTATAAACCCCATACATATTTAAAATCACCCTGGGAACCTTCTTAGGGTGTCTTGACAGTGCTATACTGCGATTTCCAGCCCACAATTCAAAAGTGAAATTTCTTAAAGAGACAGTACACTTTCATATAAAATGGCCAAAAATAACCTTATACCATTGCCCACCACAATTATAAACCCCATACATATTTAAAATCACCCTGGGAACCTCCCCAGGGTGTCCTGAAAATGCTATACTGCGATTTCCAGCCCCCAATTCAAAAGTTAAGTTTCTTAAAGAGACAGTATACTTTCATATAAAATGGCCAAAAATAACCTTATACCATTGCCCACTACAATTATAAACCCCATACATATTTAAAATCACCCTGGGAACCTTCTTAGGGTGTCTTGACAGTGCTATACTGCGATTTCCAGCCCCCAATTCAAAAGTTAAATTTCTTAAAGAGACAGTACACTTTCATATAAAATGGCCAAAAATAACCTTATACCATTGCCCACTACAATTATAAACCCCATACATATTTAAAATCACCCTGGGAACCTTCTTAGGGTGTCTTGACAGTGCTATACTGCAATTTCCAGCCCACAATTCAAAAGTTACGTTCTTAAAGAGACAGTACACTTTCATATAAAATGGCCAAAAATAACCTTATACCATTGCCCACTACAATTATAAACCCCATACATATTTAAAATCACCCTGGGAACCTCCCCAGGGTGTCCTGAAAATGCTATACTGCGATTTCCAGCCCCCAATTCAAAAGTTAAGTTTCTTAAAGAGACAGTACACTTTCATATAAAATGGCCAAAAATAACCTTATACCTTTGCCCACAACGATTATAAACCCCATACATATTTAAAATCACCCTGGGAACCTTCTTAGGGTTTCTTGACAGTGCTATACTGCGATTTCCAGCCCCCAATTCAAAAGCTAAGTTTCTTAAAGATACAGTACACTTTCATATAAAATGGCCAAAAATAACCTTATACCATTGCCCACTACAATTATAAACCCCATACATATTTAAAATCACCCTGGGAACCTTCTTAGGGTGTCTTGACAGTGCTATACTGCGATTTCCAGCCCACAATTCAAAAGTGAAATTTCTTAAAGAGACAGTACACTTTCATATAAAATGGCCAAAAATAACCTTATACCATTGCCCACCACAATTATAAACCCCATACATATTTAAAATCACCCTGGGAACCTCCCCAGGGTGTCCTGAAAATGCTATACTGCGATTTCCAGCCCCCAATTCAAAAGTTAAGTTTCTTAAAGAGACAGTATACTTTCATATAAAATGGCCAAAAATAACCTTATACCATTGCCCACTACAATTATAAACCCCATACATATTTAAAATCACCCTGGGAACCTTCTTAGGGTGTCTTGACAGTGCTATACTGCGATTTCCAGCCCCCAATTCAAAAGTTAAATTTCTTAAAGAGACAGTACACTTTCATATAAAATGGCCAAAAATAACCTTATACCATTGCCCACTACAATTATAAACCCCATACATATTTAAAATCACCCTGGGAACCTTCTTAGGGTGTCTTGACAGTGCTATACTGCAATTTCCAGCCCACAATTCAAAAGTTACGTTCTTAAAGAGACAGTACACTTTCATATAAAATGGCCAAAAATAACCTTATACCATTGCCCACTACAATTATAAACCCCATACATATTTAAAATCACCCTGGGAACCTCCCCAGGGTGTCCTGAAAATGCTATACTGCGATTTCCAGCCCCCAATTCAAAAGTTAAGTTTCTTAAAGAGACAGTACACTTTCATATAAAATGGCCAAAAATAACCTTATACCTTTGCCCACAACGATTATAAACCCCATACATATTTAAAATCACCCTGGGAACCTTCTTAGGGTTTCTTGACAGTGCTATACTGCGATTTCCAGCCCCCAATTCAAAAGCTAAGTTTCTTAAAGATACAGTACACTTTCATATAAAATGGCCAAAAATAACCTTATACCATTGCCCACTACAATTATAAACCCCATACATATTTAAAATCACCCTGGGAACCTTCCCAGGGTGTCCTGAAAATGCTATACTGCGATTTCCAGCCCCCAATTCAAAAGTTGAGTTTCTTAAAGAGACAGTACACTTTCATATAAAATGGCCAAAAATAACCTTATACCATTGCCCACTACAATTATAAACTCAATATATATTTAAAATCACCCTGGGAACCTTCTTAGGGTGTCTTGACTGTGCTATACTGCGATTTCCAGCCCACAATTCAAAAGTGAAATTTCTTAAAGAGACAGAACACTTTCATATAAAATGGCCAAAAATAACCTTATACCATTGCCCACAACAATTATAAACCCCATACATATTTAAAATCACCTTGGGAACCTCCCCAGGGTGTCCTGAAAATGCTATACTGTGATTTCCAGCCCCCAATTCAAAAGTAAAGTTTCTTAAAGAGACAGTACACTTTCATATATAATGGCCAAAAATAACCTTATACCATTGCCCACTACAATTATAAACCCCATACATATTTAAAATCACCCTGGGAACCTCCCCAGGGTGTCCTGAAAATGCTATACTGCGATTTCCAGCCCCAAATTCAAAAGTTAAATTTCTTAAAGAGACAGTACACTTTCATATAAAATGGCCAAAAATAACTTTATACCATTGCCCACTACAATTATAAACCCCATACATATTTAAAATCACCCTGGGAACCTTCTTAGGGTGTCTTGACAGTGCTATACTGCGATTTCCAGCCCACAATTCAAAAGTTACGTTCTTAAAGAGACAGTACACTTTCATATAAAATGGCCAAAAATAACCTTATACCATTGCCCACTACAATTATAAACCCCATACATATTTAAAATCACCCTGAGAACCTTCTTAGGGTTTCTTGACAGTGCTATAATCCGATTTCCAGCCCCCAATTCAAAAGTTACGTTCTTAAAGAGACAGTACACTTTCATATAAAATGGCCAAAAATAACCTTATACCATTGCCCACTACAATTATAAACCCCATACATATTTAAAATCACCCTGGGAACCTTCTTAGGATGTCTTGACAGTGCTATACTGCGATTTCCAGCCCACAATTCAAAAGTGAAATTTCTTAAAGAGACAGTACATTGTCATATAAAATGGCCAAAAATAACCTTATACCATTGCCCACTACAATTATAAACCCCATACATATTTAAAATCACCCTGGGAACCTCCCCAGGGTGTCCTGAAAATGCTATACTGCGATTTCCAGCCCCCAATTCAAAAGTTAAGTTTCTTAAAGAGACAGTACACTTTCATATAAAATGGCCAAAAATAACCTTATACCATTGCCCACTACAATTATAAACCCCATACATATTTAAAATCACCCTGGGAACCTTCTTAGGGTGTCTTGACAGTGCTATACTGCGATTTCCAGCCCACAATTCAAAAGTTACGTTCTTAAAGAGACAGTACACTTTCATATAAAATGGCCAAAAATAACCTTATACCATTGCCCACTACAATTATAAACCCCATACATATTTAAAATCACCCTGGGAACCTTCTTAGGATGTCTTGACAGTGCTATACTGCGATTTCCAGCCCCCAATTCAAAAGTTAAATTTCTTAAAGAGACAGTACACTTTCATATAAAATGGCCAAAAATAACCTTATACCATTGACAACTACAATTATAAGCCCCATACATATTTAAAATCACCCTGGGAACCATCTTAGGGTGTCTTGACAGTGCTATACTGCGATTTCCAGCCCACAATTCAAAAGTGAAATTTCTTAAAGAGACAGTACACTTTCATATAAAATGGCCAAAAATAACCTTATACCATTGCCCACTACAATTATAAACCCCATACATATTTAAAATCACCCTGGGAACCTCCCCAGGGTGTCCTGAAAATGCTATACTGCGATTTCCAGCCCCCAATTCAAAAGTGAAATTTCTTAAAGAGACAGTACACTTTCATATAAAATGGCCAAAAATAACCTTATACCATTGCCCACTACAATTATAAACCCCATACATATTTAAAATCATCCTGGGAACCTTCTTAGGATGTCTTGACAGTGCTATACTGCGATTTCCAGCCCCCAATTCAAAAGTTACGTTCTTAAAGAGACAGTACACTTTCATATAAAATTGGCAAAAATAACCTTATACAATTGCCCACTACAATTATAAACCCCATATATATTTAAAATCACCCTGGGAACCTTCTTAGGGTGTCTTGACAGTGCTATACTGCGTTTTCCAGCCCACAATTCAAAAGTGAAATTTCTTAAAGAGACAGAACACTTTCATATAAAATGCCCAAAAATAACCTTATACCATTGCCCACTACAATTATAAACCCCATACATATTTAAAATCACCCTGGGAACCTTCTTAGGGTGTCTTGACAGTGCTATACTGCGATTTCCAGCCCACAATTCAAAAGTGAAATTTCTTAAAGAGACAGTATACTTTCATATAAAATGGCCAAAAATAACCTTATACCATTGCCCACTACAATTATAAACCCCATACATATTTAAAATCACCCTGGGAACCTTCTTAGGGTGTCTTGACAGTGCTATACTGCGATTTCCAGCCCCCAATTCAAAAGTTAAATTTCTTAAAGAGACAGTACACTTTCATATAAAATGGCCAAAAATAACCTTATACCATTGCCCACTACAATTATAAACCCCATACATATTTAAAATCACCCTGGGAACCTTCTTAGGGTGTCTTGACAGTGCTATACTGCGATTTCCAGCCCACAATTCAAAAGTTACGTTCTTAAAGAGACAGTACACTTTCATATAAAATGGCCAAAAATAACCTTATACCATTGCCCACTACAATTATAAACCCCATACATATTTAAAATCACCCTGGGAACCTTATTAGGATGTCTTGACAGTGCTATACTGCGATTTCCAGCCCCCAATTCAAAAGTGAAATTTCTTAAAGAGACAGTACACTTTCATATAAAATGGCCAAAAATAACCTTATACCATTGCCCACTACAATTATAAACCCCATACATATTTAAAATCACCCTGGGAACCTCCCCAGGGTGTCCTGAAAATGCTATACTGCGATTTCCAGCCCCCAATTCAAAAGTTAAGTTTCTTAAAGAGACAGTACACTTTCATATAAAATGGCCAAAAATAACCTTATACCATTGCCCACTACAATTATAAACCCCATACATATTTAAAATCACCCTGGGAACCTTCTTAGGGTTTCTTGACAGTGCTATAATCCGATTTCCAGCCCCCAATTCAAAAGTTAAGTTTCTTAAAGAGACAGTACACTTTCATATAAAATGGCCAAAAATAACCTTATACCATTGCCCACTACAATTATAAACCCCATACATATTTAAAATCACCCTGGGAACCTCCCCAGGGTGTCCTGAAAATGCTATACTGCGATTTCCAGCCCCCAATTCAAAAGTGAAATTTCTTAAAGATACAGTACACTTTCATATAAAATGGCCAAAAATAACCTTATACCATTGCCCACTACGATTATAAACCCCATACATATATAAAATCACCCTGGGAACATTCTTAGGGTTTCTTGACAGTGCTATACTGCGATTTCCAGCCCCCAATTCAAAAGCTAAGTTTCTTAAAGAGACAGTACACTTTCATATAAAATGGCCAAAAATAACCTTATACCATTGCCCACTACAATTATAAACCCCATATATATGTAAATTCACCCTGGGAACCTTCTTAGGGAGTCTTGACAGTGCTATACTGCGATTTCCAGCCCCCAATTCAAAAGTGAAATTACTTAAAGAGACAGTACACTTTCATATAAAATGGCCAAAAATAACCTTATACCATTGCCCACTACAATTATAAATCCCATACATATTTAAAATCACCCTGGGAACCTCCCCAGGGTGTCCTGAAAATGCTATACTGCGATTTCCAGCCCCCAATTCAAAAGTTAAGTTTCTTAAAGAGACAGTATACTTTCATATAAAATGGCCAAAAATAACCTTATACCATTGCCCACTACAATTATAAACCCCATACATATTTAAAATCACCCTGGGAACCTTCTTAGGGTGTCTTGACAGTGCTATACTGCGATTTCCAGCCCACAATTCAAAAGTTACGTTCTTAAAGAGACAGTACACTTTCATATAAAATGGCCAAAAATAACCTTATACCATTGCCCACTACAATTATAAACCCCATACATATTTAAAATCACCCTGGGAACCTTCTTAGGGTGTCTTGACAGTGCTATACTGCGATTTCCAGCCCACAATTCAAAAGTGAAATTTCTTAAAGAGACAGAACACTTTCATATAAAATGGCCAAAAATAACCTTATACCATTGCCCACAACAATTATAAACCCCATACATATTTAAAATCACCTTGGGAACCTCCCCAGGGTGTCCTGAAAATGCTATACTGCGATTTCCAGCCCCCAATTCAAAAGTAAAGTTTCTTAAAGAGACAGTACACTTTCATATATAATGGCCAAAAATAACCTTATACCATTGCCCACTACAATTATAAACCCCATACATATTTAAAATCACCCTGGGAACCTTCTTAGGGTGACTTGACAGTGCTATACTGCGATTTCCAGCCCACAATTCAAAAGTTACGTTCTTAAAGAGACAGTACACTTTCATATAAAATGGCCAAAAATAACCTTATACCATTGCCCACTACAATTATAAACCCCATACATATTTAAAATCACTCTTGGAACCTTCTTAGGGTTTCTTGACAGTGCAATACTGCGATTTCCAGTCCCCAATTCAAAAGTTAAGTTCTTAAAGAGACAGTACACTTTCATATAAAATGGCCAAAAATAACCTTATACCATTGCCCACTACAATTATAAACCCCATACATATTTAAAATCACCCTGGGAACCTTCTTAGGATGTCTTGACAGTGCTATACTGCGATTTCGAGCCCCCAATTCAAAAGTTAAATTTCTTAAAGAGACAGTACACTTTCATATAAAATAGCCAAAATTAACCTTATACCATTGCCCACTACAATTATAAACCCCATATATATTTAAAATCACCCTGGGAACCTCCCCAGAGTGTCTTGACAGTGCTATACTGCGATTTCCAGCCCCCAATTCAAAAGCTAAGTTTCTTAAATAGACAGTACGGTTTCATATAAAATGGCCAAAAATAACCTTATACCATTGCCCACTACAATTATAAACCCCATACATATTTAAAATCACCCTGGGAACCTTCTTAGGGTTTCTTGACAGTGCTATAATCCGATTTCCAGCCCCCAATTCAAAAGTTACGTTCTTAAAGAGACAGTACACTTTCATATAAAATGGCCAAAAATAACCTTATACCATTGCCCACTACAATTATAAACCCCATACATATTTAAAATCACCCTGGGAACCTTCTTAGGATGTCTTGACAGTGCTATACTGCGATTTCCAGCCCACAATTCAAAAGTGAAATTTCTTAAAGAGACAGTACATTGTCATATAAAATGGCCAAAAATAACCTTATACCATTGCCCACTACAATTATAAATCCCATACATATTTAAAATCACCCTGGGAACCTCCCCAGGGTGTCCTGAAAATGCTATACTGCGATTTCCAGCCCCCAATTCAAAAGTTAAGTTTCTTAAAGAGACAGTACACTTTCATATAAAATGGCCAAAAATAATCTTATACCATTGCCCACTACAATTATAAACCCCATACATATTTAAAATCACCCTGGGAACCTTCTTAGGGTGTCTTGACAGTGCTATACTGCGATTTCCAGCCCACAATTCAAAAGTTACGTTCTTAAAGAGACAGTACACTTTCATATAAAATGGCCAAAAATAACCTTATACCATTGCCCACTACAATTATAAACCCCATACATATTTAAAATCACCCTGGGAACCTTCTTAGGATGTCTTGACAGTGCTATACTGCGATTTCCAGCCCCCAATTCAAAAGTTAAATTTCTTAAAGAGACAGTACACTTTCATATAAAATGGCCAAAAATAACCTTATACCATTGACAACTACAATTATAAGCCCCATACATATTTAAAATCACCCTGGGAACCATCTTAGGGTGTCTTGACAGTGCTATACTGCGATTTCCAGCCCACAATTCAAAAGTGAAATTTCTTAAAGAGACAGAACACTTTCATATAAAATGCCCAAAAATAACCTTATACCATTGCCCACTACAATTATAAACCCCATACATATTTAAAATCACCCTGGGAACCTTCTTAGGGTGTCTTGACAGTGCTATACTGCGATTTCCAGCCCACAATTCAAAAGTGAAATTTCTTAAAGAGACAGTACACTTTCATATAAAATGGCCAAAAATAACCTTATACCATTGCCCACCACAATTATAAACCCCATACATATTTAAAATCACCCTGGGAACCTCCCCAGGGTGTCCTGAAAATGCTATACTGCGATTTCCAGCCCCCAATTCAAAAGTTAAGTTTCTTAAAGAGACAGTATACTTTCATATAAAATGGCCAAAAATAACCTTATACCATTGCCCACTACAATTATAAACCCCATACATATTTAAAATCACCCTGGGAACCTTCTTAGGGTGTCTTGACAGTGCTATACTGCGATTTCCAGCCCCCAATTCAAAAGTTAAATTTCTTAAAGAGACAGTACACTTTCATATAAAATGGCCAAAAATAACCTTATACCATTGCCCACTACAATTATAAACCCCATACATATTTAAAATCACCCTGGGAACCTTCTTAGGGTGTCTTGACAGTGCTATACTGCAATTTCCAGCCCACAATTCAAAAGTTACGTTCTTAAAGAGACAGTACACTTTCATATAAAATGGCCAAAAATAACCTTATACCATTGCCCACTACAATTATAAACCCCATACAAATTTAAAATCACCCTGGGAACCTCCCCAGGGTGTCCTGAAAATGCTATACTGCGATTTCCAGCCCCCAATTCAAAAGTTAAGTTTCTTAAAGAGACAGTACACTTTCATATAAAATGGCCAAAAATAACCTTATACCTTTGCCCACAACGATTATAAACCCCATACATATTTAAAATCACCCTGGGAACCTTCTTAGGGTTTCTTGACAGTGCTATACTGCGATTTCCAGCCCCCAATTCAAAAGCTAAGTTTCTTAAAGATACAGTACACTTTCATATAAAATGGCCAAAAATAACCTTATACCATTGCCCACTACAATTATAAACCCCATACATATTTAAAATCACCCTGGGAACCTTCCCAGGGTGTCCTGAAAATGCTATACTGCGATTTCCAGCCCCCAATTCAAAAGTTGAGTTTCTTAAAGAGACAGTACACTTTCATATAAAATGGCCAAAAATAACCTTATACCATTGCCCACTACAATTATAAACTCAATATATATTTAAAATCACCCTGGGAACCTTCTTAGGGTGTCTTGACTGTGCTATACTGCGATTTCCAGCCCACAATTCAAAAGTGAAATTTCTTAAAGAGACAGAACACTTTCATATAAAATGGCCAAAAATAACCGTATACCATTGCCCACAACAATTATAAACCCCATACATATTTAAAATCACCTTGGGAACCTCCCCAGGGTGTCCTGAAAATGCTATACTGCGATTTCCAGCCCCCAATTCAAAAGTAAAGTTTCTTAAAGAGACAGTACACTTTCATATATAATGGCCAAAAATAACCTTATACCATTGCCCACTACAATTATAAACCCCATACATATTTAAAATCACCCTGGGAACCTCCCCAGGGTGTCCTGAAAATGCTATACTGCGATTTCCAGCCCCCAATTCAAAAGTTAAATTTCTTAAAGAGACAGTACACTTTCATATAAAATGGCCAAAAATAACTTTATACCATTGCCCACTACAATTATAAACCCCATACATATTTAAAATCACCCTGGGAACCTTCTTAGGGTGTCTTGACAGTGCTATACTGCGATTTCCAGCCCACAATTCAAAAGTTACGTTCTTAAAGAGACAGTACACTTTCATATAAAATGGCCAAAAATAACCTTATACCATTGCCCACTACAATTATAAACCCCATACATATTTAAAATCACCCTGGGAACCTTCCCAGGGTGTCCTGAAAATGCTATACTGCGATTTCCAGCCCCCAATTCAAAAGTTACGTTCTTAAAGAGACAGTACACTTTCATATAAAATGGCCAAAAATAACCTTATACCATTGCCCACTACAATTATAAACCCCATACATATTTAAAATCACCCTGGGAACCTTCTTAGGGTGTCTTGACAGTGCTATACTGCGATTTCCAGCCCACAATTCAAAAGTGAAATTTCTTAAAGAGACAGTACACTTTCATATAAAATGGCCAAAAATAACCTTATACCATTGCCCACTACAATTATAAACCACATACATATTTAAAATCACCCTGGGAACCTCCCCAGGGTGTCCTGAAAATGCTATACTGCGATTTCCAGCCCCCAATTCAAAAGTTGAGTTTCTTAAAGAGACAGTACACTTTAATATAAAATGGCCAAAAATAACCTTATACCATTGCCCACTACAATTATAAACTCAATATATATTTAAAATCACCCTGGGAACCTTCTTAGGATGTCTTGACAGTGCTATACTGCGATTTCCAGCCCCCAATTCAAAAGTGAAATTTCTTAAAGAGACAGTACACTTTCATATAAAATGGCCAAAAATAACCTTATACCATTGCCCACTACAATTATAAACCCCATACATATTTAAAATCACCCTGGGAACCTTCTTAGGGTTTCTTGACAGTGCTATAATCCGATTTCCAGACCCCAATTCAAAAGTTACTGTTAGAACCTTGCTGTTAGGTTTTTTTTCCTTTGCTGGTCACATGACCTTGTTGGCCTATTTAGTCCTGCTCCGCCCTTCTGGCTTTGCTGGACTTCATTGTATATCTACTTTCTAGCTAGCCTGTGCTCTGTATCTAACTCTGTTAGTTTGCTTGGTCTACGGACCTCTATGTTCTATCTATTTTGTTTGTTCGTCTGTCTGCTACTATTTCTGTTAGGAGGTGTCCCATATTCCTCCCAGTCCTTAGTACTTGTAGGGATTCCCTCCCCACATCTATAGGTCTTCGTACAGACTAGATTAGGACTTTAGCAGGTCTGATCGCAGGATCAGGTTCCCTGTTACATCGTAGGGATTCAGCTGAGTCTCATAGTAGGGACAGATCTCCTCTCTTTCCTTAGCTTTGGTAGCAGAACATAACAGTAAGTCCAGCCAGCAAATTCTCTTAGGAAAGATTTTTCTGTTCCATCATGGTGTCGGTTCAGGATTTGGCTCATCGCCTGCAGGGACTCTCTCTGGAGGTGGCCGAGCTCCGTCAGCACGTGAGTAACTGTCCTGGAGCACATTTCTTGGAGCCTAAGGTATGTTTGCCGGATTTGTTTTTTGGTGAACACCGAGAATTTTTTTCATTTAAAAATGCTTGCTTATTGTATTTTCGTTTGAGACCTAAGTCCTCTGGGGATGAATCCCAGCGCGTAGGGTTCATAATGTCACTTTTGCGCAAAGAGCCTCAGGAGTGGGCCTTTTCTTTGCAACCTAGTGATTCATGCTTCAGATCAGTGGATAGTTTTTTTTCTGCTTTGGGACTATTATATGATGATCCTGACCGTGTCGCATCAGCTGAGACTGAGTTGAGACGTCTAAAACAAGGATCGGGTAATGTGGAAAAATATTGTACACATTTTCGTCGTTGGTCCACTCAAACAGGGTGGAACAATTCTGCTCTGAAAAGTCTATTTCTTGCTGGGCTCAGTGAAAGGGTTAAAGACCTGCTAATTGCTTATCCTACACCTGAAGATTTGCAACAGGCTATGCAATTAGCTATACGGGTGGATAGAAGACTGCGTGCTAGGGTTAATGAGAGCAAATCCTCTGCTATGTCAGTTTCTGGTTATGATAATGTGTGTACTAACAGTGGTGAACCGATGGAGATTGGATCGGTGGCACCTCGCTCTCAAGAAAAAGACCGTCGTTTTTCGCAGGGCTTGTGTTTCTATTGCGGAAAATCTGGTCATTTGATTAAAGGCTGTGAGCTTCGTATGAAGAAAGAAAAAAAAATGGTCAGTCACGCCCGTATTGCCTGTTTAAATTCCAAGGGTATATTTTTAGCTGCTTCCACGATTGCTCAGGAAAAATTAATGGAATTTCGGGTGTTTGTTGATTGCGGGTCTACACTGAATGTAATTGATGGGGTATTCGTGGAAAAACTCAATTTAAAACCTGAACCTTTATCATCCCCCATTGCTGTGGTTTCTGTGGATGGCTCCCCTTTGAAGAATATTACTCTCAAGGTCAGTGAATTTCCTCTCACTATTAATGGTGTTCACCATGAGAAATTGGATTTGGTAGTGTTGAATAACTTGCCTTCTCCAGTAATATTGGGTTTGCCCTGGTTAAAATTTCACAATCCTGTACTGGATTGGTCTACCAGTGAAATTAAATCCTGGAGCCATAAATGTTATGACAAGTGTTGTAACGGGCGTATTGCAGCTTTGGATAGGGGAGAATTGCCTGTTCCTATTCAGGATTTTTGGAGAGTTTTTTTCTGAGAAGGAATCGCAGGTTTTGCCTCCCCATAGAGACTATGATTGTTCTATTGAATTTGTCCCTGGAGCGACTCTTCCTAAGAGTCGTTTATTTAACCTTACTATTCCTGAGAGGAAGGCTTTGGAGGAATACATACAGACAAGCTTGGCCGCCGGTCACATTAGGCCCTCTAAGTCTCCTGTGGCGGTTGGATTTTTTTTTGTAAAAAAAAAAAGGACGGCGGTTTACGTCCTTGTCTGGATTTTCGTGAGATTAACAAAATTACGGTACGCAATCCTTACCCACTGCCATTGATTCCTGATCGGTTTAACCAGTTATTGGGGGCCAAGTGGTTCTCTAAAATTGACCTTAAGGGGGCATACAATCTGTTGCGCATGAAGGAGGGTGATGAATGGAAGACTGCTTTTAACACTCCTGTGGGTCATTTTGAGAATCTGGTTATGCCTTTTGGTCTTACTAATGCTCCTGCATTTTTTCAGAATCTGATTAATGACATCCTTAGACCTTTGATCGGTAAAAATGTGGTTGTGTATTTGGATGACATTTTGATTTATTCGCCAGATCTGGAGTCTCATTGGCGGAGCGTGCGTGAGGTATTACAGTTATTAATGGACAATTCGCTTTTTGCTAAGCTGGAGAAATGTGAGTTCGCTGTACAGAGAATTAGTTTTTTGGGCTACATTATCTCCAGCAAAGGTTTTGAGATGGATCCGGTTAAGGTTCAGGCTGTGCAGGAATGGCCTAGGCCTATTGGTTTGAAATCGATACAGAGGTTTTTGGGTTTCGCCAATTACTATAGAAAGTTCATAAAAAATTTTTCTAGTATTGTCAAACCTCTGACTGATCTCACCAGGAAAGGTGCTCATGCGGTTCAGTGGTCTTCTGAGGCCATTGAAGCTTTTGTGTATCTCAAGGAGAGGTTCACCTCTGCTCCCATCCTTATGCAGCCTGATGTTACTAGGCCGTTTTTGGTTGAGGTTGATGCTTCCTCTGTGGGGGTTGGCGCAGTATTGTCTCAGGATAACGGGGATGGATTACATCCCTGTGCCTTTTTTTTCAAAAAAATTTTCGGAGACTGAATTGAATTACGATATTGGTAATCGGGAATTATTGGCTATTAAACTCGCATTTGAACACTGGCGCCACTTCTTGGAAGGTGCGGAATTTCCCGTTCAGGTTCTTACGGATCATAAAAATCTGATATATCTTGATGCTGCCAAGCGCCTGAATGCCCGTCAGGCTAGGTGGGCACTGTTTTTCTCGCGGTTTAATTTCTCCGTTACTTACATCCCTGGTACTAAGAATGTTAAGGCGGATGCCTTGTCTCGCAGTTTTTTTCCCATAGTCGGTGCTGAGAAAGAGGAAAACATTTTACAAGAAGGTGTTGTGATAGCTGCTTTAGACTCCGTTTTGGAAGATGAGATTCTTAAAGCTCAGGAGAATGCCCCATCTAACACTCCTCATGGGAGGTTGTTTGTGCCTGAGACCTTTAGGAGAGATTTGTTTGTTGAGTGTCACGAATCTCGGTTGGCAGGTCATCCCGGAATCTCTGAGACCAAGAGACTGGTGGGTCGCAGTTTTTGGTGGCCTGGATGGCAGAAGGAAGTCATTAAGTGGGTGCGCCAATGTACTATATGTGCTAGATCTAAGTCCTCACATACTCCTGCTGCGGGGTTGCTTTGTCCTTTGGAGGTCCCCAGTGCTCCTTGGACACATTTGGCTATGGACTTTATAACTGACCTTCCCCCCTCTGAGGGTTTTACTGTCATCTGGGTGGTCGTGGACCGTTTTAGCAAGATGTGTCACTTGGTTCCCTTCGTCAAACTGCCCTGCGCTAAAACTCTCGCTAAGGCCTTTGTCAAGGAAATTGTCAGACTTCATGGCGTTCCTACTGACATTGTTTCTGATAGGGGTCCTCAGTTCGTGGCTCGTTTTTGGCGTGCCTTTTGTGACAGGTTGGGAATTCATTTGTCGTTTTCGTCCGGATATCATCCTGAATCTAATGGCCAGACAGAAAGGAAAAACCAGGATGTTGAGCAGTTCTTGCGTTGTTTTGTGGCAGACAATCAAGAGGGGTGGTCTGAGTTTCTGCCACTTGCCGAATTTGCTCTGAACAATCATACATCTTCTTCTGCTGGTTGTTCGCCTTTTTTTTGTTGTTCTGGGAGACATCCGTCGTTTGGGTCGTTCTCCAAGTTGGGATCTGCCGTGCCTGAGGAGGAGAATTTTTCCGGTGATTTGGAAAGAGTTTGGACGGATGTGCGCGGTAATCTTCAGGAGGCCAACAGAAAATCTAAAGACTACTTTGATAGGAAACGACAGGAGGTTTTGTTCGCTGTTGGTGACATGGTTTGGTTGTCCTCTAGGAATCTGCGGTTGAGGATTCCTTCTAAGAAATTGGGTCCCAAGTTTGTAGGGCCCTTTAAGGTGCTTCAGGTTGTCAACCAATCTGCTGTTAGGTTGGAGGTTCCTACCTCCTGGAGAATTAATCCGGTCTTTCATGTCTCTCTGTTAAAAAAAGCTGTTGTGTCGGATGGTGACGCCTCTGCCTCTGTTCCTCCGGTGGTGGAGGACGGGGAATATGAAATTTCTCGCATCCTTGACTCTAGACGGTATAGAGGTAGTTTGCAGTATCTTGTGGCCTGGAAAGGTTTCGGACCCGAGGATAACTCTTGGGTGAGGTCAGATGATGTTTCCGCATCCAGACTTATCAGAGCGTTTCACAGGAGATTTCCTGATAAGCCTGGTCCTAGGGGATCCGGAGGATCCTCTTAGAAGGGGGGGTACTGTTAGAACCTTGCTGTTAGGTTTTTTTTCCTTTGCTGGTCACATGACCTTGTTGGCCTATTTAGTCCTGCTCCGCCCTTCTGGCTTTGCTGGACTTCATTGTATATCTACTTTCTAGCTAGCCTGTGCTCTGTATCTAACTCTGTTAGTTTGCTTGGTCTACGGACCTCTATGTTCTATCTATTTTGTTTGTTCGTCTGTCTGCTACTATTTCTGTTAGGAGGTGTCCCATATTCCTCCCAGTCCTTAGTACTTGTAGGGATTCCCTCCCCACATCTATAGGTCTTCGTACAGACTAGATTAGGACTTTAGCAGGTCTGATCGCAGGATCAGGTTCCCTGTTACATCGTAGGGATTCAGCTGAGTCTCATAGTAGGGACAGATCTCCTCTCTTTCCTTAGCTTTGGTAGCAGAACATAACAGTTACGTTCTTAAAGAGACAGTACACTTTCATATAAAATGGCCAAAAATAACCTTATACCATTGCCCATTACAATTATAAACCACATACATATTTAAAATCACCCTGGGAACCTTCTTAGGGTGTCTTGACAGTGCTATACTGCGATTTCCAGCCCACAATTCAAAAGTGAAATTTCTTAAAGAGACAGAACACTTTCATATAAAATGGCCAAAAATAACCTTATACCATTGCCCACTACAATTGTAAACTCAATATATATTTAAAATCACCCTGGGAACCTTCTTAGGGTGTCTTGACAGTGCTATACTGCGATTTCCAGCCCACAATTCAAAAGTGAAATTTCTTAAAGAGACAGAACACTTTCATATAAAATGGCCAAAAATAACCTTATACCATTGCCCACAACAATTATAAACCCCATACATATTTAAAATCACCCTGGGAACCTTCTTAGGGTGACTTGACAGTGCTATACTGCGATTTCCAGCCCACAATTCAAAAGTTACGTTCTTAAAGAGACAGTACACTTTCATATAAAATGGCCAAAAATAACCTTATACCATTGCCCACTACAATTATAAACCCCATACATATTTAAAATCACCCTGGGAACCTTCTTAGGGTGTACTGAAAATGCTATACTGCGATTTCCAGCCCCCAATTCAAAAGTAAAGTTTCTTAAAGAGACAGTACACTTTCATATAAAATGGCCAAAAATAACCTTATACCATTGCCCACTACAATTATAAACCCCATACATATTTAAAATCACCCTGGGAACCTTCTTAAGGTTTCTTGACCGTGCTATACTACGATTTCCAGCCCCCAATTCAAAAGTGAAATTTCTTAAAGAGACAGTACACTTTCATATAAAATGGCCAAAAATAACCTTATACCATTGCCCACAACAATTATAAACCCCATACATATTTAAAATCACCCTGGGAACCTTCTTTGGGTGTCCTGAAAATGCTATACTGCGATATCCAGCCCCCAATTCAAAAGTAAAGTTTCTTAAAGAGACAGTACTCTTTCATATAAAATGGCCAAAAATAACCTTATACCATTGCCCACTACAATTATAAACCCCATACATATTTAAAATCACCCTAGGAAACTTCTTAGGGTATCTTGACAGTGCTATACTGCGATTTCCAGCCCACAATTCAAAAGTGAAATTTCTTAAAGAGACAGTACACTTTCATATAAAATGGCCAAAAATAACCTTATACCATTGCCCACAACAATTATAAACCCCATACATATTTAAAATCACCCTGGGAACCTTCTTAGGGTTTCTTGACAGTGCTATACTGCGATTTCCAGCCCCCAATTCAAAAGATAAATTTCTTAAAGAGACAGTATGCTTTCATATAAAATGGCCAAAAATAACCTTATACCATTGCCCACTACAATTATAAACCCCATATATATTTAAAATCACCCTGGGAACCTCCCCAGGGTGTCCTGAAAATGCTATACTGCGATTTCCAGCCCCCAATTCAAAAGTGAAATTTCTTAAAGAGACAGTACACTTTCATATAAAATGGCCAAAAATAACCTTATACCATTGCCCACTACAATTATAAACCCCTTACATATTTAAAATCATCCTGGGAACCTTCCCATGGTGTCTTGACCGTGCTATACTGCGATTTCCAGCCCCCAATTCAAAAGTGAAATTTCTTAAAGAGACAGTACACTTTCATATAAAATGGCCAAAAATAACCTTATACCATTGCCCACAACAATTATAAACCCCATACATATTTAAAATCACCCTGGGAACCTTCCCATGGTGTCTTGACCGTGCTATACTGCGATTTCCAGCCCCCAATTCAAAAGTAAAGTTTCTTAAAGAGACAGTACACTTTCATATAAAATGGCCAAAAATAACCTTATACCATTGCCCACTACAATTATAAACCCCATACATATTTAAAATCACCCTGGGAACCTTCTTAGGGTTTCTTGACAGCGCTATACTGCGATTTCCAGCCCCCAATTCAAAAGTAAAATTTCTTAAAGAGACAGTACGCTTTCATATAAAATGGCCAAAAATAACCTTATACCATTGCCAACTACAATTATAAACCCCATACATATTTAAAATCACCCTAGGAAACTTCTTAGGGTGTCTTGACAGTGCTATACTGCGATTTCCAGCCCCCAATTCAAAAGTAAAATTTCTTAAAGAGACAGTACGCTTTCATATAAAATGGCCAAAAATAACCTTATACCATTGCCAACTACAATTATAAACCCCATACATATTTAAAATCACCCTAGGAAACTTCTTAGGGTGTCTTGACAGTGCTATACTGCGATTTCCAGCCCACAATTCAAAAGTGAAATTTCTTAAAGAGACAGTACACTTTCATATAAAATGGCCAAAAATAACCTTATACCATTGCCCACAACAATTATAAACCCCATACATATTTAAAATCACCCTGGGAACCTCCCCAGGGTGTCCTGAAAATGCTATACTGCGATTTCCAGCCCCCAATTCAAAAGTGAAATTTCTTAAAGAGACAGTACACTTTCATATAAAATGGCCAAAAATAACCTTATACCATTGCCCACAACAATTATAAACCCCATACATATTTAAAATCACCCTGGGAACCTTCCCAGGGTGTCTTGACAGTGCTATACTGCGATTTCCAGCCCCCAATTCAAAAGTGAAATTTCTTAAAGAGACAGTACACTTTCATATAAAATGGCCAAAAATAACCTTATACCATTGCCCACTACAATTATAAACCCCATACATATTTAAAATCACCCTGGGAACCTTCTTAGGATGTCTTGACAGTGCTATACTGCGATTTCCAGCCCCCAATTCAAAAGTTACGTTCTTAAAGAGACAGTACACTTTCATATAAAATGGCCAAAAATAACCTTATACCATTGCCCACTACAATTATAAACCCCATACAATTTAAAATCACCCTGGGAACCTTCTTAGGGTGTCCTGAAAATGCTATACTGCGATTTCCAGCCCCCAATTCAAAAGTGAAATTTCTTAAAGAGACAGTACACTTTCATATAAAATGGCCAAAAATAACCTTATACCATTGCCCACTACAATTATAAACCCCATACATATTTAAAATCACCCTGGGAACCTTCTTAGGGTGTCTTGACAGTGCTATACTGCGATTTCCAGCCCACAATTCAAAAGTTACGTCCTTAAAGAGACAGTACACTTTCATATAAAATGGCCAAAAATAACCTTATACCATTGCCCACTACAATTATAAACCCCATATATATTTAAAATCACCCTGGGAACCTCCCCAGGGTGTCCTGAAAATGCTATACTGCGATTTCCAGCCCACAATTCAAACGTGAAATTTCTTAAAGAGACAGTACACTTTCATATAAAATGGCCAAAAATAACCTTATACCATTGCCCACTACAATTATATACCCCATACATATTTAAAATCACCCTGGGAACCATATCAAGGTGTCTTGACAGTGCTATACTGCGATATCCAGCCCCCAATTCAAAAGTTACGTTCTTAAAGAGACAGTACACTTTCATATAAAATGGCCAAAAATAACCTTATACCATTGCCCACTACAATTATAAACCCCTTACATATTTAAAATCATCCTGGGAACCTTCCCATGGTGTCTTGACCGTGCTATACTGCGATTTCCAGCCCCCAATTCAAAAGTGAAATTTCTTAAAGAGACAGTACACTTTCATATAAAATGGCCAAAAATAACCTTATACCATTGCCCACAACAATTATAAACCCCATACATATTTAAAATCACCCTGGGAACCTTCCCATGGTGTCTTGACCGTGCTATACTGCGATTTCCAGCCCCCAATTCAAAAGTAAAGTTTCTTAAAGAGACAGTACACTTTCATATAAAATGGCCAAAAATAACCTTATACCATTGCCCACTACAATTATAAACCCCATACATATTTAAAATCACCCTGGGAACCTTCTTAGGGTTTCTTGACAGCGCTATACTGCGATTTCCAGCCCCCAATTCAAAAGTAAAATTTCTTAAAGAGACAGTACGCTTTCATATAAAATGGCCAAAAATAACCTTATACCATTGCCAACTACAATTATAAACCCCATACATATTTAAAATCACCCTAGGAAACTTCTTAGGGTGTCTTGACAGTGCTATACTGCGATTTCCAGCCCCCAATTCAAAAGTAAAATTTCTTAAAGAGACAGTACGCTTTCATATAAAATGGCCAAAAATAACCTTATACCATTGCCAACTACAATTATAAACCCCATACATATTTAAAATCACCCTGGGAACCTCCCCAGGGTGTCCTGAAAATGCTATACTGCGATTTCCAGCCCCCAATTCAAAAGTGAAATTTCTTAAAGAGACAGTACACTTTCATATAAAATGGCCAAAAATAACCTTATACCATTGCCCACAACAATTATAAACCCCATACATATTTAAAATCACCCTGGGAACCTTCCCAGGGTGTCTTGACAGTGCTATACTGCGATTTCCAGCCCCCAATTCAAAAGTGAAATTTCTTAAAGAGACAGTACACTTTCATATAAAATGGCCAAAAATAACCTTATACCATTGCCCACTACAATTATAAACCCCATACATATTTAAAATCACCCTGGGAACCTTCTTAGGATGTCTTGACAGTGCTATACTGCGATTTCCAGCCCCCAATTCAAAAGTTACGTTCTTAAAGAGACAGTACACTTTCATATAAAATGGCCAAAAATAACCTTATACCATTGCCCACTACAATTATAAACCCCATACAATTTAAAATCACCCTGGGAACCTTCTTAGGGTGTCCTGAAAATGCTATACTGCGATTTCCAGCCCCCAATTCAAAAGTGAAATTTCTTAAAGAGACAGTACACTTTCATATAAAATGGCCAAAAATAACCTTATACCATTGCCCACTACAATTATAAACCCCATACATATTTAAAATCACCCTGGGAACCTTCTTAGGGTGTCTTGACAGTGCTATACTGCGATTTCCAGCCCACAATTCAAAAGTTACGTCCTTAAAGAGACAGTACACTTTCATATAAAATGGCCAAAAATAACCTTATACCATTGCCCACTACAATTATAAACCCCATATATATTTAAAATCACCCTGGGAACCTCCCCAGGGTGTCCTGAAAATGCTATACTGCGATTTCCAGCCCACAATTCAAACGTGAAATTTCTTAAAGAGACAGTACACTTTCATATAAAATGGCCAAAAATAACCTTATACCATTGCCCACTACAATTATATACCCCATACATATTTAAAATCACCCTGGGAACCATATCAAGGTGTCTTGACAGTGCTATACTGCGATATCCAGCCCCCAATTCAAAAGTTACGTTCTTAAAGAGACAGTACACTTTCATATAAAATGGCCAAAAATAACCTTATACCATTGCCCACTACAATTATAAACCCCTTACATATTTAAAATCATCCTGGGAACCTTCCCATGGTGTCTTGACCGTGCTATACTGCGATTTCCAGCCCCCAATTCAAAAGTGAAATTTCTTAAAGAGACAGTACACTTTCATATAAAATGGCCAAAAATAACCTTATACCATTGCCCACAACAATTATAAACCCCATACATATTTAAAATCACCCTGGGAACCTTCCCATGGTGTCTTGACCGTGCTATACTGCGATTTCCAGCCCCCAATTCAAAAGTAAAGTTTCTTAAAGAGACAGTACACTTTCATATAAAATGGCCAAAAATAACCTTATACCATTGCCCACTACAATTATAAACCCCATACATATTTAAAATCACCCTGGGAACCTTCTTAGGGTTTCTTGACAGCGCTATACTGCGATTTCCAGCCCCCAATTCAAAAGTAAAATTTCTTAAAGAGACAGTACGCTTTCATATAAAATGGCCAAAAATAACCTTATACCATTGCCAACTACAATTATAAACCCCATACATATTTAAAATCACCCTAGGAAACTTCTTAGGGTGTCTTGACAGTGCTATACTGCGATTTCCAGCCCCCAATTCAAAAGTAAAATTTCTTAAAGAGACAGTACGCTTTCATATAAAATGGCCAAAAATAACCTTATACCATTGCCAACTACAATTATAAACCCCATACATATTTAAAATCACCCTAGGAAACTTCTTAGGGTGTCTTGACAGTGCTATACTGCGATTTCCAGCCCACAATTCAAAAGTGAAATTTCTTAAAGAGACAGTACACTTTCATATAAAATGGCCAAAAATAACCTTATACCATTGCCCACAACAATTATAAACCCCATACATATTTAAAATCACCCTGGGAACCTCCCCAGGGTGTCCTGAAAATGCTATACTGCGATTTCCAGCCCCCAATTCAAAAGTGAAATTTCTTAAAGAGACAGTACACTTTCATATAAAATGGCCAAAAATAACCTTATACCATTGCCCACAACAATTATAAACCCCATACATATTTAAAATCACCCTGGGAACCTTCCCAGGGTGTCTTGACAGTGCTATACTGCGATTTCCAGCCCCCAATTCAAAAGTGAAATTTCTTAAAGAGACAGTACACTTTCATATAAAATGGCCAAAAATAACCTTATACCATTGCCCACTACAATTATAAACCCCATACATATTTAAAATCACCCTGGGAACCTTCTTAGGATGTCTTGACAGTGCTATACTGCGATTTCCAGCCCCCAATTCAAAAGTTACGTTCTTAAAGAGACAGTACACTTTCATATAAAATGGCCAAAAATAACCTTATACCATTGCCCACTACAATTATAAACCCCATACAATTTAAAATCACCCTGGGAACCTTATTAGGGTGTCCTGAAAATGCTATACTGCGATTTCCAGCCCCCAATTCAAAAGTGAAATTTCTTAAAGAGACAGTACACTTTCATATAAAATGGCCAAAAATAACCTTATACCATTGCCCACTACAATTATAAACCCCATACATATTTAAAATCACCCTGGGAACCTTCTTAGGGTGTCTTGACAGTGCTATACTGCGATTTCCAGCCCACAATTCAAAAGTTACGTCCTTAAAGAGACAGTACACTTTCATATAAAATGGCCAAAAATAACCTTATACCATTGCCCACTACAATTATAAACCCCATATATATTTAAAATCACCCTGGGAACCTCCCCAGGGTGTCCTGAAAATGCTATACTGCGATTTCCAGCCCCCAATTCAAAAGTGAAATTTCTTAAAGAGACAGTACACTTTCATATAAAATGGCCAAAAATAACCTTATACCATTGCCCACTACAATTATAAACCCCATACATATTTAAAATCACCCTAGGAAACTTCTTAGGGTGTCTTGACAGTGCTATACTGCGATTTCCAGCCCACAATTCAAACGTGAAATTTCTTAAAGAGACAGTACACTTTCATATAAAATGGCCAAAAATAACCTTATACCATTGCCCACTACAATTATATACCCCATACATATTTAAAATCACCCTGGGAACCATATCAAGGTGTCTTGACAGTGCTATACTGCGATATCCAGCCCCCAATTCAAAAGTTACGTTCTTAAAGAGACAGTACACTTTCATATAAAATGGCCAAAAATAACCTTATACCATTGCCCACTACAATTATAAACCCCTTACATATTTAAAATCATCCTGGGAACCTTCCCATGGTGTCTTGACCGTGCTATACTGCGATTTCCAGCCCCCAATTCAAAAGTGAAATTTCTTAAAGAGACAGTACACTTTCATATAAAATGGCCAAAAATAACCTTATACCATTGCCCACAACAATTATAAACCCCATACATATTTAAAATCACCCTGGGAACCTTCCCATGGTGTCTTGACCGTGCTATACTGCGATTTCCAGCCCCCAATTCAAAAGTAAAATTTCTTAAAGAGACAGTACGCTTTCATATAAAATGGCCAAAAATTATCTTATACCATTGCCCACTACAATTATAAACACCATATATATTTAAACTCACCCTGGGAACCTCCCCAGGGAGTCCTGAAAATGCTATACTGCGATTTCCAGCCCCCAATTCAAAAGTGAAATTTCTTAAAGAGACAGTACACTTTCATATAAAATGGCCAAAAATAACCTTATACCATTGCCCACTACAATTATAAACCCCATACAATTTAAAATCACCCTGGGAACCTTCTTAGGGTGTCCTGAAAATGCTATACTGCGATTTCCAGCCCCCAATTCAAAAGTGAAATTTCTTAAAGAGACAGTACACTTTCATATAAAATGGCCAAAAATAACCTTATACCATTGCCCACTACAATTATAAACCCCATACATATTTAAAATCACCCTGGGAACCTTCTTAGGGTGTCTTGACAGTGCTATACTGCGATTTCCAGCCCACAATTCAAAAGTTACGTCCTTAAAGAGACAGTACACTTTCATATAAAATGGCCAAAAATAACCTTATACCATTGCCCACTACAATTATAAACCCCATACATATTTAAAATCACCCTAGGAAACTTCTTAGGGTGTCTTGACAGTGCTATACTGCGATTTCCAGCCCACAATTCAAAAGTGAAATTTCTTAAAGAGACAGTACACTTTCATATAAAATGGCCAGAAATAACCTTATACCATTGCCCACAACAATTATAAACCCCATACATATTTAAAATCACCCTGGGAACCTCCCCAGGGTGTCCTGAAAATGCTATACTACGATTTCCAGCCCCCAATTCAAAAGTAAAGTTTCTTAAAGAGACAGTACACTTTCATATAAAATGGCCAAAAATAACCTTATACCATTGCCCACTACAATTATAAACCCATACATATTTAAAATCACCCTGGGAACCTTCTTAGGGTTTCTTGACAGTGCTATACTGCGATTTCCAGCCCCCAATTCAAAAGTGAAATTTCTTAAAGAGACAGTACACTTTCATATAAAATGGCCAAAAACAACCTTATATCATTGCCCACTACAATTATAAACCCCATACATATTTAAAATCATCCTGGGAACCTTCTTAGGGTGTCTTGACAGTGCTATACTGCGATTTCCAGCCCACAATTCAAAAGTTACGTTCTTAAAGAGACAGTACACTTTCATATAAAATGGCCAAAAATAACCTTATACCATTGCCCACTACAATTATAAACCCCATACATATTTAAAATCACCCTGGGAACCTTCTTAGGGTGTCTTGACAGTGCTATACTGCGATTTCCAGCCCACAATTCAAAAGTGAAATTTCTTAAAGAGACTAGTGTTGAGCCACCCCCGTAGTGTTCGGGTTCGGTTCGTCGAACACCGGGATGTTCGAGGAACTGTTCGTCGAACTGTTCGTCGAACACCTTAGAACACCGTCGAACACCGTTAAAACCAATGGCAGGCAAACAAAAACACATAGAAACACATAGAAAACACCTGCAAAGGTGTCCAAAAGCTGACAAACTGCTCAGAAGACACTCTCTTTAAAAAAGCCGGCCGGCAAATTCAGCAGCGGCATACACCGGTACCCGACAATTTAGACAAGAAGGAATAGAGCATCACACATAGATTAGATAGATAGAAACATGTCAGTCACACATATAAGAAGCACAGTGACAGTGTTGGTTACTGCACTTGTCATTTAGTGTAAAGGATTTATTAAAAAAAATAATAGTGTTTTCATGCACCGTCTCTTTAAAAAGCCGGCCGGCAATTCAGCATATGTACCCGACAATTTAGAACAGAAAGAATAGAGCTTCACACATAGATTAGATAGATAGAAACATATCAGTCACATATATAATAAGTACAGTGATAGTGTTGCTTACTGTACTTGTTATTTAGTGTAAAGGATTTATTTAAAAAAATAATAGTGTTTTCATGCACTGTCTCTTTAAAAAAGCCGGCCGGCAATTCAGCAGCGGTACCCGACAATTTAGAACAGAAAGATAGAGCATCACACATAGATTAGATAGATAGAAACATGTCAGTCACATATATATGAAGTACAGTGATAGTGTTGGTTACTGTACTTGTCATTTAGTATTAAAATAAAGGATTTATTATTAAAAAAATTGGCGTGGGGTTCCCCTTAATTTTAGGCTCTAGCGGAGGTTAAGCAGACGGCTGGGGCAGATGTTTGAAGCCTGGGAAGGGGGTAATACCCACGGAGCTTCCCAGGCTACTAATATCAGCCCCCAGCTGAATACATAGCCTTTACTAGCTATTAAAATGGGGGACCCCCCAAAAAAATGACGTGGGGTCCCCCCTAATTTAATAGCTAGCAAAGGCTAGGCAGACAGCTGGGGGCTGATATTAATAGCCCAGGAAGGGAGCCATGAATATTGGCCCCCTCCCAGGCTAGAAACACCAGCCGTCAGCCGCCCCAGAAATGGCGCATTCATAGGATGCGCCAATTCTGGCACTTAGCCTCGCTCTTCCACGCTGCCCTGGTGCGGTGGCAGGGGGTAATAGGGTTGGGGTTGATGTCAGCTTATAATGCCAGCTGACATCAAGCCCAGGTTAGTAATGGAGAGGCGTCTATAAGACACCCCCATTACTAACCCCATAGTCAAAGTTAAAAAAAACACAAACACCCAGAATAAAGTCCTTTAATTGAAATAAAGACACAATCCTTTATTGTTCTAAATTAAACCATACTTACCATCACGCCCATTCCAGCTGAAGCCAACGATCTCCTGCAATAAAAGAAAAATAATAAAGCAACCTCATCCTTACCTTTCCATGGTTCCCACGACAGCTTCAGCTCTGCTACATCGAGATGACAGGCTGGACCGCAGCAGAACGCTGCCATCCAGCCTGTCATCCCGCAGACACTGAGAAGCACAGGCTTGCTTGCGCTGCTCAGCGTCTCTCTGTGACGACATCCAGATGAGCCGAGTTCATGTCCAATGAACTCGGCTCACCTCATGCACGTCACTGACAGCGTGGGAAAATTCTCACGCTGAAGCGCTGATTGCAGGAGAATTTTCCCACGCTGTCAGTGACGTGCAGGAGGTGAGCTGAGTTCATTGGACATGAGCTCACCTCATGCACATCACTGACAGCGTGGGAGAATTCTCCTGCACTCAGCACTTCAGCGTGAGAATTTTCCCACGCTGTCAGTGACGTGCATGAGGTGAGCCGAGTTCATTGGACATGACCTCGGCTCATCTGGATGCCGTCACAGCGAGACAGTGAGGAGCGCAAGCATGCCTGCGCTTCTCAGTGTCTGCGGGATGACAGACTGGATGGCAGCGTTCTGCTGCGGTCCAGCCTGTCATGTCGATGTAGCAGAGCTGAAGCTGTCGTGGGAACCATGGAAAGGTAAGGATGAGGTTGCTTTATTATTTTTCTTTTATTGCAGGAGATCGTTGGCTTCAGCTGGAATGGGTGTGATGGTAAGTATGGTTTAATTTAGAACAATAAAGAATTGTGTCTTTATTTCAATTAAAGGACTTTATTCTGGGTGTTGTGTTTTTTTTAAATACTTTACTAGAAATTCATGGCGGTCATGTCTAATACTGGCGTGACCCCATGAATTTTGGGCTTGGGGCCAGCTGATAATACCAAGCTGGCCCTAACCCCTTTATTACCCAGTGAGCCACCGCACCAGGGCCCTGGATGAGTTGGGTACAGCGCCAGAAGATGGCGCTTCTATGAACGCGCCATTTTCCGGGGTGGCTGCGGACTGCAATTTGTAGCGGGGGGGGGCCCAGAAAGCTTGGGCCTCCCTGCGCTGCAGATTCCAGCCCCCAGCTGCCTAGTTGTACCTGGCTGGACACAAAAATAGGGTGAAGCCCCACGTACTTTTTTTTTAATTATTTCATGAAATTCATGAAATAATTAAGAAAAAAAGGCCTTCCCTATATTGTTGTGTCCGGCCAAGTACAAATAGGCAGCTGGTGGTTGGGGGCAGCCCGTTCCTGCCTGCTGTACCTGGCTGGACACAAATATAGTGCGAAGCCCCACTTCAATTTTTTTTAATTATTTCATGAAATTCATGAAATAATTAAGAAAAAAAAGGGCTTCCCTATATTGTTGTGTCCGGCCAGGTACAAATAGGCAGCTGGTGGATGGGGGCAGCCCGTTCCTGCCTGCTGTACCTGGCTGGACACAAATATAGTGCGAAGCCCCACGTCAATTTTTTTAAATTATTTCAGGAAATTCATGAAATAATTTAAAAAAAATTGACGTGGGGCTTCGCACTATATTTGTGTCCAGCCAGGTACAGCAGGCAGGAACGGGCTGCCCCCAACCACCAGCTGCCTATTTGTACCTGGCCGGACACAACAATATAGGGAAGCCCTTTTTTTCTTAATTATTTCATGAAATAATTTAAAGAAAATTGACGTGGGGCTTCGCCCTGTTTTTGTGTCCAGCCAGGTACAACTAGGCAGCTGGGGGCTGGAATCCGCAGCGCAGGGAGACCCAAGCTTTCTGGGCCACCCCCGCTGCAAATTGCAGTCCGCAGCCACCCCGGAAAATGGCGCGTTCATAGAAGCGCCATCTTCTGGCGCTGTACCCAACTCATCCAGGGCCCTGATTCGGTGGCTCACTGGGTAATAAAGGGGTTAGGGCCAGCTTGGCATTATCAGCTGGCCCTAAGCCCGAAATTCATGGGGTCACGCCAATATTAGACATGACCACCATGAATTTCTAGTAAAGTATTTAAAAAAAACACAACACCCAGAAAAAAGTCCTTTAATTGAAATAAACACACAATTCTTTATTGTTCTAAATTAAACCATACTTACCATCACGCCCATTCCAGCTGAAGCCAACGATCTCCTGAAATAAAAGAAAAATAATAAAGCAACATCATCCTTACCTTTCCATGGTTCCCATGACAGCTTCAGCTCTGCTACATCGAGATGACAGGCAGGACCGCAGCAGAACGCTGCCATCCAGCCTGTCATCCCGCAGACACTGAGAAGCGCAGGCTTGCTTGCGCTCCACAGTGTCTCTCTGTGAGGGCATCCAGATGAGCCGAGTTAATGTCCAATGAACTCGGCTCACCTCATGCACGTCACTGACAGCGTGGGAAAATTCTCCTGCACTCAGCGCTTCAGCGTGGGAGAATTCTCACGCTGAAGCGCTGAGTGCAGGAGAATTCTCCCACGCTGTCAGTGACGTGCAGGAGGTGAGCTGAGTTCATTGGACATGAACTCGGCTCATCTGGATGTCGTCACAGAGAGACGCTGAGCAGCGCAAGCAAGCCTGCGCTTCTCAGTGTCTGCGGGATGAGAGGCTGGATGGCAGCGTTCTGCTGCGGTCCAGCCTGTCATCTCGATGTAGCAGAGCTGAAGCTGTCGTGGGAACCATGGAAAGGTAAGGATGAGGTTGCTTTATTATTTTTCTTTTATTGCAGGAGATCGTTGGCTTCAGCTGGAATGGGCGTGACGGTAAGTATGGTTTAATTTAGAACAATAAAGGATTGTGTCTTTATTTCAATTAAAGGACTTTATTCTGGGTGTTTGTGTTTTTTTTTAACTTTGACTATGGGGTTAGTAATGGGGGTGTCTTATAGACGCCTCTCCATTACTAACCTGGGCTTGATGTCAGCTGGCATTATAAGCTGACATCAACCCCAACCCTATTACCCCCTGCCACCGCACCAGGGCAGCGTGGAAGAGCGAGGCTAAGTGCCAGAATTGGCGCATCCTATGAATGCGCCATTTCTGGGGCGGCTGACGGCTGGTGTTTCTAGCCTGGGAGGGGGCCAATATTCATGGCTCCCTTCCTGGGCTATTAATATCAGCCCCCAGCTGTCTGCCTAGCCTTTGCTAGCTATTAAATTAGGGGGGACCCCACGTCATTTTTTTGGGGGGGTCCCCCATTTTAATAGCTAGTAAAGGCTATGTATTCAGCTGGGGGCTGATATTAGTAGCCTGGGAAGCTCCGTGGGTATTACCCCCTTCCCAGGCTTCAAACATCTGCCCCAGCCGTCTGCTTAACCTCCGCTAGAGCCTAAAATTAAGGGGAACCCCACGCCAATTTTTTTAATAATAAATCCTTTATTTTAATACTAAATGACAAGTACAGTAACCAACACTATCACTGTACTTCATATATATGTGACTGACATGTTTCTATCTATCTAATCTATGTGTGAAGCTCTATTCTGTCTGTTATAAATTGTCGGGTACCGATGCTGAATTGCCGGCCGGCTTTTTTAAAGAGACGGTGCATGAAAACACTATTATTTTTTTTGATAAATCCTTTACGCTAAATGACAAGTACAGTAAGCAGCACTGTCACTGTACTTCATATATATGTGACTGACATGTTTCTATCTATCTAATCTATGTGTGATTCTCTATTCTTTCTATTCTAAATTGTCGGGTACCGCTGCTGAATTGCCGGCCGGCTTTTTAAAAGAGACGGTGCATGAAAACACTATTATTTTTTTTGATAAATCCTTTACGCTAAATGACAAGTACAGTAAGCAGCACTTTCACTGTACTTCGTATATATGTGGCTGACATGTTTATATCTATCTAATCTATGTGTGATGCTCTATTCTTTCGGTTCTAAATTGTCGGGTACAGGTGTATGCCGCTGCTGAATTGCCGGCTTTTCATGTTTCACTGTTGGCACTGTTCCCATCGATTTGGGCAATCACTGTAATGCCACAACCACCATGGCTGTGGCATTACAGTGAGTGGCAGACAATCCCTGCATGATTGGTGCTCTAAATAGCACCAGACATGCAGGACACACTTTTGGTGCACGAACAGTTATCGAACATAACCTCGAACAGCCGAATTTTTTGCAAATCGTTCGGGTTCGTCGAACAACTCGAACACCGCCCAAAACAGCTCGAATTTGAGATTGGCGAACAGTTCTAGTCGAACACCGCTCATCTCTAAAAGAGACAGTACACTTTCATATAAAATGGCCAAAAACAACCTTATACCATTGCCCACTACAATTATAAACCCCATACAATGTAAAATCACCCTGGGAACCTTCTTAGGGTGTCCTGAAAATGCTATACTGCGATTGCCAGCCCCCAATTCAAAAGTGAAATTTCTTAAAGAGACAGTACACTTTCATATAAAATGGCCAAAAACAGCCTTATACCATTGCCCACTACAATTATAAACCCCATACATATTTAAAATCACCCTAGGAACCTTCTTAGGGTGTCTTGACAGTGCTATACTGCGATTTCCAGCCCACAATTCAAAAGTTACGTTCTTAAAGAGACAGTACACTTTCATATAAAATGGCCAAAAATAACCTTATACCATTGCCCACTACAATTATAAACCCCATACATATTTAAAATCACCCTGGGAACCTTCTTAGGGTGTCTTGACAGTGCTATACTGCGATTTCCAGCCCACAATTCAAAAGTGACATTTCTTAAAGAGACAGTACACTTTCATATAAAATGGCCAAAAACAACCTTATACCATTGCCCACTACAATTATAAACCCCATACATATTTAAAATCACCCTGGGAACCTTCTTAGGGTGTCTTGACAGTGCTATATTGCGATTTCCAGCCCCCAATTCAAAAGTTATGTTTCTTAATGAGACAATACATTTTCATATAAAATGGCCAAAAATAACCTTATACCATTGCCAACTACAATTATAAACCCCATACATATTTAAAATCACCCTAGGAAACTTCTTAGGGTGTCTTGACAGTGCTATACTGCGATTTCCAGCCCCCAATTCAAAAGTTAAATTTCTTAAAGAGACAGTACGCTTTCATATAAAATGGCCAAAAATAACCTTATACCATTGCCCACTACAATTATAAACCCCATACATATTTAAAATCACCCTGGGAACCTTCTTAGGGTGTCTTGACAGTGCTATACTGCGATTTCCAGCCCACAATTCAAAAGTTACGTTCTTAAATAGACAGAACACTTTCATATAAAATGGCCAAAAATAACCTTATACCATTGCCCACTACAATTATAAACCCCATACATATTTAAAATCACCCTGGGAACCTTCTTACGGTGTCTTGACAGTGCTATACTGCGATTTCCAGCCCCCAATTCAAAAGTGAATTTTCTTAAAGAGACAGTACACTTTCATATAAAATGGCCAAAAATAACCTTATACCATTGCCCACAACAATTATAAACCCCATACATATTTAAAATCACCCTGGGAACCTTCCCAGGGTGTCTGGACAGTGCTATATTGCAATTTCCAGCCCCCAATTCAAAAGTAAAGTTTCTTAAAGAGACAGTACACTTTCATATAAAATGGCCAAAAATAACCTTTTACCATTGCCCACTACAATTTTAAACCCCATACATATTTAAAATCACCCTGGGAACCTTCTTAGGGTGTCTTGACAGTGCTATACTGCGATTTCCAGCCCACAATTCAAAAGTGAAATTTCTTAAAGAGACAGTACGCTTTCATATAAAATGGCCAAAAATAACCTTATACCATTGCCCACTACAATTATAAACCCCATACATATTTAAAATCACCCTGGGAACCTTCTTAGGGTGTCTTGACAGTGCTATACTGCGATTTCCAGCCCACAATTCAAAAGGTACGTTCTTAAAGAGACAGTACACTTTCATATAAAATGGCCCAAAACAACCTTATACCATTGCCCACTACAATTATAAACCCCATATATATTTAAAATCACCCTGGGAACCTCCCCAGGGTGTCCTGAAAATGCTATACTGCGATTTCCAGCCCCCAATTCAAAAGTGAAATTTCTTAAAGAGACAGTACACTTTCATATAAAATGGCCAAAAATAACCTTATACCATTGCCCACAACAATTATAAACCCCATACATATTTAAAATCACCCTGGGAACCTTCCCAGGGTGTCTTGACAGTGCTATACTGCGATTTCCAGCCCCCAATTCAAAAGTAAAGTTTCTTAAAGAGACAGTACACTTTCATATAAAATGGCCAAAAATAACCTTATACCATTGCCCACTACAATTATAAACCCCATACATATTTAAAATCACCCTGGGAACCTTCTTAGGATGTCTTGACAGTGCTATACTGCGATTTCCAGCCCCCAATTCAAAAGTTACGTTCTTAAAGAGACAGTACACTTTCATATAAAATGGCCAAAAATAACCTTATACCATTGCCCACTACAATTATAAACCCCATACAATTTAAAATCACCCTGGGAACCTTCTTAGGGTGTCCTGAAAATGCTATACTGCGATTGCCAGCCCCCAATTCAAAAGTGAAATTTCTTAAAGAGACAGTACACTTTCATATAAAATGGCCAAAAATAACCTTATACCATTGCCAACTACAATTATAAACCCCATACATATTTAAAATCACCCTAGGAAACTTCTTAGGGTGTCTTGACAGTGCTATACTGCGATTTCCAGCCCACAATTCAAAAGTGAAATTTCTTAAAGAGACAGTACACTTTCATATAAAATGGCCAAAAATAACCTTATACCATTGCCCACTACAATTATAAACCCCATACATATTTAAAATCACCCTGGGAACCTTCTTAGGGTGTCTTGACAGTGCTATACTGCGATTTCCAGCCCACAATTCAAAAGTTACGTTCTTAAATAGACAGAACACTTTCATATAAAATGGCCAAAAATAACCTTATACCATTGCCCACTACAATTATAAACCCCATACAATTTAAAATCACCCTGGGAACCTTCTTAGGGTGTCCTGAAAATGCTATACTGCGATTGCCAGCCCCCAATTCAAAAGTGAAATTTCTTAAAGAGACAGTACACTTTCATATAAAATGGCCAAAAATAGCCTTATACCATTGCCCACTACAATTATAAACCCCATACATATTTAAAATCACCCTGGGAACCTTCTTCGGGTGTCTTGACAGTGCTATACTGCGATTTCCAGCCCACAATTCAAAAGTTACGTTCTTAAAGAGACAGTACACTTTCATATAAAATGGCCAAAAATAACCTTATACCATTGCCCACTACAATTATAAACCCCATACATATTTAAAATCACCCTGGGAACCTTCTTAGGGTTTCTTGACAGTGCTATACTGCGATTTCCAGCCCCCAATTCAAAAGTAAAATTTCTTAAAGAGACAGTACACTTTCATATAAAATGGCCAAAAATAACCTTATACCATTGCCCACTACAATTATAAACCCCATATATATTTAAAATCACCCTGGGAACCTCCCCAGGGTGTCCTGAAAATGCTATACTGCGATTTCCAGCCCCCAATTCAAAAGTGAAATTTCTTAAAGAGACAGTACACTTTCATATAAAATGGCCAAAAATAACCTTATACCATTGCCCACTACAATTATAAACCCCATACATATTTAAAATCACCCTGGGAACCTTCTTAGGGTTTCTTGACAGTGCTATACTGCGATTTCCAGCCCCCAATTCAAAAGTAAAATTTCTTAAAGAGACAGTACACTTTCATATAAAATGGCCAAAAATAACCTTATACCATTGCCCACTACAATTATAAACCCCATACATATTTAAAATCACCCTGGGAACCTTCTTAGGGTGTGTTGACAGTGCTATACTGCGATTTCCAGCCCACAATTCAAAAGTTACGTTCTTAAAGAGACAGTACACTTTCATATAAAATGGCCAAAAATAACCTTATACCATTGCCCACAACAATTATAAACCCCATACATATTTAAAATCACCCTGGGAACCTCCCCAGGGTGTCCTGAAAATGCTATACTGCGATTTCCAGCCCCCAATTCAAAAGTAAAGTTTCTTAAAGAGACAGTACACTTTCATATAAAATGGCCAAAAATAACCTTATACCATTGCCCACTACAATTATAAACCCCATACATATTTAAAATCACCCTGGGAACCTTCTTAGGGTGTCTTGACAGTGCTATACTGCGATTTCCAGCCCACAATTCAAAAGTTACGTTCTTAAAGAGACAGAACACTTTCATATAAAATGGCCAAAAATAACCTTATACCATTGCCTACTACAATTATAAACCCCATACATATTTAAAATCACCCTGGGAACCTTCTTAGGGTGTCTTGACAGTGCTATACTGCGATTTCCAGCCCACAATTCAAAAGTGAAATTTCTTAAAGAGACAGTACACTTTCATATAAAATGGCCAAAAACAACCTTATATCATTGCCCACTACAATTATAAACCCCATACATATTTAAAATCATCCTGGGAACCTTCTTAGGGTGTCTTGACAGTGCTATACTGCGATTTCCAGCCGCCAATTCAAAAGTAAAGTTTCTTAAAGAGACAGAACACTTTCATATAAAATGGCCAAAAATAACCTTATACCATTGCCCACTACAATTATAAACCCCATACATATTTAAAATCACCCTGGGAACCTTCTTAGGGTGTCTTGACAGTGCTATACTGCGATTTCCAGCCCACAATTCAAAAGTTACGTTCTTAAAGAGACAGTACACTTTCATATAAAATGGCCAAAAATAACATACCATTGCCCACTACAATTATAAACCCCATACATATTTAAAATCACCCTGGGAACCTTCTTAGGGTGTCTTGACAGTGCTATACTGCGATTTCCAGCCCACAATTCAAAAGTGAAATTTCTTAAAGAGACAGTACACTTTCATATAAAATGGCCAAAAACAACCTTATACCATTGCCCACTACAATTATAAACCCCATATATATTTAAAATCACCATGGGAACCTCCCCAGGGTGTCCTGAAAATGCTATACTGCGATTTCCAGCCCCCAATTCAAAAGTGAAATTTCTTAGAGACAGTACACTTTCATATAAAATGGCCAAAAATAACCTTATACCATTGCCCACTACAATTATAAACCCCATACAATTTAAAATCACCCTGGGAACCTTCTTAGGGTGTCCTGAAAATGCTATACTGCGATTTCCAGCCCCCAATTCAAAAGTGAAATTTCTTAAAGAGACAGTACACTTTCATATAAAATGGCCAAAAACAGCCTTATACCATTGCCCACTACAATTATAAACCCCATACATATTTAAAATCACCCTGGGAACCTTCTTAGGGTGTCTTGACAGTGCTATATTGTGATTTCCAGCCCACAATTCAAAAGTGAAATTTCTTAAAGAGACAGTACACTTTCATATAAAATGGCCAAAAACAACCTTATACCATTGCCCACTACAATTATAAACCCCATACATATTTAAAATCACCCTGGGAACCTTCTTAGGGTGTCTTGACAGTGCTATATTGCGATTTCCAGCCCCCAATTCAAAAGTTATGTTTCTTAAAGAGACAATACATTTTCATATAAAATGGCCAAAAATAACCTTATACCATTGCCAACTACAATTATAAACCCCATACATATTTAAAATCACCCTAGGAAACTTCTTAGGGTGTCTTGACAGTGCTATACTGCGATTTCCAGCCCACAATTCAAAAGTGAAATTTCTTAAAGAGACAGTACACTTTCATATAAAATGGCCAAAAATAACCTTATACCATTGCCCACTACAATTATAAACCCCATACATATTTAAAATCACCCTGGGAACCTTCTTAGGGTTTCTTGACAGTGCTATACTGCGATTTCCAGCCCCCAATTCAAAAGTTAAATTTCTTAAAGAGACAGTACGCTTTCATATAAAATGGCCAAAAATAACCTTATACCATTGCCCACTACAATTATAAACCCCATACATATTTAAAATCACCCTGGGAACCTTCTTAGGGTGTCTTGACAGTGCTATACTGCGATTTCCAGCCCCCAATTCAAAAGTAAAGTTTCTTAAAGAGACAGTACACTTTCATATAAAATGGCCAAAAATAACCTTATACCATTGCCCACTACAATTATAAACCCCATACATATTTAAAATCACCCTGGGAACCTTCTTAGGGTGTCTTGACAGTGCTATACTGCGATTTCCAGCCCACAATTCAAAAGTTACGTTCTTAAAGAGACAGTACACTTTCATATAAAATGGCCAAAAATAACCTTATACCATTGCCCACTACAATTATAAACCCCATACATATTTAAAATCACCCTAGGAAACTTCTTAGGGTGTCTTGACAGTGCTATACTGCGATTTCCAGCCCACAATTCAAAAGTGAAATTTCTTAAAGAGACAGTACACTTTCATATAAAATGGCCAAAAATAACCTTATACCATTGCCCACAACAATTATAAACCCCATACATATTTAAAATCACCCTGGGAACCTCCCCAGGGTGTCCTGAAAATGCTATACTGCGATTTCCAGCCCCCAATTCAAAAGTAAAGTTTCTTAAAGAGACAGTACACTTTCATATAAAATGGCCAAAAATAACCTTATACCATTGCCCACTACAATTATAAACCCCATACATATTTAAAATCACCCTGGGAACCTTCTTAGGGTGTCTTGACAGTGCTATACTGCGATTTCCAGCCCACAATTCAAAAGTGAAATTTCTTAAAGAGACAGTACACTTTCAAATAAAATGGCCAAAAAAACTTTATATCATTGCCCACTACAATTGTAAACCCCATACATATTTAAAATCATCCTGGGAACCTTCTTAGGGTGTCTTGACAGTGCTATACTGCGATTTCCAGCCCCCAATTCAAAAGTGAAATTTCTTAAAGAGACAGTACACTTTCATATAAAATGGCCAAAAATAACCTTATACCATTGCCCACAACAATTATAAACCCCATACATATTTAAAATCACCCTGGGAACCTTCCCAGGGTGTCTTGACAGTGCTATACTGCGATTTCCAGCCCCCAATTCAAAAGTAAAGTTTCTTAAAGAGACAGTACACTTTCATATAAAATGGCCAAAAATAACCTTATACCATTGCCCACTACAATTATAAACCCCATACATATTTAAAATCACCCTGGGAACCTTCTTAGGGTGTCTTGACAGTGCTATACTGCGATTTCCAGCCCACAATTCAAAAGTTACGTTCTTAAAGAGACAGTACACTTTCATATAAAATGGCCAAAAATAACCTTCTACCATTGCCCACTACAATTATAAACCCCATACATATTTAAAATCACCCTGGGAACCTTCTTAGGGTGTCTTGACAGTGCTATACCGCGATTTCCAGCCCACAATTCAAAAGTGAAATTTCTTAAAGAGACAGTACACTTTCATGTAAAATGGCCAAAAACAACCTTATACCATTGCCCACTACAATTATAAACCCCATATATATTTAAAATCACCCTGGGAACCTCCCCAGGGTGTCCTGAAAATGCTATACTGCGATTTCCAGCCTCCAATTCAAAAGTGAAATTTCTTAAAGAGACAGTACACTTTCATATAAAATGGCCAAAAATAACCTTATACCATTGCCAACTACAATTATAAACCCCATACATATTTAAAATCACCCTGGGAACCTTCTTAGGGTGTCTTGACAGTGCTATACTGCGATTTCCAGCCCACAATTCAAAAGTGAAATTTCTTAAAGAGACAGTACACTTTCATATAAAATGGCCAAAAATAACCTTATACCATTGCCCACTACAATTATAAACCCCATACATATTTAAAATCACCCTGGGAACCTTCTTAGGGTTTCTTGACAGTGCTATACTGCGATTTCCAGCCCCCAATTCAAAAGTTAAATTTCTTAAAGAGACAGTACGCTTTCATATAAAATGGCCAAAAATAACCTTATACCATTGCCCACTACAATTATAAACCCCATACATATTTAAAATCACCCTGGGAACCTTCTTAGGGTGTCTTGACAGTGCTATACTGCGATTTCCAGCCCACAATTCAAAAGTTACGTTCTTAAAGAGACAGTACACTTTCATATAAAATGGCCAAAAATAACCTTATACCATTGCCCACAACAATTATAAACCCCATACATATTTAAAATCACCCTGGGAACCTTCCCAGGGTGTCTTGACAGTGCTATACTGCGATTTCCAGCCCCCAATTCAAAAGTAAAGTTTCTTAAAGAGACAGTACACTTTCATATAAAATGGCCAAAAATAACCTTATACCATTGCCCACTACAATTATAAACCCCATACATATTTAAAATCACCCTGGGAACCTTCTTAGGGTTTCTTGACAGTGCTATACTGCGATTTCCAGCCCCCAATTCAAAAGTAAAATTTCTTAAAGAGACAGTACGCTTTCATATAAAATGGCCAAAAATAACCTTATACCATTGCCCACTACAATTATAAACCCCATATATATTTAAAATCACCCTGGGAACCTCCCCAGGGTGTCCTGAAAATGCTATACTGCGATTTCCAGCCCCCAATTCAAAAGTGAAATTTCTTAAAGAGACAGTACACTTTCATATAAAATGGCCAAAAATAACCTTATACCATTGCCCACTACAATTATAAACCCCATACATATTTAAAATCACCCTGGGAACCTTCTTAGGATGTCTTGACAGTGCTACACTGCGATTTCCAACCCCCAATTCAAAAGTTACGTTCTTAAAGAGACAGTACACTTTCATATAAAATGGCCAAAAATAACCTTATACCATTGCCCACTACAATTATAAACCCCATACAATTTAAAATCACCCTGGGAACCTTCTTAGGGTGTCCTGAAAATGCTATACTGCGATTTCCAGCTCCCAATTCAAAAGTGAAATTTCTTAAAGAGACAGTACACTTTCATATAAAATGGCCAAAAATAACCTTATACCATTGCCCACTACAATTATAAACCCCATACATATTTAAAATCACCCTGGGAACCTTCTTAGGGTGTCTTGACAGTGCTATACTGCGATTTCCAGCCCACAATTCAAAAGTGAAATTTCTTAAAGAGACAGTACACTTTCATATAAAATGGCCAAAAACAACCTTATACCATTGCCAACTACAATTATAAACCCCATACATATTTAAAATCACCCTAGGAAACTTCTTAGGGTGTCTTGACAGTGCTATACTGCGATTTCCAGCCCCCAATTCAAAAGTAAAGTTTCTTAAAGAGACAGTACACTTTCATATAAAATGGCCAAAAATAACCTTATACCATTGCCCACTACAATTATAAACCCCATACATATTTAAAATCACCCTGGGAACCTTCTTAGGGTTTCTTGACAGTGCTATACTGCGATTTCCAGCCCCCAATTCAAAAGTTAAATTTCTTAAAGAGACAGTACGCTTTCATATAAAATGGCCAAAAATAACCTTATACCATTGCCCACTACAATTATAAACCCCATACATATTTAAAATCACCCTGGGAACCTTCTTAGGGTGTCTTGACAGTGCTATACTGCGATTTCCAGACCACAATTCAAAAGTTACGTTCTTAAAGAGACAGAACACTTTCATATAAAATGGCCAAAAATAACCTTATACCATTGCCCACTACAATTATAAACCCCATACATATTTAAAATCACCCTGGGAACCTTCTTAGGGTGTCTTGACAGTGCTATACTGCGATTTCCAGACCACAATTCAAAAGTTACGTTCTTAAAGAGACAGAACACTTTCATATAAAATGGCCAAAAATAACCTTATACCATTGCCCACTACAATTATAAACCCCATACATATTTAAAATCACCCTGGGAACCTCCCCAGGGTGTCCTGAAAATGCTATACTGCGATTTCCAGCCCCCAATTCAAAAGTAAAATTTCTTAAAGAGACAGTACACTTTCATATAAAATGGCCAAAAATAACCTTATACCATTGCCCACTACAATTATAACCGCCAAACATATTTAAAATCACCCTGGGAACCTTCTAAGGATGTCTTGACAGTGCTATACTGCGATTTCCAGCCCCCAATTCAAAAGTTACGTTCTTAAAGAGACAGTACACTTACATATAAAATGGCCAAAAATAACCTTATACCATTGCCCACTACAATTATAAACCCCATACAATTTAAAATCACCCTGGGAACCTTCTTAGGGTGTCCTGAAAATGCTATACTGCGATTTCCAGCCCCCAATTCAAAAGTGAAATTTCTTAAAGAGACAGTACACTTTCATATAAAATGGCCAAAAATAACCTTATACCATTGCCCACTACAATTATAAACCCCATACATATTTAAAATCACCCTGGGAACCTTCTTAGGGTGTCTTGACAGTGCTATACTGCGATTTCCAGCCCACAATTCAAAAGTTACGTTCTTAAAGAGACAGTACACTTTCATATAAAATGGCCAAAAATAACCTTATACCATTGCCCACTACAATTATAAACCCCATACATATTTAAAATCACCCTGGGAACCTTCTTAGGGTGTCTTGACAGTGCTATACTGCGATTTCCAGCCCACAATTCAAAAGTGAAATTTCTTAAAGAGACAGTACACTTTCATATAAAATGGCCAAAAACAACCTTATACCATTGCCCACTACAATTATAAACCCCATATATATTTAAAATCACCCTGGGAACCTCCCCAGGGTGTCCTGAAAATGCTATACTGCGATTTCCAGCCCCAATTCAAAAGTCAAATTTCTTAAAGAGACAGTACACTTTCATATAAAATGGCCAAAAATAACCTTATACCATTGCCCACTACAATTATAAACCCCATACAATTTAAAATCACCCTGGGAACCTTCTTAGGGTGTCCCGAAAATGCTATACTGCGATTGCCAGCCCCCAATTCAAAAGTGAAATTTCTTAAAGAGACAGTACACTTTCATATAAAATGGCCAAAAACAACTTTATACCATTGCCCACTACAATTATAAAACCCATACATATTTAAAATCACCCTGGGAACCTTCTTAGGGTGTCTTGACACTGCTATATTGCGATTTCCAGCCCCCAATTCAAAAGTTATGTTTCTTAAAGAGACAATACATTTTCATATAAAATGGCCAAAAATAACCTTATACCATTGCCAACTACAATTATAAAACCAATACATATTTAAAATCACCCTAGGAAACTTCTTAGGGTGTCTTGACAGTGCTATACTGCGATTTCCAGCCCACAATTCAAAAGTGAAATTTCTTAAAGAGACAGTACACTTTCATATAAAATGGCCAAAAATAACCTTATACCATTGCCCACTACAATTATAAACCCCATACATATTTAAAATCACCCTGGGAACCTTCTTAGGGTTTCTTGACAGTGCTATACTGCGATTTCCAGCCCCCAATTCAAAAGTTAAATTTCTTAAAGAGACAGTACGCTTTCATATAAAATGGCCAAAAATAACCTTATACCATTGCCCACTACAATTATAAACCCCATACATATTTAAAATCACCCTGGGAACCTTCTTAGGGTGTCTTGACAGTGCTATACTGCGATTTCCAGCCCCCAATTCAAAAGTGAAATTTCTTAAAGAGACAGTACACTTTCATATAAAATGGCCAAAAATAACCTTATACCATTGCCCACAACAATTATAAACCCCATACATATTTAAAATCACCCTGGTAACCTTCCCAGGGTGTCTTGACAGTGCTATACTGCGATTTCCAGCCCCCAATTCAAAAGTAAAGTTTCTTAAAGAGACAGTACACTTTCATATAAAATGGCCAAAAATAACCTTATACCATTGCCCACTACAATTATAAACCCCAGATATATTTAAAATCACCCTGGGAACCTCCCCAGGGTGTCCTGAAAATGCTATACTGCGATTTCCAGCCCCCAATTCAAAAGTGAAATTTCTTAAAGAGACAGTACACTTTCATATAAAATGGCCAAAAATAACCTTATACCATTGCCCACTACAATTATAAACCCCATACATATTTAAAATCACCCTGGGAACCTTCTTAGGGTTTCTTGACAGTGCAATACTGCGATTTCCAGTCCCCAATTCAAAAGTTAAGTTCTTAAAGAGACAGTACACTTTCATATAAAATGGCCAAAAATAACCTTACACCATTGCCCACTACAATTATAAACCCCATACATATTTAAAATCACCCTGGGAACCTTCTTAGGATGTCTTGACAGTGCTATACTGCGATTTCCAACCCCCAATTCAAAAGTTACGTTCTTAAAGAGACAGTACACTTTCATATAAAATGGCCAAAACTAACCTTATACCATTGCCCACTACAATTATAAACCCCATACAATTTAAAATCACCCTGGGAACCTTCTTAGGGTGTCCTGAAAATGCTATACTGCGATTTCCAGCCCCCAATTCAAAAGTTACGTTCTTAAAGAGACAGTACACTTTCATATAAAATGGCCAAAAATAACCTTATACCATTGCCCACTACAATTATAAACCCCATACAATTTAAAATCACCCTGGGAACCTTCTTAGGGTGTCCCGAAAATGCTATACTGCGATTGCCAGCCCCCAATTCAAAAGTGAAATTTCTTAAAGAGACAGTACACTTTCATATAAAATGGCCAAAAACAACTTTATACCATTGCCCACTACAATTATAAAACCCATACATATTTAAAATCACCCTGGGAACCTTCTTAGGGTGTCTTGACACTGCTATATTGCGATTTCCAGCCCCCAATTCAAAAGTTATGTTTCTTAAAGAGACAATACATTTTCATATAAAATGGCCAAAAATAACCTTATACCATTGCCAACTACAATTATAAAACCAATACATATTTAAAATCACCCTAGGAAACTTCTTAGGGTGTCTTGACAGTGCTATACTGCGATTTCCAGCCCACAATTCAAAAGTGAAATTTCTTAAAGAGACAGTACACTTTCATATAAAATGGCCAAAAATAACCTTATACCATTGCCCACTACAATTATAAACCCCATACATATTTAAAATCACCCTGGGAACCTTCTTAGGGTTTCTTGACAGTGCTATACTGCGATTTCCAGCCCCCAATTCAAAAGTTAAATTTCTTAAAGAGACAGTACGCTTTCATATAAAATGGCCAAAAATAACCTTATACCATTGCCCACTACAATTATAAACCCCATACATATTTAAAATCACCCTGGGAACCTTCTTAGGGTGTCTTGACAGTGCTGTACTGCGATTTCCAGCCCCCAATTCAAAAGTGAAATTTCTTAAAGAGACAGTACACTTTCATATAAAATGGCCAAAAATAACCTTATACCATTGCCCACAACAATTATAAACCCCATACATATTTAAAATCACCCTGGTAACCTTCCCAGGGTGTCTTGACAGTGCTATACTGCGATTTCCAGCCCCCAATTCAAAAGTAAAGTTTCTTAAAGAGACAGTACACTTTCATATAAAATGGCCAAAAATAACCTTATACCATTGCCCACTAGAATTATAAACCCCATATATATTTAAAATCACCCTGGGAACCTCCCCAGGGTGTCCTGAAAATGCTATACTGCGATTTCCAGCCCCCAATTCAAAAGTGAAATTTCTTAAAGAGACAGTACACTTTCATATAAAATGGCCAAAAATAACCTTATACCATTGCCCACTACAATTATAAACCCCATACATATTTAAAATCACCCTGGGAACCTTCTTAGGGTTTCTTGACAGTGCAATACTGCGATTTCCAGTCCCCAATTCAAAAGTTAAGTTCTTAAAGAGACAGTACACTTTCATATAAAATGGCCAAAAATAACCTTACACCATTGCCCACTACAATTATAAACCCCATACATATTTAAAATCACCCTGGGAACCTTCTTAGGATGTCTTGACAGTGCTATACTGCGATTTCCAACCCCCAATTCAAAAGTTACGTTCTTAAAGAGACAGTACACTTTCATATAAAATGGCCAAAACTAACCTTATACCATTGCCCACTACAATTATAAACCCCATACAATTTAAAATCACCCTGGGAACCTTCTTAGGGTGTCCTGAAAATGCTATACTGCGATTTCCAGCCCCCAATTCAAAAGTTACGTTCTTAAAGAGACAGTACACTTTCATATAAAATGGCCAAAAATAACCTTATACCATTGCCCACTACAATTATAAACCCCATACATATTTAAAATCACCCTGGGAACCTTCTTAGGGTGTCTTGACAGTGCTATACTGCGATTTCCAGCCCACAATTCAAAAGTGAAATTTCTTAAAGAGACAGTACACTTTCATATAAAATGGCCAAAAACAACCTTATACCATTGCCCACTACAATTATAAACCCCATACATATTTAAAATCACCCTGGGAACCTCCCCAGGGTGTCCTGAAAATGCTATACTGCGATTTCCAGCCCCCAATTCAAAAGTGAAATTTCTTAAAGAGACAGTACACTTTCATATAAAATGGCCAAAAATAACCTTATACCATTGCCCACTACAATTATAAACCCCATACATATTTAAAATCACCCTGGGAACCTTCTTAGGGTTTCTTGACAGTGCAATACTGCGATTTTCAGTCCCCAATTCAAAAGTTAAGTTCTTAAAGAGACAGTACACTTTCATATAAAATGGCCAAAAATAACCTTATACCATTGCCCACTACAATTATAAACGCCAAACATATTTAAAATCACCCTGGGAACCTTCTAAGGATGTCTTGACAGTGCTATACTGCGATTTCCAGCCCCCAATTCAAAAGTTACGTTCTTAAAGAGACAGTACACTTTCATATAAAATGGCCAAAAATAACCTTATACCATTGCCCACTACAATTATAAACCCCATACAATTTAAAATCACCCTGGGAACCTTCTTAGGGTGTCCTGAAAATGCTATACTGCGATTTCCAGCCCCCAATTCAAAAGTGAAATTTCTTAAAGAGACAGTACACTTTCATATAAAATGGCCAAAAATAACCTTATACCATTGCCCACTACAATTATAAACCCCATACATATTTAAAATCACCCTGGGAACCTTCTTAGGGTGTCTTGACAGTGCTATACTGCGATTTCCAGCCCACAATTCAAAAGTTACGTTCTTAAAGAGACAGTACACTTTCATATAAAATGGCCAAAAATAACCTTATACCATTGCCCACTACAATTATAAACCCCATACATATTTAAAATCACCCTGGGAACCTCCCCAGGGTGTCCTGAAAATGCTATACTGCGATTTCCCGCCCCCAATTCAAAAGTAAAGTTTCTTAAAGAGACAGTACACTTTCATATAAAATGGCCAAAAATAACCTTATACCATTGCCCACTACAATTATAAACCCCATACATATTTAAAATCACCCTGGGAACCTTCTTAGGGTTTCTTCACAGTGCTATACTGCGATTTCCAGCCCCCAATTCAAAAGTTAAATTTCTTAAAGAGACAGTACGCTTTCATATAAAATGGCCAAAAATAACCTTATACCATTGCCCACTACAATTATAAACCCCATACATATTTAAAATCACCCTGGGAACCTTCTTAGGGTGTCTTGACAGTGCTATACTGCGATTTCCAGCCCACAATTCAAAAGTTACGTTCTTAAAGAGACAGAACACTTTCATATAAAATGGTCAAAAATAACCTTATACCATTGCCCACTACAATTATAAACCTCATACATATTTAAAATCACCCTGGGAACCTTCTTAGGGTGTCTTGACAGTGCTATACTGCGATTTCCAGCCCACAATTCAAAAGTGAAATTTCTTAAGGAGACAGTACACTTTCATATAAAATGGCCAAAAACAACCTTATACCATTGCCAACTACAATTATAAACCCCATACATATTTAAAATCACCCTAGGAAACTTCTTAGGGTGTCTTGACAGTGCTACACTGCGCTTTCCAGCCCACAATTCAAAAGTGAAATTTCTTAACGAGACAGTACACTTTCATATAAAATGGCCAAAAATAACCTTATACCATTGCCCACTACAATTATAAACCCCATACATATTTAAAATCACCCTGGGAACCTTCTTAGGGTGTCTTGACAGTGCTATACTGCGATTTCCAGCCCCCAATTCAAAAGTGAAATTTCTTAAAGAGACAGTACACTTTCATATAAAATGGCCAAAAATAACCTTATACCATTGCCCACAACAATTATAAACCCCATACATATTTAAAATCACCCTGGGAACCTTCTAAGGATGTCTTGACAGTGCTATACTGCGATTTCCAGCCCCCAATTCAAAAGTTACGTTCTTAAAGAGACAGTACACTTTCATATAAAATGGCCAAAAATAACCTTATACCATTGCCCACTACAATTATAAACCCCATACAATTTAAAATCACCCTGGGAACCTTCTTAGGGTGTCCTGAAAATGCTATACTGCGATTTCCAGCCCCCAATTCAAAAGTGAAATTTCTTAAAGAGACAGTACACTTTCATATAAAATGGCCAAAAATAACCTTATACCATTGCCCACTACAATTATAAACCCCATACATATTTAAAATCACCCTGGGAACCTTCTTAGGGTGTCTTGACAGTGCTATACTGCGATTTCCAGCCCACAATTCAAAAGTTACGTTCTTAAAGAGACAGTACACTTTCATATAAAATGGCCAAACATAACCTTATACCATTGCCCACTACAATTATAAACCCCATACATATTTAAAATCACCCTGGGAACCTTCTTAGGGTGCCTTGACAGTGCTATACTGCGATTTCCAGCCCCCAATTCAAAAGTGAAATTTCTTAAAGAGACAGTACACTTTCATATAAAATGGCCAAAAATAGCCTTATACCATTGCCCACTACAATTATAAACCCCATACATATTTAAAATCACCCTGGGAACCTTCTTAGGGTGTCTTGACAGTGCTATACTGCGATTTCCAGCCCCCAATTCAAAAGTTATGTTTCTTAAAGAGACAATACATTTTCATATAAAATGGCCAAAAATAACCTTATACCATTGCCCACTACAATTATAAACCCCATACATATTTAAAATCACCCTGGGAACCTTCTTAGGGTGTCTTGACAGTGCTATACTGCGATTTCCAGCCCACAATTCAAAAGTTACGTTCTTAAAGAGACAGTACACTTTCATATAAAATGGCCAAACATAACCTTATACCATTGCCCACTACAATTATAAACCCCATACATATTTAAAATCACCCTGGGAACCTTCTTAGGGTGCCTTGACAGTGCTATACTGCGATTTCCAGCCCCCAATTCAAAAGTGAAATTTCTTAAAGAGACAGTACACTTTCATATAAAATGGCCAAAAATAGCCTTATACCATTGCCCACTACAATTATAAACCCCATACATATTTAAAATCACCCTGGGAACCTTCTTAGGGTGTCTTGACAGTGCTATACTGCGATTTCCAGCCCCCAATTCAAAAGTTATGTTTCTTAAAGAGACAATACATTTTCATATAAAATGGCCAAAAATAACCTTATACCATTGCCCACTACAATTATAAACCCCATACATATTTAAAATCACCCTGGGAACCTTCTTAGGGTTTCTTGACAGTGCTATACTGCGATTTCCAGCCCCCAATTCAAAAGTGAAATTTCTTAAAGAGACAGTACGCTTTCATATAAAATGGCCAAAAATAACCTTATACCATTGCCCACTACAATTATAAACCCCATACATATTTAAAATCACCCTGGGAACCTTCTTAGGGTGTCTTGACAGTGCTATACTGCGATTTCCAGCCCACAATTCAAAAGTTACGTTCTTAAAGAGACAGAACACTTTCATATAAAATGGCCAAAAATAACCTTATACCATTGCCCACTACAATTATAAACCCCATACATATTTAAAATCACCCTGGGAACCTTCTTAGGGTGTCTTGACAGTGCTATACTGCGATTTCCAGCCCCCAATTCAAAAGTGAAATTTCTTAAAGAGACAGTACACTTTCATATAAAATGGCCAAAAATAACCTTATACCATTGCCCACTACAATTATAAACCCCATACATATTTAAAATCACCCTGGGAACCTTCTTAGGGTTTCTTGACAGTGCAATACTGCGATTTCCAGTCCCCAATTCAAAAGTTAAGTTCTTAAAGAGACAGTACACTTTCATATAAAATGGCCAAAAATAACCTTACACCATTGCCCACTACAATTATAAACCCCATACATATTTAAAATCACCCTGGGAACCTTCTTAGGATGTCTTGACAGTGCTATACTGCGATTTCCAACCCCCAATTCAAAAGTTACGTTCTTAAAGAGACAGTACACTTTCATATAAAATGGCCAAAACTAACCTTATACCATTGCCCACTACAATTATAAACCCCATACAATTTAAAATCACCCTGGGAACCTTCTTAGGGTGTCCTGAAAATGCTATACTGCGATTTCCAGCCCCCAATTCAAAAGTTACGTTCTTAAAGAGACAGTACACTTTCATATAAAATGGCCAAAAATAACCTTATACCATTGCCCACTACAATTATAAACCCCATACATATTTAAAATCACCCTGGGAACCTTCTTAGGGTGTCTTGACAGTGCTATACTGCGATTTCCAGCCCACAATTCAAAAGTGAAATTTCTTAAAGAGACAGTACACTTTCATATAAAATGGCCAAAAACAACCTTATACCATTGCCCACTACAATTATAAACCCCATACATATTTAAAATCACCCTGGGAACCTCCCCAGGGTGTCCTGAAAATGCTATACTGCGATTTCCAGCCCCCAATTCAAAAGTGAAATTTCTTAAAGAGACAGTACACTTTCATATAAAATGGCCAAAAATAACCTTATACCATTGCCCACTACAATTATAAACCCCATACATATTTAAAATCACCCTGGGAACCTTCTTAGGGTTTCTTGACAGTGCAATACTGCGATTTTCAGTCCCCAATTCAAAAGTTAAGTTCTTAAAGAGACAGTACACTTTCATATAAAATGGCCAAAAATAACCTTATACCATTGCCCACTACAATTATAAACGCCAAACATATTTAAAATCACCCTGGGAACCTTCTAAGGATGTCTTGACAGTGCTATACTGCGATTTCCAGCCCCCAATTCAAAAGTTACGTTCTTAAAGAGACAGTACACTTTCATATAAAATGGCCAAAAATAACCTTATACCATTGCCCACTACAATTATAAACCCCATACAATTTAAAATCACCCTGGGAACCTTCTTAGGGTGTCCTGAAAATGCTATACTGCGATTTCCAGCCCCCAATTCAAAAGTGAAATTTCTTAAAGAGACAGTACACTTTCATATAAAATGGCCAAAAATAACCTTATACCATTGCCCACTACAATTATAAACCCCATACATATTTAAAATCACCCTGGGAACCTTCTTAGGGTGTCTTGACAGTGCTATACTGCGATTTCCAGCCCACAATTCAAAAGTTACGTTCTTAAAGAGACAGTACACTTTCATATAAAATGGCCAAAAATAACCTTATACCATTGCCCACTACAATTATAAACCCCATACATATTTAAAATCACCCTGGGAACCTCCCCAGGGTGTCCTGAAAATGCTATACTGCGATTTCCCGCCCCCAATTCAAAAGTAAAGTTTCTTAAAGAGACAGTACACTTTCATATAAAATGGCCAAAAATAACCTTATACCATTGCCCACTACAATTATAAACCCCATACATATTTAAAATCACCCTGGGAACCTTCTTAGGGTTTCTTCACAGTGCTATACTGCGATTTCCAGCCCCCAATTCAAAAGTTAAATTTCTTAAAGAGACAGTACGCTTTCATATAAAATGGCCAAAAATAACCTTATACCATTGCCCACTACAATTATAAACCCCATACATATTTAAAATCACCCTGGGAACCTTCTTAGGGTGTCTTGACAGTGCTATACTGCGATTTCCAGCCCACAATTCAAAAGTTACGTTCTTAAAGAGACAGAACACTTTCATATAAAATGGTCAAAAATAACCTTATACCATTGCCCACTACAATTATAAACCTCATACATATTTAAAATCACCCTGGGAACCTTCTTAGGGTGTCTTGACAGTGCTATACTGCGATTTCCAGCCCACAATTCAAAAGTGAAATTTCTTAAGGAGACAGTACACTTTCATATAAAATGGCCAAAAACAACCTTATACCATTGCCAACTACAATTATAAACCCCATACATATTTAAAATCACCCTAGGAAACTTCTTAGGGTGTCTTGACAGTGCTACACTGCGCTTTCCAGCCCACAATTCAAAAGTGAAATTTCTTAACGAGACAGTACACTTTCATATAAAATGGCCAAAAATAACCTTATACCATTGCCCACTACAATTATAAACCCCATACATATTTAAAATCACCCTGGGAACCTTCTTAGGGTGTCTTGACAGTGCTATACTGCGATTTCCAGCCCCCAATTCAAAAGTGAAATTTCTTAAAGAGACAGTACACTTTCATATAAAATGGCCAAAAATAACCTTATACCATTGCCCACAACAATTATAAACCCCATACATATTTAAAATCACCCTGGGAACCTTCTAAGGATGTCTTGACAGTGCTATACTGCGATTTCCAGCCCCCAATTCAAAAGTTACGTTCTTAAAGAGACAGTACACTTTCATATAAAATGGCCAAAAATAACCTTATACCATTGCCCACTACAATTATAAACCCCATACAATTTAAAATCACCCTGGGAACCTTCTTAGGGTGTCCTGAAAATGCTATACTGCGATTTCCAGCCCCCAATTCAAAAGTGAAATTTCTTAAAGAGACAGTACACTTTCATATAAAATGGCCAAAAATAACCTTATACCATTGCCCACTACAATTATAAACCCCATACATATTTAAAATCACCCTGGGAACCTTCTTAGGGTGTCTTGACAGTGCTATACTGCGATTTCCAGCCCACAATTCAAAAGTTACGTTCTTAAAGAGACAGTACACTTTCATATAAAATGGCCAAACATAACCTTATACCATTGCCCACTACAATTATAAACCCCATACATATTTAAAATCACCCTGGGAACCTTCTTAGGGTGCCTTGACAGTGCTATACTGCGATTTCCAGCCCCCAATTCAAAAGTGAAATTTCTTAAAGAGACAGTACACTTTCATATAAAATGGCCAAAAATAGCCTTATACCATTGCCCACTACAATTATAAACCCCATACATATTTAAAATCACCCTGGGAACCTTCTTAGGGTGTCTTGACAGTGCTATACTGCGATTTCCAGCCCCCAATTCAAAAGTTATGTTTCTTAAAGAGACAATACATTTTCATATAAAATGGCCAAAAATAACCTTATACCATTGCCCACTACAATTATAAACCCCATACATATTTAAAATCACCCTGGGAACCTTCTTAGGGTGTCTTGACAGTGCTATACTGCGATTTCCAGCCCACAATTCAAAAGTTACGTTCTTAAAGAGACAGTACACTTTCATATAAAATGGCCAAACATAACCTTATACCATTGCCCACTACAATTATAAACCCCATACATATTTAAAATCACCCTGGGAACCTTCTTAGGGTGCCTTGACAGTGCTATACTGCGATTTCCAGCCCCCAATTCAAAAGTGAAATTTCTTAAAGAGACAGTACACTTTCATATAAAATGGCCAAAAATAGCCTTATACCATTGCCCACTACAATTATAAACCCCATACATATTTAAAATCACCCTGGGAACCTTCTTAGGGTGTCTTGACAGTGCTATACTGCGATTTCCAGCCCCCAATTCAAAAGTTATGTTTCTTAAAGAGACAATACATTTTCATATAAAATGGCCAAAAATAACCTTATACCATTGCCCACTACAATTATAAACCCCATACATATTTAAAATCACCCTGGGAACCTTCTTAGGGTTTCTTGACAGTGCTATACTGCGATTTCCAGCCCCCAATTCAAAAGTGAAATTTCTTAAAGAGACAGTACGCTTTCATATAAAATGGCCAAAAATAACCTTATACCATTGCCCACTACAATTATAAACCCCATACATATTTAAAATCACCCTGGGAACCTTCTTAGGGTGTCTTGACAGTGCTATACTGCGATTTCCAGCCCACAATTCAAAAGTTACGTTCTTAAAGAGACAGAACACTTTCATATAAAATGGCCAAAAATAACCTTATACCATTGCCCACTACAATTATAAACCCCATACATATTTAAAATCACCCTGGGAACCTTCTTAGGGTGTCTTGACAGTGCTATACTGCGATTTCCAGCCCCCAATTCAAAAGTGAAATTTCTTAAAGAGACAGTACACTTTCATATAAAATGGCCAAAAATAACCTTATACCATTGCCCACAACAATTATAAACCCCATACATATTTAAAATCACCCTGGGAACCTTCCCAGGGTGTCTTGACAGTGCTATACTGCGATTTCCAGCCCCCAATTCAAAAGTAAAGTTTCTTAAAGAGACAGTACACTTTCATATAAAATGGCCAAAAATAACCTTATACCATTGCCCACTACAATTATAAACCCCATACATATTTAAAATCACCCTGGGAACCTTCTTAGGGTTTCTTGACAGTGCTATACTGCGATTTCCAGCCCCAATGCAAAAGTAAAATTTCTTAAAGAGACAGTACACTTTCATATAAAATGGCCAAAAATAACCTTATACCATTGCCCACTACAATTATAAACCCCATACAATTTAAAATCACCCTGGGAACCTTCTTAGGGTGTCCTGAAAATGCTATACTGCGATTTCCAGCCCCCAATTCAAAAGTGAAATTTCTTAAAGAGACAGTACACTTTCATATAAAATGGCCAAAAATAACCTTATACCATTGCCCACTACAATTATAAACCCCATACATATTTAAAATCACCCTGGGAACCTTCTTAGGGTGTCTTGACAGTGCTATACTGCGATTTCCAGCCCACAATTCAAAAGTTACGTTCTTAAAGAGACAGTACACTTTCATATAAAATGGCCAAAAATAACCTTATACCATTGCCCACTACAATTATAAACCCCATACATATTTAAAATCACCCTGGGAACCTTCTTAGGGTGTCTTGACAGTGCTATACTGCGATTTCCAGCCCACAATTCAAAAGTGAAATTTCTTAAAGAGACAGTACACTTTCATATAAAATGGCCAAAAACAACCTTATACCATTGCCCACTACAATTATAAACCCCATACATATTTAAAATCACCCTGGGAACCTTCTTAGGGTGTCTTGACAGTGCTATACTGCGATTTCCAGCCCCCTATTCAAAAGTTACGTTCTTAAAGAGACAGTACACTTTCATATAAAATGGCCAAAAATAACCTTATACCATTGCCCACTACAATTATAAACCCCATACAATTTAAAATCACCCTGGGAACCTTCTTAGGGTGTCCTGAAAATGCTATACTGCGATTTCCAGCCCCCAATTCAAAAGTGAAATTTCTTAAAGAGACAGTACACTTTCATATAAAATGGCCAAAAATAACCTTATACCATTGCCCACTACAATTATAAACCCCATACATATTTAAAATCACCCTGGGAACCTTCTTAGGGTGTCTTGACAGTGCTATACTGCGATTTCCAGCCCACAATTCAAAAGTGAAATTTCTTAAAGAGACAATACATTTTCATATAAAATGGCCAAAAATAACCTTATACCATTGCCAACTACAATTATAAACCCCATACATATTTAAAATCACCCTAGGAAACTTCTTAGGGTGTCTTGACAGTGCTATACTGCGATTTCCAGCCCACAATTCAAAAGTGAAATTTCTTAAAGAGACAGTACACTTTCATATAAAATGGCCAAAAATAACCTTATACCATTGCCCACAACAATTATAAACCCCATACATATTTAAAATCACCCTGGGAACCTCCCCAGGGTTTCCTGAAAATGCTATACTGCGATTTCCAGCCCCCAATTCAAAAGTAAAGTTTCTTAAAGAGACAGTACACTTTCATATAAAATGGCCAAAAATAACCTTATACCATTGCCCACTACAATTATAAACCCCATACATATTTAAAATCACCCTGGGAACCTTCTTAGGGTGTCTTGACAGTGCTATACTGCGATTTCCAGCCCACAATTCAAAAGTGAAATTTCTTAAAGAGACAGTACACTTTAATATAAAATGGCCAAAAACAACCTTATACCATTGCCCACTACAATTATAAACCCCATACATATTTAAAATCACCCTGGGAACCTTCCCAGGGTGTCTTGACACTGCTATACTGCGATTTCCAGCCCCCTATTCAAAAGTGAAATTTCTTAAAGAGACAGTACACTTTCATATAAAATGGCCAAAAATAACCTTATACCATTGCCCACAACAATTATAAACCCCATACATATTTAAAATCACCCTGGGAACCTTCCCAGGGTGTCTTGACAGTGCTATACTGCGATTTCCAGCCCCCAATTCAAAAATAAAGTTTCTTAAAGAGACAGTATACTTTCATATAAAATGGCCAAAAATAACCTTATACCTTTGCCCACTACAATTATAAACCTCATACATATTTAAAATCACCCTGGGAACCTTCTTAGGGTGTCTTGACAGTGCTATACTGCGATTTCCAGCCCCCAATTCAAAAGTGAAATTTCTTAAAGAGACAGTACACTTTCATATAAAATGGCCAAAAATAACCTTATACCATTGCCCACTACAATTATAAACCCCATACATATTTAAAATCACCCTGGGAACCTTCTTAGGGTGTCTTGACAGTGCTATACTGCGATTTCCAGCCCCCAATTCAAAAGTGAAATTTCTTAAAGAGACAGTACACTTTCATATAAAATGGCCAAAAATAACCTTATACCATTGCCCACAACAATTATAAACCCCATACATATTTAAAATCACCCTGGTAACCTTCCCAGGGTGTCTTGACAGTGCTATACTGCGATTTCCAGCCCCCAATTCAAAAGTAAAGTTTCTTAAAGAGACAGTACACTTTCATATAAAATGGCCAAAAATAACCTTATACCATTGCCCACTACAATTATAAACCCCATATATATTTAAAATCACCCTGGGAACCTCCCCAGGGTGTCCTGAAAATGCTATACTGCGATTTCCAGCCCCCAATTCAAAAGTGAAATTTCTTAAAGAGACAGTACACTTTCATATAAAATGGCCAAAAATAACCTTATACCATTGCCCACTACAATTATAAACCCCATACATATTTAAAATCACCCTGGGAACCTTCTTAGGGTTTCTTGACAGTGCAATACTGCGATTTCCAGTCCCCAATTCAAAAGTGAAATTTCTTAAAGAGACAGTACACTTTCATATAAAATGGCCAAAAATAACCTTATACCATTGCCCACTACAATTATAAACCCCATACATATTTAAAATCACCCTGGGAACCTTCTTAGGATGTCTTGACAGTGCTACACTGCGATTTCCAACCCCCAATTCAAAAGTTACGTTCTTAAAGAGACAGTACACTTTCATATAAAATGGCCAAAAATAACCTTATACCATTGCCCACTACAATTATAAACCCCATACATTTTAAAATCACCCTGGGAACCTTCTTAGGGTGTCTTGACAGTGCTATACTGCGATTTCCAGCCCACAATTCAAAAGTGAAATTTCTTAAAGAGACAGTACACTTTCATATAAAATGGCCAAAAACAACCTTATACCATTGCCAACTACAATTATAAACCCCATACATATTTAAAATCACCCTAGGAAACTTCTTAGGGTGTCTTGACAGTGCTATACTGCGATTTCCAGCCCACAATTCAAAAGTGAAATTTCTTAAAGAGACAGTACACTTTCATATAAAATGGCCAAAAATAACCTTATACCATTGCCCACAACAATTATAAACCCCATACATATTTAAAATCACCCTGGGAACCTCCCCAGGGTTTCCTGAAAATGCTATACTGCGATTTCCAGCCCCCAATTCAAAAGTAAAGTTTCTTAAAGAGACAGTACACTTTCATATAAAATGGCCAAAAATAACCTTATACCATTGCCCACTACAATTATAAACCCCATACATATTTAAAATCACCCTGGGAACCTTCTTAGGGTGCCTTGACAGTGCTATACTGCGATTTCCAGCCCACAATTCAAAAGTGAAATTTCTTAAAGAGACAGTACACTTTAATATAAAATGGCCAAAAACAACCTTATACCATTGCCCACTACAATTATAAACCCCATACATATTTAAAATCACCCTGGGAACCTTCCCAGGGTGTCTTGACACTGCTATACTGCGATTTCCAGCCCCCTATTCAAAAGTGAAATTTCTTAAAGAGACAGTACACTTTCATATAAAATGGCCAAAAATAACCTTATACCATTGCCCACAACAATTATAAACCCCATACATATTTAAAATCACCCTGGGAACCTTCCCAGGGTGTCTTGACAGTGCTATACTGCGATTTCCAGCCCCCAATTCAAAAATAAAGTTTCTTAAAGAGACAGTATACTTTCATATAAAATGGCCAAAAATAACCTTATACCTTTGCCCACTACAATTATAAACCTCATACATATTTAAAATCACCCTGGGAACCTTCTTAGGGTGTCTTGACAGTGCTATACTGCGATTTCCAGCCCCCAATTCAAAAGTGAAATTTCTTAAAGAGACAGTACACTTTCATATAAAATGGCCAAAAATAACCTTATACCATTGCCCACTACAATTATAAACCCCATACATATTTAAAATCACCCTGGGAACCTTCTTAGGATGTCTTGACAGTGCTACACTGCGATTTCCAACCCCCAATTCAAAAGTTACGTTCTTAAAGAGACAGTACACTTTCATATAAAATGGCCAAAAATAACCTTATACCATTGCCCACTACAATTATAAACCCCATACATTTTAAAATCACCCTGGGAACCTTCTTAGGGTGTCTTGACAGTGCTATACTGCGATTTCCAGCCCACAATTCAAAAGTGAAATTTCTTAAAGAGACAGTACACTTTCATATAAAATGGCCAAAAACAACCTTATACCATTGCCAACTACAATTATAAACCCCATACATATTTAAAATCACCCTAGGAAACTTCTTAGGGTGTCTTGACAGTGCTATACTGCGATTTCCAGCCCCCAATTCAAAAGTAAAGTTTCTTAAAGAGACAGTACACTTTCATATAAAATGGCCAAAAATAACCTTATACCATTGCCCACTACAATTATAAACCCCATACATATTTAAAATCACCCTGGGAACCTTCTTAGGGTTTCTTGACAGTGCTATACTGCGATTTCCAGCCCCCAATTCAAAAGTTAAATTTCTTAAAGAGACAGTACGCTTTCATATAAAATGGCCAAAAATAACCTTATACCATTGCCCACTACAATTATAAACCCCATACATATTTAAAATCACCCTGGGAACCTTCTTAGGGTGTCTTGACAGTGCTATACTGCGATTTCCAGACCACAATTCAAAAGTTACGTTCTTAAAGAGACAGAACACTTTCATATAAAATGGCCAAAAATAACCTTATACCATTGCCCACTACAATTATAAACCCCATACATATTTAAAATCACCCTGGGAACCTTCTTAGGGTGTCTTGACAGTGCTATACTGCGATTTCCAACCCACAATTCAAAAGTGAAATTTCTTAAAGAGACAGTACACTTTCATATAAAATGGCCAAAAACAACCTTATACCATTGCCCACTACAATTATAAACCCCATACATATTTAAAATCACCCTGGGAACCTTCTTAGGGTTTCTTGACAGTGCTATACTGCGATTTCCAGCCCCCAATTCAAAAGTAAAATTTCTTAAAGAGACAGTACGCTTTCATATAAAATGGCCAAAAATAACCTTATACCATTGCCCACTACAATTATAAACCCCATATATATTTAAAATCACCCTGGGAACCTCCCCAGGGTGTCCTGAAAATGCTATACTGCGATTTCCAGCCCCCAATTCAAAAGTAAAATTTCTTAAAGAGACAGTACACTTTCATATAAAATGGCCAAAAATAACCTTATACCATTGCCCACTACAATTATAACCGCCAAACATATTTAAAATCACCCTGGGAACCTTCTAAGGATGTCTTGACAGTGCTATACTGCGATTTCCAGCCCCCAATTCAAAAGTTACGTTCTTAAAGAGACAGTACACTTACATATAAAATGGCCAAAAATAACCTTATACCATTGCCCACTACAATTATAAACCCCATACAATTTAAAATCACCCTGGGAACCTTCTTAGGGTGTCCTGAAAATGCTATACTGCGATTTCCAGCCCCCAATTCAAAAGTGAAATTTCTTAAAGAGACAGTACACTTTCATATAAAATGGCCAAAAATAACCTTATACCATTGCCCACTACAATTATAAACCCCATACATATTTAAAATCACCCTGGGAACCTTCTTAGGGTGTCTTGACAGTGCTATACTGCGATTTCCAGCCCACAATTCAAAAGTTACGTTCTTAAAGAGACAGTACACTTTCATATAAAATGGCCAAAAATAACCTTATACCATTGCCCACTACAATTATAAACCCCATACATATTTAAAATCACCCTGGGAACCTTCTTAGGGTGTCTTGACAGTGCTATACTGCGATTTCCAGCCCACAATTCAAAAGTGAAATTTCTTAAAGAGACAGTACACTTTCATATAAAATGGCCAAAAACAACCTTATACCATTGCCCACTACAATTATAAACCCCATATATATTTAAAATCACCCTGGGAACCTCCCCAGGGTGTCCTGAAAATGCTATACTGCGATTTCCAGCCCCCAATTCAAAAGTCAAATTTCTTAAAGAGACAGTACACTTTCATATAAAATGGCCAAAAATAACCTTATACCATTGCCCACTACAATTATAAACCCCATACAATTTAAAATCACCCTGGGAACCTTCTTAGGGTGTCCCGAAAATGCTATACTGCGATTGCCAGCCCCCAATTCAAAAGTGAAATTTCTTAAAGAGACAGTACACTTTCATATAAAATGGCCAAAAACAACTTTATACCATTGCCCACTACAATTATAAAACCCATACATATTTAAAATCACCCTGGGAACCTTCTTAGGGTGTCTTGACACTGCTATATTGCGATTTCCAGCCCCCAATTCAAAAGTTATGTTTCTTAAAGAGACAATACATTTTCATATAAAATGGCCAAAAATAACCTTATACCATTGCCAACTACAATTATAAAACCAATACATATTTAAAATCACCCTAGGAAACTTCTTAGGGTGTCTTGACAGTGCTATACTGCGATTTCCAGCCCACAATTCAAAAGTGAAATTTCTTAAAGAGACAGTACACTTTCATATAAAATGGCCAAAAATAACCTTATACCATTGCCCACTACAATTATAAACCCCATACATATTTAAAATCACCCTGGGAACCTTCTTAGGGTTTCTTGACAGTGCTATACTTCGATTTCCAGCCCCCAATTCAAAAGTTAAATTTCTTAAAGAGACAGTACGCTTTCATATAAAATGGCCAAAAATAACCTTATACCATTGCCCACTACAATTATAAACCCCATACATATTTAAAATCACCCTGGGAACCTTCTTAGGGTGTCTTGACAGTGCTATACTGCGATTTCCAGCCCCCAATTCAAAAGTGAAATTTCTTAAAGAGACAGTACACTTTCATATAAAATGGCCAAAAATAACCTTATACCATTGCCCACAACAATTATAAACCCCATACATATTTAAAATCACCCTGGTAACCTTCCCAGGGTGTCTTGACAGTGCTATACTGCGATTTCCAGCCCCCAATTCAAAAGTAAAGTTTCTTAAAGAGACAGTACACTTTCATATAAAATGGCCAAAAATAACCTTATACCATTGCCCACTACAATTATAAACCCCATATATATTTAAAATCACCCTGGGAACCTCCCCAGGGTGTCCTGAAAATGCTATACTGCGATTTCCAGCCCCCAATTCAAAAGTGAAATTTCTTAAAGAGACAGTACACTTTCATATAAAATGGCCAAAAATAACCTTATACCATTGCCCACTACAATTATAAACCCCATACATATTTAAAATCACCCTGGGAACCTTCTTAGGGTTTCTTGACAGTGCAATACTGCGATTTCCAGTCCCCAATTCAAAAGTTAAGTTCTTAAAGAGACAGTACACTTTCATATAAAATGGCCAAAAATAACCTTACACCATTGCCCACTACAATTATAAACCCCATACATATTTAAAATCACCCTGGGAACCTTCTTAGGATGTCTTGACAGTGCTATACTGCGATTTCCAACCCCCAATTCAAAAGTTACGTTCTTAAAGAGACAGTACACTTTCATATAAAATGGCCAAAACTAACCTTATACCATTGCCCACTACAATTATAAACCCCATACAATTTAAAATCACCCTGGGAACCTTCTTAGGGTGTCCTGAAAATGCTATACTGCGATTTCCAGCCCCCAATTCAAAAGTTACGTTCTTAAAGAGACAGTACACTTTCATATAAAATGGCCAAAAATAACCTTATACCATTGCCCACTACAATTATAAACCCCATACAATTTAAAATCACCCTGGGAACCTTCTTAGGGTGTCCCGAAAATGCTATACTGCGATTGCCAGCCCCCAATTCAAAAGTGAAATTTCTTAAAGAGACAGTACACTTTCATATAAAATGGCCAAAAACAACTTTATACCATTGCCCACTACAATTATAAAACCCATACATATTTAAAATCACCCTGGGAACCTTCTTAGGGTGTCTTGACACTGCTATATTGCGATTTCCAGCCCCCAATTCAAAAGTTATGTTTCTTAAAGAGACAATACATTTTCATATAAAATGGCCAAAAATAACCTTATACCATTGCCAACTACAATTATAAAACCAATACATATTTAAAATCACCCTAGGAAACTTCTTAGGGTGTCTTGACAGTGCTATACTGCGATTTCCAGCCCACAATTCAAAAGTGAAATTTCTTAAAGAGACAGTACACTTTCATATAAAATGGCCAAAAATAACCTTATACCATTGCCCACTACAATTATAAACCCCATACATATTTAAAATCACCCTGGGAACCTTCTTAGGGTTTCTTGACAGTGCTATACTGCGATTTCCAGCCCCCAATTCAAAAGTTAAATTTCTTAAAGAGACAGTACGCTTTCATATAAAATGGCCAAAAATAACCTTATACCATTGCCCACTACAATTATAAACCCCATACATATTTAAAATCACCCTGGGAACCTTCTTAGGGTGTCTTGACAGTGCTATACTGCGATTTCCAGCCCCCAATTCAAAAGTGAAATTTCTTAAAGAGACAGTACACTTTCATATAAAATGGCCAAAAATAACCTTATACCATTGCCCACAACAATTATAAACCCCATACATATTTAAAATCACCCTGGTAACCTTCCCAGGGTGTCTTGACAGTGCTATACTGCGATTTCCAGCCCCCAATTCAAAAGTAAAGTTTCTTAAAGAGACAGTACACTTTCATATAAAATGGCCAAAAATAACCTTATACCATTGCCCACTAGAATTATAAACCCCATATATATTTAAAATCACCCTGGGAACCTCCCCAGGGTGTCCTGAAAATGCTATACTGCGATTTCCAGCCCCCAATTCAAAAGTGAAATTTCTTAAAGAGACAGTACACTTTCATATAAAATGGCCAAAAATAACCTTATACCATTGCCCACTACAATTATAAACCCCATACATATTTAAAATCACCCTGGGAACCTTCTTAGGGTTTCTTGACAGTGCAATACTGCGATTTCCAGTCCCCAATTCAAAAGTTAAGTTCTTAAAGAGACAGTACACTTTCATATAAAATGGCCAAATCTAACCTTACACCATTGCCCACTACAATTATAAACCCCATACATATTTAAAATCACCCTGGGAAACTTCTTAGGATGTCTTGACAGTGCTATACTGCGATTTCCAACCCCCAATTCAAAAGTTACGTTCTTAAAGAGACAGTACACTTTCATATAAAATGGCCAAAACTAACCTTATACCATTGCCCACTACAATTATAAACCCCATACAATTTAAAATCACCCTGGGAACCTTCTTAGGGTGTCCTGAAAATGCTATACTGCGATTTCCAGCCCCCAATTCAAAAGTTACGTTCTTAAAGAGACAGTACACTTTCATATAAAATGGCCAAAAATAACCTTATACCATTGCCCACTACAATTATAAACCCCATACATATTTAAAATCACCCTGGGAACCTTCTTAGGGTGTCTTGACAGTGCTATACTGCGATTTCCAGCCCACAATTCAAAAGTGAAATTTCTTAAAGAGACAGTACACTTTCATATAAAATGGCCAAAAACAACCTTATACCATTGCCCACTACAATTATAAACCCCATACATATTTAAAATCACCCTGGGAACCTCCCCAGGGTGTCCTGAAAATGCTATACTGCGATTTCCAGCCCCCAATTCAAAAGTGAAATTTCTTAAAGAGACAGTACACTTTCATATAAAATGGCCAAAAATAACCTTATACCATTGCCCACTACAATTATAAACCCCATACATATTTAAAATCACCCTGGGAACCTTCTTAGGGTTTCTTGACAGTGCAATACTGCGATTTTCAGTCCCCAATTCAAAAGTTAAGTTCTTAAAGAGACAGTACACTTTCATATAAAATGGCCAAAAATAACCTTATACCATTGCCCACTACAATTATAAACGCCAAACATATTTAAAATCACCCTGGGAACCTTCTAAGGATGTCTTGACAGTGCTATACTGCGATTTCCAGCCCCCAATTCAAAAGTTACGTTCTTAAAGAGACAGTACACTTTCATATAAAATGGCCAAAAATAACCTTATACCATTGCCCACTACAATTATAAACCCCATACAATTTAAAATCACCCTGGGAACCTTCTTAGGGTGTCCTGAAAATGCTATACTGCGATTTCCAGCCCCCAATTCAAAAGTGAAATTTCTTAAAGAGACAGTACACTTTCATATAAAATGGCCAAAAATAACCTTATACCATTGCCCACTACAATTATAAACCCCATACATATTTAAAATCACCCTGGGAACCTTCTTAGGGTGTCTTGACAGTGCTATACTGCGATTTCCAGCCCACAATTCAAAAGTTACGTTCTTAAAGAGACAGTACACTTTCATATAAAATGGCCAAAAATAACCTTATACCATTGCCCACTACAATTATAAACCCCATACATATTTAAAATCACCCTGGGAACCTTCTTAGGGTTTCTTCACAGTGCTATACTGCGATTTCCAGCCCCCAATTCAAAAGTTAAATTTCTTAAAGAGACAGTACGCTTTCATATAAAATGGCCAAAAATAACCTTATACCATTGCCCACTACAATTATAAACCCCATACATATTTAAAATCACCCTGGGAACCTTCTTAGGGTGTCTTGACAGTGCTATACTGCGATTTCCAGCCCACAATTCAAAAGTTACGTTCTTAAAGAGACAGAACACTTTCATATAAAATGGTCAAAAATAACCTTATACCATTGCCCACTACAATTATAAACCCCATACATATTTAAAATCACCCTGGGAACCTTCTTAGGGTGTCTTGACAGTGCTATACTGCGATTTCCAGCCCACAATTCAAAAGTGAAATTTCTTAAGGAGACAGTACACTTTCATATAAAATGGCCAAAAACAACCTTATACCATTGCCAACTACAATTATAAACCCCATACATATTTAAAATCACCCTAGGAAACTTCTTAGGGTGTCTTGACAGTGCTACACTGCGATTTCCAGCCCACAATTCAAAAGTGAAATTTCTTAACGAGACAGTACACTTTCATATAAAATGGCCAAAAATAACCTTATACCATTGCCCACTACAATTATAAACCCCATACATATTTAAAATCACCCTGGGAACCTTCTTAGGGTGTCTTGACAGTGCTATACTGCGATTTCCAGCCCCCAATTCAAAAGTGAAATTTCTTAAAGAGACAGTACACTTTCATATAAAATGGCCAAAAATAACCTTATACCATTGCCCACAACAATTATAAACCCCATACATATTTAAAATCACCCTGGGAACCTTCTAAGGATGTCTTGACAGTGCTATACTGCGATTTCCAGCCCCCAATTCAAAAGTTACGTTCTTAAAGAGACAGTACACTTTCATATAAAATGGCCAAAAATAACCTTATACCATTGCCCACTACAATTATAAACCCCATACAATTTAAAATCACCCTGGGAAACTTCTTAGGGTGTCCTGAAAATGCTATACTGCGATTTCCAGCCCCCAATTCAAAAGTGAAATTTCTTAAAGAGACAGTACACTTTCATATAAAATGGCCAAAAATAACCTTATACCATTGCCCACTACAATTATAAACCCCATACATATTTAAAATCACCCTGGGAACCTTCTTAGGGTGTCTTGACAGTGCTATACTGCGATTTCCAGCCCACAATTCAAAAGTTACGTTCTTAAAGAGACAGTACACTTTCATATAAAATGGCCAAACATAACCTTATACCATTGCCCACTACAAATATAAACCCCATACATATTTAAAATCACCCTGGGAACCTTCTTAGGGTGCCTTGACAGTGCTATACTGCGATTTCCAGCCCCCAATTCAAAAGTGAAATTTCTTAAAGAGACAGTACACTTTCATATAAAATGGCCAAAAATAGCCTTATACCATTGCCCACTACAATTATAAACCCCATACATATTTAAAATCACCCTGGGAACCTTCTTAGGGTGTCTTGACAGTGCTATACTGCGATTTCCAGCCCCCAATTCAAAAGTTATGTTTCTTAAAGAGACAATACATTTTCATATAAAATGGCCAAAAATAACCTTATACCATTGCCCACTACAATTATAAACCCCATACATATTTAAAATCACCCTGGGAACCTTCTTAGGGTTTCTTGACAGTGCTATACTGCGATTTCCAGCCCCCAATTCAAAAGTGAAATTTCTTAAAGAGACAGTACGCTTTCATATAAAATGGCCAAAAATAACCTTATACCATTGCCCACTACAATTATAAACCCCATACATATTTAAAATCACCCTGGGAACCTTCTTAGGGTGTCTTGACAGTGCTATACTGCGATTTCCAGCCCACAATTCAAAAGTTACGTTCTTAAAGAGACAGAACACTTTCATATAAAATGGCCAAAAATAACCTTATACCATTGCCCACTACAATTATAAACCCCATACATATTTAAAATCACCCTGGGAACCTTCTTAGGGTGTCTTGACAGTGCTATACTGCGATTTCCAGCCCCCAATTCAAAAGTGAAATTTCTTAAAGAGACAGTACACTTTCATATAAAATGGCCAAAAATAACCTTATACCATTGCCCACAACAATTATAAACCCCATACATATTTAAAATCACCCTGGGAACCTTCCCAGGGTGTCTTGACAGTGCTATACTGCGATTTCCAGCCCCCAATTCAAAAGTAAAGTTTCTTAAAGAGACAGTACACTTTCATATAAAATGGCCAAAAATAACCTTATACCATTGCCCACTACAATTATAAACCCCATACATATTTAAAATCACCCTGGGAACCTTCTTAGGGTTTCTTGACAGTGCTATACTGCGATTTCCAGCCCCCAATGCAAAAGTAAAATTTCTTAAAGAGACAGTACACTTTCATATAAAATGGCCAAAAATAACCTTATACCATTGCCCACTACAATTATAAACCCCATACAATTTAAAATCACCCTGGGAACCTTCTTAGGGTGTCCTGAAAATGCTATACTGCGATTTCCAGCCCCCAATTCAAAAGTGAAATTTCTTAAAGAGACAGTACACTTTCATATAAAATGGCCAAAAATAACCTTATACCATTGCCCACTACAATTATAAACCCCATACATATTTAAAATCACCCTGGGAACCTTCTTAGGGTGTCTTGACAGTGCTATACTGCGATTTCCAGCCCACAATTCAAAAGTTACGTTCTTAAAGAGACAGTACACTTTCATATAAAATGGCCAAAAATAACCTTATACCATTGCCCACTACAATTATAAACCCCATACATATTTAAAATCACCCTGGGAACCTTCTTAGGGTGTCTTGACAGTGCTATACTGCGATTTCCAGCCCACAATTCAAAAGTGAAATTTCTTAAAGAGACAGTACACTTTCATATAAAATGGCCAAAAACAACCTTATACCATTGCCCACTACAATTATAAACCCCATACATATTTAAAATCACCCTGGGAACCTTCTTAGGGTGTCTTGACAGTGCTATACTGCGATTTCCAGCCCCCTATTCAAAAGTTACGTTCTTAAAGAGACAGTACACTTTCATATAAAATGGCCAAAAATAACCTTATACCATTGCCCACTACAATTATAAACCCCATACAATTTAAAATCACCCTGGGAACCTTCTTAGGGTGTCCTGAAAATGCTATACTGCGATTTCCAGCCCCCAATTCAAAAGTGAAATTTCTTAAAGAGACAGTACACTTTCATATAAAATGGCCAAAAATAACCTTATACCATTGCCCACTACAATTATAAACCCCATACATATTTAAAATCACCCTGGGAACCTTCTTAGGGTGTCTTGACAGTGCTATACTGCGATTTCCAGCCCACAATTCAAAAGTGAAATTTCTTAAAGAGACAATACATTTTCATATAAAATGGCCAAAAATAACCTTATACCATTGCCAACTACAATTATAAACCCCATACATATTTAAAATCACCCTGGGAACCTCCCCAGGGTTTCCTGAAAATGCTATACTGCGATTTCCAGCCCCCAATTCAAAAGTAAAGTTTCTTAAAGAGACAGTACACTTTCATATAAAATGGCCAAAAATAACCTTATACCATTGCCCACTACAATTATAAACCCCATACATATTTAAAATCACCCTGGGAACCTTCTTAGGGTGTCTTGACAGTGCTATACTGCGATTTCCAGCCCACAATTCAAAAGTGAAATTTCTTAAAGAGACAGTACACTTTAATATAAAATGGCCAAAAACAACCTTATACCATTGCCCACTACAATTATAAACCCCATACATATTTAAAATCACCCTGGGAACCTTCCCAGGGTGTCTTGACACTGCTATACTGCGATTTCCAGCCCCCTATTCAAAAGTGAAATTTCTTAAAGAGACAGTACACTTTCATATAAAATGGCCAAAAATAACCTTATACCATTGCCCACAACAATTATAAACCCCATACATATTTAAAATCACCCTGGGAACCTTCCCAGGGTGTCTTGACAGTGCTATACTGCGATTTCCAGCCCCCAATTCAAAAATAAAGTTTCTTAAAGAGACAGTATACTTTCATATAAAATGGCCAAAAATAACCTTATACCTTTGCCCACTACAATTATAAACCTCATACATATTTAAAATCACCCTGGGAACCTTCTTAGGGTTTCTTGACAGTGCAATACTGCGATTTCCAGCCCCCAATTCAAAAGTTAAATTTCTTAAAGAGACAGTACGCTTTCATATTAAATGGCCAAAAATAACCTTTACCATTGCCCACTACAATTATAAACCCCATATATATTTAAAATCACCCTGGGAACCTCCCCAGGGTGTCCTGAAAATGCTATACTGCGATTTCCAGCCCCCAATTCAAAAGTGAAATTTCTTAAAGAGACAGTACACTTTCATATAAAATGGCCAAAAATAACCTTATACCATTGCCCACTACAATTATAAACCCCATACATATTTAAAATCACCCTGGGAACCTTCTTAGGGTGTCTTGACAGTGCTATACTGCGATTTCCATCCCACAATTCAAAAGTTATGTTCTTAAAGAGACAGAACACTTTCATATAAAATGGCCAAAAATAACCTTATACCATTGCCCACTACAATTATAAACCCCATACATATTTAAAATCACCCTGGGAACCTTCTTAGGGTGTCTTGACAGTGCTATACTGCGATTTCCAGCCCACAATTCAAAAGTGAAATTTCTTAAAGAGACAGTACACTTTCATATAAAATGGCCAAAAATAACCTTATACCATTGCCCACTACAATTATAAACCCCATACATATTTAAAATCACCCTGGGAACCTCCCCAGGGTGTCCTGAAAATGCTATACTGCGATTTCCAGCCCCCAATTCAAAAGTTAAGTTTCTTAAAGAGACAGTATACTTTCATATAAAATGGCCAAAAATAACCTTATACCATTGCCCACTACAATTATAAACCCCATACATATTTAAAATCACCCTGGGAACCTTCTTAGGGTTTCTTGACAGTGCTATACTGCGATTTCCAGCCCCCAATTCAAAAGTGAAATTTCTTAAAGAGACAGTACGCTTTCATATAAAATGGCCAAAAATAACCTTATACCATTGCCCACTACAATTATAAACCCCATATATATTTAAAATCACCCTGGGAACCTCCCCAGGGTGTCCTGAAAATGCTATACTGCGATTTCCAGCCCCCAATTCAAAAGTGAAATTTCTTAAAGAGACAGTACACTTTCATATAAAATGGCCAAAAATAACCTTATACCATTGCCCACTACAATTATAAACCCCATACATATTTAAAATCACCCTGGGAACCTTCTTAGGGTGTCTTGACAGTGCTATACTGCGATTTCCAGCCCACAATTCAAAAGTGAAATTTCTTAAAGAGACAATACATTTTCATATAAAATGGCCAAAAATAACCTTATACCATTGCCAACTACAATTATAAACCCCATACATATTTAAAATCACCCTAGGAAACTTCTTAGGGTGTCTTGACAGTGCTATACTGCGATTTCCAGCCCACAATTCAAAAGTGAAATTTCTTAAAGAGACAGTACACTTTCATATAAAATGGCCAAAAATAACCTTATACCATTGCCCACAACAATTATAAACCCCATACATATTTAAAATCACCCTGGGAACCTCCCCAGGGTTTCCTGAAAATGCTATACTGCGATTTCCAGCCCCCAATTCAAAAGTAAAGTTTCTTAAAGAGACAGTACACTTTCATATAAAATGGCCAAAAATAACCTTATACCATTGCCCACTACAATTATAAACCCCATACATATTTAAAATCACCCTGGGAACCTTCTTAGGGTGTCTTGACAGTGCTATACTGCGATTTCCAGCCCACAATTCAAAAGTTACGTTCTTAAAGAGACAGAACACTTTCATATAAAATGGCCAAAAATAACCTTATACCATTGCCCACTACAATTATAAACCCCATACATATTTAAAATCACCCTGGGAACCTTCTTAGGGTGTCTTGACAGTGCTATACTGCGATTTCCAGCCCACAATTCAAAAGTGAAATTTCTTAAAGAGACAGTACACTTTAATATAAAATGGCCAAAAACAACCTTATACCATTGCCCACTACAATTATAAACCCCATACATATTTAAAATCACCCTGGGAACCTTCCCAGGGTGTCTTGACACTGCTATACTGCGATTTCCAGCCCCCTATTCAAAAGTGAAATTTCTTAAAGAGACAGTACACTTTCATATAAAATGGCCAAAAATAACCTTATACCATTGCCCACAACAATTATAAACCCCATACATATTTAAAATCACCCTGGGAACCTTCCCAGGGTGTCTTGACAGTGCTATACTGCGATTTCCATCCCACAATTCAAAAGTTACGTTCTTAAAGAGACAGAACACTTTCATGTAAAATGGCCAAAAATAACCTTATACCATTGCCCACTACAATTATAAACCCCATACATATTTAAAATCACCCTGGGAACCTTCTTAGGGTGTCTTGACAGTGCTATACTGCGATTTCCAGCCCCCAATTCAAAAGTGAAATTTCTTAAAGAGACAGTACGCTTTCATATAAAATGGCCAAAAATAACCTTATACAATTGCCCACTACAATTATAAACCCCATACATATTTAAAATCACCCTGGGAACCATATCAAGGTGTCTTGACAGTGCTATACTGCGATATCCAGCCCCCAATTCAAAAGTTACGTTCTTAAAGAGACAGTACACTTTCATATAAAATGGCCAAAAATAACCTTATACCATTGCCCACTACAATTATAAACCCCATACATATTTAAAATCACCCTGGGAACCTTCTTAGGGTGTCCTGAAAATGCTAAACTGCGATTTCCAGCCCCCAATTCAAAAGTGAAATTTCTTAAAGAGACAGTACACTTTCATATAAAATGGCCAAAAATAACCTTATACCATTGCCCACTACAATTATAAACCCCATACATATTTAAAATCACCCTGGGAACCTTCGTAGGGTGTCTTGACAGTGCTATACTGCGATTTCCAGCCCACAATTCAAAAGTTACGTTCTTAAAGAGACAGAACACTTTCATATAAAATGGCGAAAAATAACCTTATACCATTGCCCACTACAATTATAAACCCCATACATATTTAAAATCACCCTGGGAACCTTCTTAGGGTGTCCTGACAGTGCTATACTGCGATTTCCAGCCCACAATTCAAAAGTGAAATTTCTTAAAGAGACAGTACACTTTCATATAAAATGGCCAAAAATAACCTTATACCAATGCCCACTACAATTATAAACCCCATACATATTTAAAATCACCCTGGGAACCTTCTTAGGATGTCTTGACAGTGATATACTGCGATTTCCAGCCCCCAATTCAAAAGTTACGTTCTTAAAGAGACAGTACACTTTCATATAAAATGGCCAAAAATAACCTTATACCATTGCCCACTACAATTATAAACCCCATACATATTTAAAATCACCCTGGGAACCTTCTTAGGGTTTCTTGACAGTGCAATACTGCGATTTCCAGTCCCCAATTCAAAAGTTAAGTTCTTAAAGAGACAGTACACTTTCATATAAAATGGCCAAAAATAACCTTATACCATTGCCCACAACAATTATAAATCCCATACATATTTAAAATCACCCTGGTAACCTTCCCAGGGTGTCTTGACAGTGCTATACTGCGATTTCCAGCCCCCAATTCAAAAGTAAAGTTTCTTAAAGAGACAGTACACTTTCATATAAAATGGCCAAAAATAACCTTATACCATTGCCCACTACAATTATAAACCCCATACATATTTAAAATCACCCTGGGAAC